>NC_064849.1:74809662-75171603 GCF_024139225.1 Suncus etruscus | reverse complement strand
TTCTTTCTTTCTTTCTTTCTTTCTTTCTTTCTTTTTCTTTCTTCTTTCTTTCTTTCTTTCTTTCTTTCTTCTTCTTTCTTTCTTGCTTTCTTTCTTGCTTTCTTTCTTGCTTTCTTTCTTGCTTTCTTTCGTTCTTTCTTTCTTTCTCTTCCTTCCTTCCATCCCTCCCTCCTTCCTTCCTTCCTTCCCTCCCTCCCTCCCTCCCTCCCTCCCTCCCTCCCTCCCTCCTTCTTCCTTCCTTCCTTCCTTCCTTCCTTCCTTCCTTCCTTCCTTCCTTCTTTCTTTCTTCTTTTCTTTTCTTTCTTTCTTTCTTTCTTTCTTTCCTTCCTTCCTTCTTTCTTTCTTTCCTTTCTTTCTTTCTCTTCTTTCTTTCTTCTTTCCTTCTTTTCTTTCTTCTTTCTTTCTTTCTTTCTTTCTTTCTTTCTTTCTTCTTTCTTTCGTTCTTTCTTTCTTTCTTTCTCCTTCCTTCCTTCCCTCCCTCCCTCCCTCCTTCCTTCCTTCCTTCCTTCCTTTCTTCCTTTCTTTCTTCCTTTCTTTCTTTCTTCTTTCTTTCTTTCTTTCTTTCTTTCTTTCTTTCTTTCTTTCTTTCTTTCTTTCTTTCTTTCTTTCTTTCTTTCTTTCTTCTTTCTTTCGTTCTTTCTTTCTCCTTCCTTCCTTCCCTCCCTCCCTCCCTCCTTCCTTCCTTCCTTCCTTTCTTCCTTTCTTTCTTCCTTTCTTTCTTTCTTTCGTTCTTTCTTCTTTCTTTCTTTCTTTCTTTCTTTCTTTCTTTCTTTCTTTCTTTCTTTCTTCTTTCTTTCGTTCTTTCTTTCTCCTTCCTTCCTTCCCTCCCTCCCTCCCTCCTTCCTTCCTTCCTTCCTTTCCTCCTTTCTTTCTTCCTTTCTTTCTTTCTTTCGTTCTTTCTTCTTTCTTTCTTTCTTCTTTCTTTCTTTCTTTCTTCTTTCTTTCTTTCTTTTCTTTCTCTTTCTTTCTTTCTTTCTTTCTTTCTTTTCTTTCTTTCTCTTCTTTCTTCTTTCTTTCTTTCTTTCTTTCTTTCTCTCCTTCCTTCCTCCCTCCCTCCCTCCCTCCTTCCTTCCTTCCTTCCTTCCTTCCTTTCTTTCTTCTTTCTTTCTTTCTTCCTTTCTTTCTTTCTTTCTTTCTATCTTTCTTTCTTTCTTTCTTTCTTTCTTTCTTTCTTTCTTTCTTTCATCTCTTTTTTCTTCTTTCTTTCTTTCTTTCTATCTTTCTTTCCTTTTCTTTCTCCTTCCTTCCCTCCCTCCCTCCCTCCTTCCTTCCCTCCCTCCCTCCTTCCTTCCTTCCTCCTTCCTTCCTTCCTTCTTTCTTTCTTTTTTTCTTTCTTTCTTCTTCCTTTCTTCCTTTCTTTCTTTCGTTCTTTCTTTCCTTTTCTTTCTCCTTCCTTCCTTCCTTCCCTCCCTCCCTCCTTCCTTCCTTCCTTTCTTCCTTCCTTTCTTTCTTTCTTTCTTTCTTTCTTTCTTTCTTTCTTTCTTTCTTTCTTTCTTTCTTTCTTGCTTTCTTGCTTTCTTTCCTTCTTTCCTTTTCTTTCTCCTTCCTTCCTTCCCTCCCTCCCTCCTTCCTTCCTTCCTTCCTTCCTTCCTTTGTTTCTTTCTTTTTTCTTTCTTTCTTTCTTCCTTTTCTATCTTTCTCTCTCTTTCTTTCTTTCTTTCTTTTTCTTTCTTCTTTCTTTCTTTATACTTTCTTTCTTCTTCTTTCTTTCTTTCTTTCCTTTCTATCTTTCTTTCCTTTTCTTTCTCCTTCCTTCCTTCCTCCTCCCTCCCTCCTTCCTTCCTTCCTTCCTTCCTTCCTTCCTTCCTTCCTTCCTTCCTTCCTTCCTTCCTTCCTTCCTTTCTTTCTTTCTTTCTTTCTTTCTTTCTTTCTTTCTTTCTTTCTCTTCTTTCTTTCTTTCTTTCTTCTTTCTTTCTTTCTTTCTTTCTTTCTTTCTTTCTTTCTTCTTTCTTTCTTTCTTCTTTCTTTCTTTCTTTCTTCTTTCTTTCTTTCTTTCTTTCTTTCTTGCTTTCTTTCTTCTTTCTTTCTTCTTTCTTTCTTTATATCTTTCTTTTTTTCTTCTTTCTTTCTTTCTTTCTTTCTTTCTTGCTTTCTTGCTTTCTTGCTTTCTTGCTTACTTGTTTGCTTTCTTTCTTGCTTGCTTCTTTCTTGCTTTCTTTCTTCTCTCTTGTTTTCTTGCTTTCTTGTTTCCTTTCTCTTTCATTCTAATTTTTTCTGTCCTGTCTTCCTTTTTCCTTCCTTCCTTCCTTCCTTCCTTCCTTCCTTCCTTCCTTCCTTCCTTCCTTCCTTCCTTCCTTCCTTCCTTCCATCCTTCCTTTCTTCCCCCTTTTTTGTTCGGTTTGGTATTTCTGTTTGTACCAGGGCTTTCTTATGGCTCTGTACTGAATAACATATCTTATAGTTTTCAGAGGACCATTTGAGGTGCCTGGGATAAAACCCAGGTTTTTTTCATAAAAGAATATCCTACCTACTGTTCTATCTATCCAATCTATTTATTACTTTTTTATAATCATGTCCTAAGAAAATTCATTTTATATGTGTATATACATGTTTTGTAATATATTATTTTTTATATAAAATGAATTTTGTAAATTTATTTAAATTTATTTCCAAAAAATCTCTTTGGGGTATCTAATTGAACGCATGTAATTTGTCATATGTTCCATTTTATTTTGTTTTTAATGAATTCCCTTTATTGGAAATAGTATCCAGTTTTATTTAAATATCTATATATGTCAATGTTTTTCAAAACTTTATTTTGCATTCATTCATGAAAGGCAGGTAAAGTGAGTGTAGGACTCAGAGGTTTCTGCTTTTCCCATAAAAGTGTCTGCTTATTTTATTTTTATTTTTATTTATTTATTTATTTTTGTTTTGTTTTTTGTTTTTGTTTTGTTTTGTTTTTAATTTACTTATTTATCTTTTTTAAATGATTGTCCTACATATATATTGGTGAGCACATACTTCTTTAATTCCCTTTTTTTTTTCCCCTCGTTTTTGGGTATGTGACCTGTTTCGGTTATCCCATCAATCCACCCACAAATATACAGACATTATAATGTAGCACCACTTCCCCCTGCAAAGGCACACTAAGTAAAGGGGAAATCTTACATATAAAAAAAAAAGAGCTCCTATCTACTAGAGATAGGAACTCATAGTTGTTTACAATATCGGGATATCTCCTGCCTTGAAAATATGTCATGTGGAATCAACTTAGACCTCAGGTGATTAGATACCATTCATTCAGCCTTGAACCCTTGATCCCCGACATAGAAACGGCACAGCTCTTCACAACAGCTGCAGGAAACAAACTTTATCCGGGACAGCCTTGATACGGCGTGACTAACAACAAGGCCCAGCTGTAACATGTTATCCTGACAACGAGGAAAATGGAACATCTTGACCTTAGAGCAGATTAGCCTACCTTACCAACTAACGACAAGACAAAACCAGAAGTCTTGGCACCCTTTGGTTAGTCCTAAAACCAAGATCGGGATTTGCAGATGACTGGCTGCAAGAACCACGACCAGACTGTATACATCTTGGGACCAATAAAAAAGCCCTAGTTTAGGGCTTGAACTATGACCTGCACAATAATCATGATCCCCAGTCCCAAAGGTTCGGCAGAGACAATTGTAACGGAATGGGGCTTTTGGAAGCACAAAGAAAGACGCTATCCTAGGTGCCACCCTAGGTTCAGTGCAAAGACCAAGATCACCAACCACAGAAGATGGATTAAAATGACACTGAGGTAACAGAACCTCTAGAACCACAAAGACGGACTTCATCATAAGTCCCACCTCAGGATCTGTGCAGATACTGAGACCTCTAAACATAGAGCAGAAGTCTTCCACACACCAAAAAAAAAAAAAAAAAAAAAAAAACACCATCGGGAAAGTAAAGGATCCTGATCATGAGCAAAGTCTAGAGTTGATCCCATGACAGTATGCTCCAAGGACAGAGAAACCCCATATCTCTTAGGCCAAGTGAATTCCTTTTCGAATGACCCCAATATTTACTGTGCCAGAGCAGGAGGAAAAAAAACAAATACAAAAAGCACAAAATCTTGGTTATTTTTTTATATAAATATATATATTACCTTTATTTATTATTGTTATTATTATTTTTGATTTATTTATCTATTTTGGTCGATTTTTCTGTTTGGGTGCGATTATTGAAAGTGTTGTCCCCAATTATATTTATTTTTTTTTCTTTCTTCCTTTCTTCTCTTTTGTTATGTGCTATACCATGTTTCTTAATTAAAGACCATGGCGTGATTTTTGTTTGTTTGTTTTAGTTTTTTTGTTGTTGTTGTTGGTTTGTTTGTTTTGTCTGTTCTTTGAGGTGCTTATTGATATAGCTAGAGCCCTCAATTCATGGGAGGACTGCCCTGGTTTGTCTCTAAGGAGGCGAGATTGGGGAACAGGTGACTGGGCTGCTAGAGCAGTTCACATGATCTGTGGTGGTCATTCATTGAAAATGTACCTCATTATATCTGCTTTTGCTTTTCTTGGGCAGCCCTGTCAGCCAACCCACCAGCTGTTAAGCAGTTTACAAGTAAATGCAATTTTTTTTTTGTTGTTGTGGGGTTTTGGTTTTTTTTTTTTATATTTTATATTATACTTTGTTTAAAGTCCTATGAATGTATATGTGTGATTAAAATGGCTTTTTCTGTTTGAAAAAAAAATAAAAACCATTACAAAAAAAAAGTGTCTGCTTTTGCTAAAACTGCTTCTGTATATTTCTTTGTTAGCTTATTATCTTGTGGGGTGTGGCCTACAGATAATAGTTGGAGACAAAGGGAGACACAAAACCCAGAACACTGTACCCACATTCTTAAGGCTGTTTTATTTGCTTTAAAGCTAAAGCCATGCAACCGAATTAATAAACCAATTTATTACCAAAAAATTTGTAGCCATTATGCGGCAAAATATGTATCATATATATCAAAAATATATTAGAAGAAGTAATTCATTTCATGTTACAGTAATAAGTAACAATATACCAAAGGAGTAGAGTAAGGATCACCTAAGAACCTTGCATTCTTTTCTGGGGAAAGCATTGAAGATTTCAATCTGTGTGTGGGATTAGATAAACTGTATTTAGAAGACATGTGAAATCACTATATTCATTATGTTATAAGTGATGAATGAATCAAAATCATGCAATGGTGCAAAGATAATGATAGCCTTGTGTCAAGTTGGCAAGATTTCATCAGCAGGCTAGTTGTTATTATGAAGTTATTTTTAAAATAATATGAGTCAGGCCAGTAGAGCCAAGAATAATCCCTGAGTACAAGCATCCATGGCACTCTTCCCCAAAAGTGACAAGAGCAAATAAATTTTTAATTCAGAAAATATGACTAAATAATTTAAATGCATCTTATTTCATCATTTAATGGTCTGAATAACTGGACTGCAATGCCCTAAATCAATGGTCCTCAAACTAAGGCCCGCAGGCCACATATTGTATTTATTCCCATTTTGTTTCTTCACTTCTAAATAAGATATATGCAGTGTGCATAGAAATTTGTTCATAATTTTTGTTTTTACTATAATCTGGCCCTCCAACAATCTGAAGGACAATGAACTGGACCCCTGTTTAAAAAGTTTGAGGACCTCTGCCCTAAATGAAAGCTAAATTTTTAATTGATGTTTGTCACTACTTGAAAAAACAATTTCCAGAGTGACCACTGATCATATAATAGGGAATATCCCCGAAAGTCCCCCAGAATTATCTCTCAATTAATCACAACAAAAGTATTACACTGGGGCTCTAAGACAAATCATCAGCATAGAAAAGCAAAGTCTTAGCAGAACTTTACAAATAATAGTACATTGCTTTGTTTATATGCTCAAAGAAGGTTTTACTGAATGAAAACAACTAATAGGATAAATTATTGAAAATTACATGACATTTTAGCTATATTGACTTAATTCATAAAATTAGAAGTTTGTCCTTTACTTGAAAAAAGAAAAACTATTTTTAACTAAAAATATTTTATATCAAAATGTGAAAATTAATAACGATATTAGACACGTTAATGGATGGGATTCAATTATTGAAGAAATCATCTTTTATTTAATATTAAATAGCATTGTTATGCAATAGTGTTAGAAAAAATGATATGCAAAATCATTTCTTTTATTCATAGCATACTCTAAATTCAAAGTGGAGAAGCTCAAATGTTATGTATTAAAGGAGAACATTGGATAAATAATATTTTTAGTGTCTTGTTTATCTTCTTTTTTTTTTTTTTTTGGTTTTTGGGCCACACCCGGTAACGCTCAGGGGTTACTCCTGGCTATGTGCTCAGAAGTTGCTCCTGGCTTGGGGGACCATATGGGACACCGGGGGATCGAACCTCGGTCCGTCCAAGGCTAGCGCAGGCAAGGCAGGCACCTTACCTTTAGCGCCACCGCCCGGCCCCGTCTTGTTTATCTTCTACATAAATTAAACAATATACTTTTCTGCTATATTTTTTAATGGGTAGAAAATTCAGACACTAATACTTTTTTCTACATTGTGGATAAAGAGATAATAAAAGTAAATATTATTTTCCTGGGATTTTCTGTATTTACCACAAAAAGGAAGAGTTTAAAGAAAATATGCCAACAAAAATAACAGAACTAGACAAGCATCATGAACTTAATCGAGCTAAAATATTTTCAAATTTTAAAATAAATGAAATGATGCTTTACTGATAAACAAGAACATATGAAACACTAGAGAAAGAAATGAGTTAGAATAAACAGGATATTAATAACTTTCTCATTTAAATCTTGGTAGATAAAAATATATGACTTACTAAAATAATTCACCTATTTCTAAGCCTAACACAATACAATAAATTAGTGTCTGAGAATGTTACAGCATCACTGTAAAATAAAAATAGGTTTGCATAAAATATGATTATAATTTTAGTATGCTCATTTTAATTTTCACATTAAATTACATAAGTTATTTTCAACATAAAATTCATTACTATTTTATGTACTTTTGTGGAAGAACTTGAGAAGTTACATTTATCAAAAATCATTTACCTAGAAATGTTATTATTAAATATATAGGAACTAATTTCTGTATAAATACCTGATAAAGCTCTAAAATTTTCTCTTTTAATTAAACATTAGGACAGTATAACCAAACTAAAGTCAACTTTACCAGACCCCTGAAGATCAAAGATACATCTGCAAAATCTGGGAAAGTTTATATTTAAAGAAAAGGGCAAAACATCAATAATAGCACTTCAATTCCATTAGTAATAGACTTCTATATTTTTTGTTTGTTCTAATGTAAAGGCCATACCCATTGTACTGGGCTTTTACCTAACTCTGTACTCAGGGAGCCCTCCTGGCAGGGCTCAGGAGATATGGGTGGTTCTGAAAAGAAAAGCTTGGTAGGCCTCATGCAAGGCATATTTAACTTGCTTTAGATCTCCTATCTCACAAGATTTAAGCCCGCAGCACCCTTGAAAACTAGAAAATCTGTAGCAGAAAATGAGGAGAAGAGTTTTTAATTCTTTCAAAGGCCCATTTATAGCTAATTGCCATTTATTTTAAGTGTTTTGCATTTAGATGGATGATTCTGATACAGGAGAAGTGGTTCCTCACTATTTAAAATATTGAGTAATAAATATGCTCAGAGCCTGTTAGAATGTGAGTGAGTTGGAAAGCAGAGAAAAAGAAGAAGAAACTCCCCAAGTGGAGATAAATTTCCTATAGGACTATGGTAAATTAAGTATGGTTGTTTTTCTGGGAGTGTTTAAAGAAAAAGGGTGTGTGTAGGCTTCAAAACTCTCTTTTCATTCCTTATTGGTGGATAAGAATATAGCTAATCATAAGTGAAAGGATCCTACCTTATGGACTGGCTAGTCTGAGTTTAGGGTTTGACATTTTGCCTTAGCCATTGCCTATTAACTTAGTCTCCAGTGAGTCTAAAGTTCAAGACAGAATTCTATTAAGTCTAGGAATTTTATTGGGGGTATTTAAAAATGTAGAATGGGGCAGTCACAATTGGCCTGCTCAGAGCATCTGAAACAGAGAAAAGGAGGTTTTCTCTTTCTATTCTATACACAAAGTTGTATTTATTTTGAATTGAAACCGTTCCATCACAGGAATCTTTCCTTTTCCTTGTTGCTGTTAATCTACAAAATGACTCAATTGTTTAAATCATATGTTTCTGAGTTGGTGCCTGATAAGTAGGTAAAACAATAGTCTGGCTAAAAGATAAAAGTTTGGAAATCATAGGAATTGTGATAAATTGTCATAATCCTGACAATCTTAAGGGTCATATATACACCACTTTGGGGAATAAGACACAGCCTCAGGATAAGAGTTTATAGGCTCTTACCTTTGGTTGACCTTCAAACTCCATAAACAAGAAGCAGAAAATCCCAATTATCTGAGTGCCAAAGGCAAGTCTCAGATCTCAAACAGACCCTTTTCACTTTTTTCCCCCCTTAAAATACAGTTAATGACAGTGTTCCCTAGAAGCAACACCACACCCTCCTCCAGGGCTCATTTCCCTCCACCATTCTCTTTGTTTCTCCAAACCCACTCCTCAAATTGAGTTCTATTAGCCAATTCTCAGCTTCTGGCTATTGCCTTTAGCCATTTATTTTCTTCTGCAAAAGCCAGAAACATTTAAATCTCTGTTTAATCTTTCTTGGTTTTGTGACCAAGTATGTATAAAGCAGAGACTTTATACAGAATCAATGAGCTGTAACAAAACAAACTAATTTAACATAAATACATACAAATTCAATAAACATCAAATAAAATCCTTGGGGATTTGAAGAGAAAAAATAGATTATCATATACCTTTGCATCTATAACAGCAAGTATCCATATTATGTTCATATTCCTGCCCCACGATAAATCTACTATTATACATTTTTATCACCCACACTTAATATTTTACATTAGAGTTCATTCTTAATAGTGACACTATGTGGGCTTTGAAAAATGTATAGGACTGGGTATTTATCATTGAAGTATGATACAAAGTAATTTCACTGTCCGAAAAATTATCAGTGTCCTTACTGTTCACCCCACTCTCATACTTTAAACTGATATTTGTCTACTTCAGTAGTGTTTTTATTTTTTGTTCGTTGGTTTGTTTTATTTTTTCAGGAAGGCACAGAGATGGAATCCCATCACAATTTGAACTTTTATAGTGTGGTTTATTCAATTTAGCACTATGTTTTGTTGAAAGCACTTCTTTATGTTTTCTAACTTGAAAGCTCAATTCTATGTGGTGGTGAATAATATAAATCAGTTAACTATAAAGACCTAATTTATTTAAACACATACCAGAAAATATATTAGCAACCATATGAATTTTGGAAATTATAATAAAGCTTCTAGAAACACCTGTGTTGAAGTTTGCTTGCATAATTTTTAGGATGCATTATATCGCAAGAGCAGGTTTAATTGTATTTATAAAACTTAAAATGGGCCAAAGAGAGAGTATAACTTGTACAATGATTGCAGTCAACCTGGATTGTCTTTTAGATACCCCATATGGTCCCTAAATCCTACTAGAAGACACCATGGAGTGCAATGTCAGGTATATGCCCTTTGCAATTTCAGGAGTTAATTATTGACCAAAATTCTATTAATAGAAAAATAAGAGAAAAATTTTATTTTTGGAGAAAAGATAGGTAGTATGGTAAGTATCTTGCTATTTTTTTAGAAGTTGAAATTTAGAAATGATTCTGATAATAGAAGTGGTTACACTATAATAAATTGAATTGCATGCTATATCTAATTATAAATCCTTAGTACTATATAATCTAAGATATCTCTAGATTTTACTAATAGTCTATTATTTTAGTCCCTCTAAATTTTGAAACCTTATACGTTGGAAATATAAAGAGTAGCTCTTCAAATTATAGTGGCCTCACCATCGGATCCGATTTACAAAACTCAGTATATATTATATCATGAGAATTAATGAAAGGGTTTAAGAATTTCAATTATAGTAGACTAGTAACCAAAAGGTGAAAATAGTAAATATTTGACATCAAGTTTTCTCAGTGGAGGAAATAGTTTAACAGGTATATTTTTATGAAGACATAATACTTTATACATTAATATGTATAGAGCTATATCTGTGCATATGCATTCATGATAATGTAAAATGACACCCAGCTATAAACCACAAAGGTGTTCCCCAATTTCCTCCTTCCTTAAACCTTTCCCATTGATTTGTAAAAACCCACTGAATAGGTACTTTTTTCCCCTCTTAACCTTCCCTCTTGGGTGAACTGGTATGTGTATAACAAGAAAAAGTCAGTTTTGGCTTGGCGCTGGGATACACCCCGAGGAAGAAGCCATAAGATGCCACTTTAAAAAGCCAATGTTGTCTTGACTTTCCTGACTGGCTTGGTGTATTATTTCTTCCCATCTACTCTGCTTCTTCAGACCCATCAGCATAAGAGGTTAAATACACAAAATATGGAGTGAACTCACAACTCATGGATTTTTATTTTACATGATTCTATATTTAGTTATATAGGTATACATGTAGGTATATACGCATGTCATATGATATATATTGTATATGCTGTGCATACCCTATATGTCATATACATATTGCATATGAGGTAAGCGATTTTAACCAGGCATTGATTCATAAACCAGACACATAATATATATGATGCATGTGCCAATGCACAGCAATGTGTGAAAACTGATACAAGAAGACAAGACAGCACTGTCTGCAACGTTGAGTCTGTTAAGGAGCTGGTGTCTGGTGACCCTGCTGAGTCCATATATCTAAAGGGCTTTTTTCCTGCCAAGAGTGCAGTGCTCCGTACATGCCTGACTGGGCTTTCTGAATAAGTGGATCTCATGCAGCAGTGAATCACGGAATGCTGAAAGGGCCTGATCTTCGTGGATTCACATGGCAGACATGGCAAATCACTCCACTTGTTTACCTTTTATCGTATAGCCAGTTTCAGATTATCATATGAATGAATGCCACTATAAAACAAATAACAATTAATTGTATTCTTATTGCAAGTTGGAACGTATTTTCCTCTTTTATAATAGAAAGTAGTTTCAGTGAATATGTTTAGAGAGATAAAACTAAAAAATAATTTTTCAGGTTTTTCAACCTTTTGCAGATTTTGAGGATCAAGGCAATTTTTTGTGTGCTTTATTTCCATATTGAGAGAAGATAAATAAATCCATTTGCTTGTACAACTTTTTTCTAGGAGGGAGGCAAATGGAAAAATATAAAAGCAGTGATAGACTGATGATGAATTTCAGGAGTGTTTATATTGATTTTTTGATAAAAAGAAATTGGTTTGATTTTAATGCTTTTTCTTGTTCTTAATAAAGAGGAATCTTTATATTGGTAAAAATTTGAAAGTAATTTATAGATGATTACCAGGGCTTATATTTAGAAATCTAAGTTTGACATTTTTTATTTTACATCTGATTATGGTGGGCTATTTTTTGGGCCTGCACTTTGTGGTATGAGAACTTAATATTGATTCTAATCAGGGAATACTCCTGGAAATAAGGAGCAATTAGAAATGATTTGAAGAATTGGCTGTATGCAAGGCAAGCACAGTAATATCTCTGGTCCTATTTTGGTATAGGACTGTGACCAATGTGAATTTACAAGTCTTTCACATACATTAAATTTTATTTTATTTTTATTTTGGGCCACATCTGGTGGTGTGCAGGGTTTAGTCCTGTTGCAGCACTCAGAAATCACCAGTTAGAAATCACTCCTGGCAGTACTTAGATGACCACAGGGGATATGAAGGCTCTAACTGGTATGTCTAAGATATATTCTCTACTTTATGCACTTGCGTAAATTCTTTTTATCTTGATATAAGATTACTTTTAAAGAATACATATTTTACTCATTTAGCACACAGGAGGTCTTATAGGTACATAAATACACAAATACGTACATAGATACATAGATACATACATACATATATATTGAAAGGGATATTTACTCAGTGATACTCAAGAATTAACCTGTAGGTATTCTAAGAACTTTATGAAACATAGGTATTCATACTAGGAACCTGGGTGGGCCTTGTGTAAGGCAAGCACCCTACCTGCTTTGCTATCTCTCTGGGCCCATGGATGACAATTTTCTTCCAGCTGCAACACATGAATTATAAGTTAAAATAACATAACTGAAAAATTCCTTGAATTTTACGTATTTCTTTTATGGTAATCATATTTAAACTTCAAAGTGATCTTTTCTTAACATTATTTATCCAGTTTGTTTTTAACACCTTCTCTGTTCTGCTTTCTTTGTGTCAAATATACCTTTTTTTTTTTTTTTGCCACAGGTCTCTGATCCTTTAAATCTCTTCAACACTTCATTTTGATTGTCAGTCATCCCAGTTAATCCTTCCTCATTTCCACATAAATCTAGTTTTAAAACGCTTGCTAATGCTTAGCATTATTATTAACTTTCTTTAGTTACATCTTTTTCTCTTGTATTTGCTAAATACCTGAGATAGTTTTCCTGTGGTGTCAGATGTTTTTAATTGTCTAAATTAAAGGTGGCCTTAATTTTAAACTTGAGTACATATTACTAATTAACATAATTTGTGCCAACCTTGATAATATAAAACACCTCAAACATAGTCTAAATAAAATGGAATAGATTTCATATATATCTAGAATAATAGTAGAACTCTTTATAAAAATTGCCTCTTCTGAAAGTCCACAAAATGGCATCATTAACCGTTTTCTCCAGAAAATCTGGGGTATATTTGTGTCTTTTTTTTTTTTCATTGATCATGCCTCTCACTATAGAAGATAGTTTTTAGTTTGCTAAGCAGGAAAGCATTTTTATAGTACACATATATTTTCTTCTGCTAAAAGCAGCTTATATTTTATGTACATAAAAAATAACATTTTAAAGTTTTGTTTATAAATAAGGACCTTGTTATTTTCCTATTTAGATTTTATCATCTAAAAGATGATGTACAGATGTCTGTTGTTTTAGTTAACAAGAAATAAGATTGAAAATTAGAAAACATTACCCTTATATGGGAAAAATACATCATACATATTAAGGTGTGTTTAAAAGTGTACATTAGGTCTCAAATGATAGTAAATCATGTAGGACACTGCCTTGTGAATGGCAGACCAAGTTTAAGTGCTGAGAATGCATATGGACTCCTGATTACTGCTAGATGTGGTTTTGAGTGCAGAGCCAAGAGTAACTCTTGAACATTGACTAATTAGGTGGGACCTCAAAATAAAGGCAAAGTCTACTTTTTTGGGTTTGGGGAAAGGTTGGAAAACCCCAAAGGACTATCCTGAGAAAGGAAAAGGAGATTCCCTAGATAAATAAAGGCAGAAAGAGTAAAAGAAAAATAACACGTTCAACTTTTTTAGTATCTAAATAAAGAATGCAGCTTTCCTTTTTTTTTCTTAAACTTAGAAAAATGATGCTAAGAACCTAAAATGTCAGTAGAAGAGTTTACACATTACGATATTCCCATGATAATTTTAGTTGCTTTAACCTAATTCTCAAATTTTGATAAAAAAATTAGGAAAAGAGGAAATTATAGTTTCCTACAATTAGATGTTTAATGAACAACTGAAAGGTCTCCACTGATACATCAGCAGCAAGATTAGGACCAGCCAAGGCAACACCAAAGGTTCTACTTTACATTTTTCAGACCCAATGAATTACCAGATAAAAAAAAATGTTCATATTATATTTAAGGCATCCTAGGGATAGTAGTTTCTATGTTATAATTTTATGTTTGTTACCTTGTCTTCTGCATAAGTGAGGCAATTTGCAAATATTATACTATTACATAATTAATATGGTATGTGGAAACTAAAGTGTTCAAAATGATATATATGTATATATATCAGTCTATGCATGTATGTATAAATATACAGGTATATGTATATGTATATGCATACATACATATGCATTGCAAACCTTGGCAATACTTACATATACTCTTGGCCAGATAATCAGGAATCATCCATTTCTCAAGAAAAGCATGTTCACTACTATACTATATCTCAGATCAAGTATAATACATATTTTGGAACAAATTATATCCTAACTTCAGTAGTTTTCTATAATTAATTTTACTTTTGTTAAATATTTCCCAATAATATATTTATATATTTTTAGTTCATTAGTACTAATGAAACTAATAAAACTAATAAATTAAAGCAATACATTGTTTACTTGTCAAATTATTTTTGTTAATTTTACTCATGTACATACAAATTATAAGTTATATCTTATATTTTATTGCTCTAAAATTCCATGTGATTCAAGGAAATTTTTTAATTTTAAATTTTAATATTAAGGTGAGAATATATCTGTAACTAGAGATTTACATCTTTTAGATGATTCTGAAAAAAACCCGCAATTAAGTACAAAGGGGATAATCACTACAAAGAAATTTAATTTTGTTTCCTTACTACGGTTTTTTCACAAGATGTAAAATACCTTTTGTCCAGCATGAACTTTGAAAATGCACAAAAAGACTGATGAAGTGATGGGTGTTAAACGTTGTATGATGAAATTCAGTCATGAACAACTTTGTGCATGTCATGGTAATTCAATTAAATGTATTTAAACAATAAGTTAATATATAAAATAAATGTATATATCTAAATACAAATGCACAAATAAAAGTTTGGGGTAATGGATATAAACAACTAGGTTCCCATATGTTCTTATTTCAAACAAATTGTGTATACAATACTAAATTTACAAAAGTGTTTCTTTTTTTTATTATTTATTTAAACACCTTGATTACATACATGATTGTGTTTGGGTTTCAGTCATAAAAGGAACACCACCCATCACCAGTGCAACATTCCCATCACCCAACTCCCAAATCTCCCTCCTCCCAACCCAACCCCCGCCTGTACTCTAAACAGGCTCTACATTTCCCTCATACATTCTCAATATTAGGACAGTTCAAAATGTAGTTATTTCTCTAACTAAACTCATCACTCATTGTGGTGAGCTTCCTGAGGTGAGCTGAAACTTCCAGCTCTTTTCTCTTTTGTGTCTGAAATTTATTATTGCAAGAATGTCTTTCATTTTTCTTAAAACTCATAGATGAGTGAGACCATTCTGCGTTTTTCTCTCTCTCTCTGACTTATTTCACTCAGCATAATAGATTCTGTGTACATCCATGTATAGGAAAATTTCATGACTTCATCTCTCCTGACAGCTGCATAATATTCCATTGTGTATATGTACCACAGTTTCTTTAGCCATTCGTCTGTTGAAGGGCATCTTGGTTGTTTCCAGAGTCTTGCTATGGTAAATAGTGCTGCAATGAATATAGGTGTAAGGAAGGGATTTTTGTATTGTATTTTTGTGTTCTTAGGGTATATTCCTAGGAGTGGTATAGCTGGGTCATATGGGAGCTCGATTTCCAGTTTTTGGAGAAATCTCCATATTGCTTTCCATAAAGGTTGAACTAGACGCATTCCCACCAGTAGTGGATAAGGGTTCCTTTCTCTCCACATCCCCGCCAGCACTGTTTGTTCTCATTGTTTGTGATGTGTGCCATTCTCTGTGGTGTGAGGTGGTATCTCATTGTTGTTTTGATTTGCATCTCCCTGATGATTAGTGATGTGGAGCATTTCTTCATGTGTCTTTTGGCCATTTGTATTTCTTCTTTGTCAAAGTGTCTGTTCATTTCTTCTCCCCATTTTTTGATGGGATTAGATGTTTTTTTTCTTGTAAATTTCTGTCAGTGACTTGTATATTTTGGAGATTAGCCCCTTGTCTGATGGGTATTGGGTGAATAGATTCTCCCACTCAGGGGGTGGCTCTTGTATCCTGGGCACTATTTCCTTTGAGGTGCAGAAGCTTCTCAACTTAATATATTCCCATCTGTTAATCTCTGTTTTCACTTGCTTGGAGAGTGCGGTTTCCTCCTTGAAGATGCCTGTAGTCTCAATGTCCTGGAGAGTTTTGCCTATGTGTTGTTCTATATATCTTATGGTTTGGGGTCTGATATCAAGGTCTTTAATCCATTTGGATTTTACCTTCGTACATGATGTTAGCTTGGGGTCTAAGTTCAATTTTTTGCAAGTGGCTAGCCAGTTGTGCAAACACCACTTGTTGAAGAGGCTTTCCTTGCACCATTTAGGATTTCCTGCTCCTTTATCAAAAATTAGGTGATTGTATGTCTGGGGAACATTTTCTGAGTATTCAAGCCTATTCCACTGATCTGAGGGTCTGTCCTTATTCCAATACCATGCTGTTTTGATAACTATTGCTTTGTAGTAAAGTTTAAAGTTGGGGAAAGTAATTCCTGCCATATTCTTTTTCCCAATGATTGCTTTAGCTATTCTAGAGTGTTTATTATTCCAAACAAATATCAAAAGTGCCTGATCCACTTCTTTGAAGAATGTCATATGTATCTTTAGAGGGATAGCGTTGAATCTGTATAACGCCTTGGGGAGTATTGCCATTTTGATGATGTTAATCCTGCCAATCCATGAGCAGGGTATGTGTTTCTATTTCCGCGTGTCCTCTCTTATTTCTTGGAGCAGAGTTTTATAGTTTTCTTTGTATAGGTCATTCACATTTTTAGTCAAGTTGATTCCAAGATATTTGAGTTTGTGTGGCACTATTGTGAATGGGGTTGTTTTCTTAATGTCCATTTCTTCCTTATTACTATTGGTGTATAGAAAGGCCATTGATTTTTGTGTGTTAATTTTGTAGCCTGCCTCCTTGCTATATGAGTCTATTGTTTCTAGAAGCTTTTTGGTAGAGTCTTTAGGGTTTTCTAAGTAGAGCATCATGTCAACTGCAAACAGTGAGAGCTTCACTTCTTTTTTCCTATCTGGATTCCCTTGATATTCTTTTCTTGCCTAATCGCTATAGCAAGTACTTCCAGTGCTATGTTGAATAGGAGTGGTGAGAGAGGACAGCCTTGTCTTGTGGCAGAATTTAGAGGGAAGGCTTTTAGTTTTTCTCCATTGAGGATAATATTTGCCACTGGCTTGTGGTAGATGGCCTTAACTATATTGAGAAAGGTTCCTTCCATTCCCATCTTGCTGAGAGTTTTGATCAAGAATGGGTGTTGGACCTTGTCAAATGCTTTCTCTGCATCTATTGATATAATCATGTGGTTTTTATTTTTCTTGTTGTTGATGTTGTGTATTATGTTGATAGACTTATGGATGTTAAACCATCCTTGCATTCCTGGGATGAAACCTACTTGATCATAGTGGATGATCTTCTTAATGAGGTATTGAATCCTATTTGCCAGGATTTTGTTGATGATCTTTGCATCTGCATTCATCAGCGATATTGTTCTGTAATTTTCTTTTTTCGTAGCATCTCTGTCTGGTTTAGGTATTAGGGTGATGTTGGCTTCATAAAAGCTGTTTGGGAGTGTTTCCGTTTGTTCAATTTCATGAAAGAGTCTTGACAGGATTGGTAGTAGTTCCTCTTGGAAAGTTTGAAAGAATTCATTAGTGAATCCATCTGGCCCTGGGCTTTTGTTTTTGGGCAGCCTTTTGATTACCATTTTTATTTCATCAATGGTGATGGGGGTGCTTAGATATGCTACATCCTCTTCCTTCAACCGTGGAAGATTATAAGAGTTCAAGAATTTATCCATTTCTTCCAGGTTCTCATTTTTAGTGGCATAGAGTTTTTCAAAGTAGTTTCTGATTACCCTTTGAATCTCTGTCATATCAGTAGTGATCTCTCCTTTTTCATTCCTAATACGAGTTATCAAGTTTCTCTCTCTCTCTTTCTTTGTTAGGTTTGCCAGTGGTCTATCAATCTTGTTTATTTTTTCAAAGAACCAACTTCTGCTTTCGTTGATCTCTCGGATTCTTTTTTGTGTTTCCACTTCGTTGATTTCTGCTCTCAGCTTTGTTATCCTTCTGTCTTCCTATTTTTGGGTCCTTTTGTTGAGTACTTTCTAGTTCTATTAGCTGTGTCATTAAGCTACTCAGGTAAGCTCCTTCTTCCTTCCTGATGTGTGCTTGCAAAGCTATAAATTTTCCTCTCAGTACTGCTTTTGCTGTGTCTCATAAGTTCTGATAGTTTGTGTCTTTATTGTCATTTGTTTCCAGGAACCTTTTGATTTCCTTCTTGATTTCATCTCGGACCCACTGGTTATTGAGTATGAGGCTGTTTAACTTCCAGGTGTTAAAGTTTTTCTTCTGATTCCCTTTGGAATTCACAAATAATTTCAGAGCCTTGTGTTCAGTGAAGGTAGTCTGCAAAATTTCTATCCTCGATCTTATGGAGGTATGTTTTATGTGCCAGCATGTAGTCTATCCTGGAGAATGTCCCATGTACATTGGAGAAGAATGTATATCCAGGTTTCTGGGGATGGAGTGTCCTATATATATCCACTAGGCCTCGTTCTTCCATTTCTCTCCTCAGGTCTAATATATTCTTGTTGGGTTTCAGTCTGGTTGACCTATCCAGTGTTGACAAAGCAGTGTTGAGGTCCCCCACAATTATTGTGTTGTTATTGATATTGTTTTTCAGATTTGTCAACAGTTGTTTTAAATATTTTGCTGGCCCCTCATTCGGTGCATATATGTTTAGGAGAGTTATTTCTTCCTGCTCTACATACCCCTTGATTAATATAAAATGTCCATCTTTGTCCCTTACAACCTTCCTGAGTATAAAGTTTGCATTATCTGATATTAGTATGGCCACTCCAGCTTTTTTATGGGTGTTGTTTGCTTGGATAACTTTTCTCCAGCCTTTTATTTTGAGTCTATGTTTGTTCTGACTATTCAGGTGTGTTTCTTGTAGGCAGCAGAAGGTTGGATTAAGTTTTTTGATCCATTTAGCCACTCTGTGTTTCTTAACTGGTGCATTTAGTCCATTGACGTTGAGAGAAAGAATTGTCCTGGGATTTAATGCCATCTTTATATCAAAATTTGGTGTGTCTTTTGGTCAGTCTTGTTTTAAATTAGGTCTTTCAGTTTTTCTCTTAAGACTGGTTTTGAGTCTGTAAAGTTTCTGAGCTGTTTTTTGTCTGTGAAACCATGTATTCTTCCGTCAAACTGGAAAGTGAGTTTTACTAGGTACAGTATTCTAGGTGAAGCATTCATTTCATTCAGTCTTGTCACAATATCCCACCACTGCTTTCTTGCATTGAGTGTTTCTGGTGACAGGTCTGCTGTAAATCTCAAGGATGCTTGCTTGAATGTAATTTACCCTTTTGATCTTGCTGTTTTCAGAATTCTGTCTCTATCTGTGGGATTTGTCATTGTGACTAGGATGTGTCTTGGGGTGGTTTTTCTTGAGTCTCTTTTGGTTGGTACTCTTCGAGCATGCAGGATTTGATCACATATATTCTTTAGCTCTGGGAGTTTCTCTTTAATGATGTTCTTGACCGTTGATTCTTCCTGGAAATTTTCTTCCTGGGTCTCTGGGACTCCCATGATTCTTAAGTTGTTTCTGTTGATCTTATCATAGACCTCTATTTTCATCTGTTCCCATTCTTTGCCTAATTTTTCCATTGTCTGTTCATTTGTTTTAAGTTTTTTTTCCAATCTCTCCTGCTGTATGGAATTGTTATGTATCTCATCTTCCACAGCACCAAGTCTATTCTCAGCTTCTGGTACCCTGTCCCAGAGCTTATCCATTTTGTCATTCACTTCGTTTACTGATTTTTTCAGGCCTGTTAGTTGACATGTTATTTCACTTTGGAGTTTTGTGATTTCTGTCTTCATATTTTCTTGATTCTTATTAGTGTTCTGTTCTACTCTATTCATGGTTTCTTTGAGTTCTTTGAGCATATTCCATATTGCTAGTCTAAAGTCCTTATCTGAGAGGTTGATTAGTTGGTTGGTCGTTAACTGGTCATCAGAATTGTCATCTTCATTCTCTATGTCTGATGCTGGCCTGCTTTGTTTCCCCATTGTCACACTTGTATTGTGGGTTTTTCTACGTGTTGTGGTGGTATTCATTGGTTATATGATGCAGCCAACACACTTCTCTGGCTCCGCCCTTTCTGGATGGGCTGACTTGCCTCCAAGGTAGGGGAGTCCTCCGTGGATGAAGCCTCACACAGGATCAAATCTTAGGCCCGAGCACGCAGCAGAGAAGACAGTCTGGAGAGAAATTCTTGCTTCTGTGATCCAGCACAGTTCTTAGTGTGGTTTTTTTCTTCTTGTGATGGTGTTCTTTTTTTAGAAAGAGCGCATGGCTGCGTAGCGAAGTGGAGCTAAGTGCCTTCTGGAGCCTCTTTTCAGCCCACTCTCAGGAGGTTCACGCAACAGGATAGCAGAGAGACACACACAGGCAGAACTCACAGTTTTTCACAGTCGGGCCCCACTGGTCAGGCGTAGTTTTCACTCGCTCGCTGGGCAGCTTCAGAATGCTGTATTTTTGGGGTTCACTTCCCAGGACTCTGAGGAGAGTCACTGGCTCGCTGGGTAGCTTCCAAATGTAGTTTCTTTAGGGTTCGCTTCCTAGGGCTCTGAGGAGAGCTTCCAGAGTTCAGGAAAGACAGAGAAGAGTAGGACAGGGCTCCCTACAGGTGCTCAGTTTCCTCAGAAGAAGCACAGCCGCGTGGAGACTCTGCAGGTAGAGCACTCAGCACTCTGCCTGGAAACCCCCACATCCAGCCATTTCTTACTCACTCCCTGGCTCACTGAGTAGCTTCCAAATGTAGTTTCTTTGGGGTTCGCTTCCCAGGGCTCTGAGGTGAGCTTCCAGTGTTCAGTAAAGACAGAGAAGGGTAGGATAGGGCTCCCTTCAGGTGCTCAGTTTCCTCAGAAGAAGCCACAAAAGTGTTTCTTAATAAGTTTATTTACTCATATTTGAAATGGGAACATATGAAGTCTCCCTCTCCCAAGGGGAAGGAAATATACCTTTTAGATATTTTGTATTTCTTTTGGTTTAGTGGCATTCCTTATTTAATATTTTACATGGACTAATAAAATGTACAGTTATCTACTTATCAAACAAATGTGTCAATAATAGGGAAAAAAAGAAAAAGAAATATGATACATATACGTATCAATTAGATACAAATATAATAAATATATCTATAATGTATCTATAAAATCAAGAAATTAATACTCAAATATAACTGTCAATTCTAATTAGTTATTACAAATTGTTATTAGTTGTAAAACTATTTTTTAGCTGACATCAATAAAAATGATGTAAAGTGAATTATTTGTATAATGATGCTCTAACTTAAAAGTATATCTCAACAAACTTTCTCTTGGTTTTTATTGATATCAATCTATACAATAATATAATTTTCTGCATTTAAATTTTAGGGCATACAATTTTAAATTATGTAACATTATTTCTTAAGTCATTTTTTTCCTCAAACTATATTTTGAATCTATAGTATCTCCAAAATTAATCAGATTAAAAGATAATTAATAGAAATTAAGAATGTTCTAAATTATCAATGTTCTAATTAGTAGAAACTATGACTATGACACTGAATATGCCAAAATAAATGTTACTATTATTGTTAATTTAATGAGTTAAAAAATCTGAATAGGCCTGAGAATGACTGAAAGGTCATTCATCATGAGACGTAAGCAGAAGTATCAGAAAATCTGGCATCCTCTGAAATGAAGGAAGATATCACAAGTCAAAGAAAGTGAGTAGCATCTAAACTTTGATAAAGGTAAGAATCTAGAGTTTCTAGAGGATATGTAGTTCTGCTACAGTTAGTTGTAAATTAGGTTATATAGAAGCAATTTAAGATTATTATGCCCCTGATTTAATGTTATTATGTTCCTAAAATATTACTGTGAAAGATATGTAAGCCACTTTGTTCAAAATAAAAATTAAAAAAAAAAACCCAAATGTAAACCAATAAGTAAACAAGAAAGCAAATAAAAAAAGAAATAATTCGTGGAGAGGATCAGTGTTTTGAAAAGAAATTATGTCAGGAGAATTTATTATAATATTTTAGACAAGGAAGTAGTGCCTTTCTTATAGACAAATCTATGTAAAAACCTATTTCTATAAAGTAAAATAAAGAAAAATTATAAGCTTAAGTGCACCAATTTCCTTAGAATTAAACTACAGGCAAGAAATTTTCAGAGTTCTAATAACATAAAGATCACTCTGCTTCTTTAACAAAAGAGATTTTAAATTTTGGGGATTCCATGTTACAATTTATGTTACATAACCAGAATATGATTTGGGTATTGTGTTGTTTTGTTTTCAGAAATCTCAAACTTAAATCTCTAAGAGTTTCTGTTTGAGCATTAATAAAAAGAAAAACATATGCTTTATTGTTCAAGTTCTGAGGTCATCTTTTCAGTCCCTAAGGCTAAGCTCTCCATTGCATCTTGAGGAATCTTCTAACCTTTATTATAACCTTTATTTTTAGTACAATTTTTATGGAAGAAAAAATTATCTCTTAACAGCTTTTTTCCCGTAGAAGCTTGATCACACATGTCTATGGGTGATATTTTAAGTCACAGTTTTGCCACTTTCCTTTTTCTTTAAATAAAGCACTGGCACTGTATCACTAGAATCATAGTCATCTATCTCTTGAAATTTAATTATAATATAAATAATTACAGATAAATTCCACCAACTTTGAAGAATCTAATATTTATGTTCTACTATAATACAGTTACCAGATATTAAATTTCATAATAGATAATATAAATGTAATCAGAAGATAAAATCACTAGGGTTAGGAAATGCATAAACACACTTTTAATTAAGGCCTCATATAGGGTGATTAAGAAGTTTAGGTTAATAAACTGCAGATAGATCCAGAAGTAATGGGACAACAAGCAATGATAGATACATGCAAACTCATGCTTAAAAGGAAAATATTGTATCAGTGAGTATGTGCTGATACCCACATGAAAAATCTTGGAAGTTTCTTTAGTATTCTACTAATCAGACAACTGCAATTTGATGACAGAAGTATTCCTAGGATAGGATACCTTTTATTATAAGCTATGTACACATAGTCTCAGAGTTGGAGAATATTCAGAAATTTGTTTCTTCATAACTAGTCCCTGAGAATATCCATATATAGTCCTCAGAGCACTACCACTTGTGATCTTCTTAGCACAGAAACAGAAATTAGTTATGTTCTTCACTGGATATAACCCATATAGTATACATATAGTATATGTGACAGTTTCACATTACTTTTATATTAAAAATCTTGAATAAAATCCTTCTGTGGGACACAATGACATAAAATTATGGAAGAAAATTTTTTTTAATTTTTTATTTTTTTCTTTATTTAAAAATCTTGATTACAAATATGATTGTGATTAGGTTTCAGTCATGTAAAGAACACCCTCTTCATCAGTGCAACATTCCCACCACCAATGTCCCAAATCTCCCTCCATCCCAACCCACCCCCACCTGTACTCTAGACATGCTTTCCAGTTCCCTCATTCATTCACATGATTATGGTAGTACTCTGTGAGTTATTTTCATAAATGCACTCACCACTCTTTGTGGTGATCTTCATGAAGTGAGCTGGAAGTTCCAGCCCTCCTCTCATCTCTGAGGATTATTGCAAAAATGACTTTTTTTTTTAAATCCATAGATGAGTGAGACTATTCTGTGTCTCTCTCTCCCTCTGACATATTACACTCAGCATGATAGATTACATGTACATCCATGTATAGGAAAATTTCATAACTTCATCTCTCCTGACAGCTGCATAATATTCCATTGTGTATATGTACCACAGTTTCTTTAGCCATTCGTCTGTTGAAGAGCATCTTGGTTGTTTCTAGAGCCTGGCTATTGTGAATAGTGCTGCAATAAATATAGGTGTGAGGAAGGGGGTTTTGTATTGTATTCTTGTGTTCCTAGGGTATATTCCTAGGAGTAGAATATCTGGGTCAAATGGGAGCTCAATTTCCAGTTCTTGGAGGAATCTCCATATTGCCTTCCGTAAAGGTTGGACTAGAGGGCATTCCCACCAGCAGTGGATAAGACTTCTTTTCTCTCCAAATCCCCTCCAGCACTGATAGTTCTCATTCTTTGTGATGTGTGCCAATCTCTGTGGTGTGAGATGGTATCTCATCATAGTTTTGATTTGCATCTTCCTGATAATTAGTAATGAGGAGCATTTTTTCATGTGCCTTTTGGCCATTTGTAATTCTTTTTTATCAAAATGTCTGTTCATTTCTTCTCCCCATTTTTTGATGGGATTAGATGCTTTTTTTCTTGTAAAGTTCTGTCAGTGCCCTGTATATTTTGGATATTAGCCCCTTATCTGATGGGTATTGGGTGAATAGTTGCTGCCACATGGTGGGTGGGTCTTGTATCCTGGGCACTATTTCTTTTAAGGTGCAGAAGCTTCTCAGCTTAATATATTCCCATCTGTTGATTTCTGCTTCCACTTATTTGGAAAGTACAGTTTCCTCCTTGAAGATGCCTTTAGTATCAATGTCTTTGAGTGTTTTACCTACGTGTTGTTCTATATACCTTATGGTATCAGGTCTGATATCAAGGTCTTTAATCCATTTAGATTTTACCTTCATACATAATGTTAACTGGGGGGTCTATGTTCGCTTTTTTGCAAGTGGCTAACCAGTTCTGCCAGCACCACTTGTTGAAGAGGTTTTCCCTGCTCCACTTAGGAAGAACTTCTTAAAAAATAGCTTTTTTGTAATTAAACTATATTGAGTTGACCCATTACAAATCCAAAACGAATCTGAAACATCTAAAACTAACATCTACTAACATTGGTTATTTATAATAGAATTTACTGTGTTGAAACTGTTTGGGAGAGCACTTGCTCAACATGATTTAATATTTTGATATTTTTGGAATTGAGGAACCATGTTATAGTTTAGGTTATTAGAAAAGAGCCATCATAACAGATTTGGCACAGGGATAATCAAGTCACATAGTCATAAATATTTTAAATCTAATGACATGTGCATTTGTGCATACCAAATTAGCATATATTACATGTTATGGCTCACCAATTATTTGTTGCAAAAGGTTAAAAGAATGTCATCATATTCAGTAGAATATTTGACCTTGCTACGCATTGCATATTTCCAATACCTTCTACTGTTCTCTCCAGGTAAACTTGCAATTGAAAGTACAATGTCTCCTGTCACTTAAAGCTTCTATTATATTAATTTGTATCATGTGGTAAAAATATTTTTCAAAACTGTCCAGATTATGACTTGAAAGTACTAATTTATTCAATGAGAATTTTAAATCTAGAAACTCTTCAAACTACCAGAGGGATTTTGTGAAGAATTTGACCATGCATAGTGTTTTAACTTTTATGTATAGATAAAAATGAATAGGATAAAAGTTTTATTTATTTTATAATTATGTGACTCTTTATTCAATGTTTTGTCAAAATTAAAAATAGCAGGGGACCAGAGAGCAAGTACCTGCACTCCATGATGCTGAACTATGTTGGATCTTTGGCACCCATAATGACCTGATACGGGAGAACTGAGATGGAAGTAAATCTGAGCGCCTCAGAATATGGCCATAATATACAATAACATGCGGGGTTGGCAGCATGCAAGACAAATACCCTACCACTATGCTATAGCTCTGGTCCGAAACATAATTTTTAAATTCTTAAAAGCATTTACTTTCTGAAGGGTACCATATCATTATTTTTTAAATTATAATGGTAGTATTATTTTTCTAAATTTACAAAATGTCCATTAGTTTAAGAAGTTGATTCCCATTTTTTGGGGGGCACCTCTTAGAGGTTACTCCTGTTTATGGGCTCAGAAATCTCTCCTGGCTTGGGTGACCGTAGAGAACAATGGGGCATCAAACCGCAGTTCGTCCTAGGTTAGCGCAGGCAAGGCAGAAGCCTTACTGATTGTGCCACTGCTCCGGCCCCACAATTCCCATTTTTTAACATATTTTGGCTGTAGTCAAGATTAACTATTAATTAAGATCTATTAATATATACAATAAACCTAAATGACAGAAAAATATAAAAGAGGAAACATCTAATAATTTAAACATTTTGCTGTGATATTCATTACATCTATCATAGCTCATGTTTTTACAAAGAGTCGTTATTTCTTAAATTAGCATTATCTTGTATTCAACAAATTCCAGGGATAGAAGGGATGATTGGTGTGTAATAATTCAATGGATCATCTTAAAGTGTATAATGTTACAGTTGATGTAGTGGTGATTATTCTAATGTTTGATTTTATCCTTTTAATTATGATGTTGCTATAACAGAAATCATAAAATACTTTGCATATTTCAATTTATATAGATTTAACAATCTTTGTTTTAAATATTTTGATGGATAGCTTAGGTAATATGTATGTCTGCTATTCACATTCATTTTTGAATATTGGTGACCACCTAGTGGTAAATAATCTTTATGCAAGATAGCTTCAAATCAGCATTATTCATCCTGAGGAGAATTGCTTCCATGATTATGTACTTCCATCTAGGGTGATGTGCAAAATAGCTCTACTATGTGCACCAGCCTCATAAAAAATCCGGGTGAGGTCACCATGACAGTATCTTTGGCAATGATTATGGAATTCCTGCTTACCTACCTCACAATTCATTTACTATTCATATTAAATCCACATTCACATAAAGATTCACCATTTTTATTTCCCCCCAAATAACTGACATTTTTAAAAAGAGGATAATATGAATTACTATTGACAGAAGTTGAACTTGAAATTGAAAGATATTAACTAAGTTACTTTATCATTCATTAAAGATCACTACAGCCTTGTTTAGTATTTCAGTAGTTGAAGACTTCCTTAGTTGATGACCCAAGCCTGATGCAAATGATTCCTATGCATATTTCCCTTTAAATTTAGACTTGCAAGTATTGGCCTACAAATTGTATAACCCAGGCCAAAGAGATAGCACAGTGAGTAGGGAATTTGTCTTGCACACAGCCAACCTGTGTTTTATCCTTGGCATCCCATATAGTCCCTGGAGCTTGCAGGGAGTTATTTCTATGTGCAGAGCCAGAAGTAAGCCCTGATGGCCACAAGTTGTGGCCCTCCAAAATAAATAAATAAATAAATAAATAAAAACAAATAAATAAATACAATGTATAACTCTGATTTTGAAATATATTATGCAAATTATGTAAATGGTTACTAATCATGATTATCAGAATCTATCATTTTTGCTAATAGAAAACCCGTTTTTTTTTTCCTTCTCTAGACAACTAGGAAAATCAATTAGCAGCAGAAAGATTAAATATAGTTACACTCTAAAAGTATCTCCAGGTGGGAATTAACTCATTTGACACTCAAGCCCCTCTGAGTATTCTGTACTTATTGGAACTGGGAATAAAAGTAATTCCAAATGTATAACTGGCAGTAATGGAGAATAAGGTAGTCCCCAATTCCCCTCAGTTTCAAGGATGATATATTTAATCTATGCGTGTCAGAACTCATACTGCTTAAAAGTATATTCTGAAATGGAATAAAAACGGCCTTTAAGCAATGTCTTCAAGATGGCTTTCCAATATCCCCAGAGATGTTCAGTTTCTGAAGATGAAGTATATGTTATGGGCAAAAACTCATGGTCATATGCTTTTTGCCATATATCTATTGTAGAATGAAAAATTAATTTTTTTTGGTCTTTGGGTCACTCCCGATGGCACTCAAGCATTTCTCCTGGCTCTGTGCTCAGAAATTGCTCCTGACAGGCTCGGGAAACCATATGGGATTCCGGAATTTGAACCACCATCTGTCCAATGTTGGTTGCATGCAAGGCAAAATTGTTACCACTGTGCCATTGCTTTGGCCCCTGGAAAATTAAATTTAATATAATATGCATAATTATATGATAACCATATTTGCTTGAAATTTAGATATTATAAAGCAATGTTTATTCAATAAAATACTTTACAAAAATAATTTATTTAGAACTAAAATTATAAATTAATATCTGTTAAATAAATAATTATTCATAGTCTAGAATAATTATTCCTATAGAAACTATAATAAATTGTAAATGAGTGATTTCCAAAGTTTTTAAAAATAAAATAAACATCATTACGAGTGGAGAGAGGGAGTCTGCCCTGCATACAGATGATGAGGAATCGATCCCCCACATATAATAGGCTACTCCAAAAACTACAGGAGTAGTTACTGAGACAGAGCAAATATTAACTCCTAAGCATCTCTAGTGTGATCCCAAAACTAAAGCAAACAAATATGTGTCATAATTGCCTTTAAATAATCTTTTAATTTGTATAAAGAGGAAATCCTAAACTACTAATAGCACAATTTACTACTAAAAATTGGTGAATGGTTTCTGCTACAAATGTTTGTGTATTTCCTTCAATAAAGGACCCTTAATTATATCAAAATTACTCCTATAATAATTTTTTAGTTTCTATCAAGATATAGAAACATAACATAAATTGATATAAACATCTAAATCAAAAATATGTATTTTATCTATTCTTATCATTGCTTTAATTGGATGGGTACAGTAATATTTTTCATATTTAAAATGTACATTATTTATCTATTTTAAAATAGGTAGCCTTTATCTTCCTTGTTTTGTTTATTCTCCACATGTAAAAACCTAAAACTTTTTATTCTTCTGCAACTAAAAATACCATTCATATAATCAAAGATAGAACTTATAATAAAAACCTATGATCTAATAACCCTTGTTTTATTTGATTTCCAAAGAGTTATTTAATTCATTTAGTCAAACTTTAGTATATCAAAAGTTTGTTTGAAAAAGTAGTATTTAAAGCCATTATCTAACTTTGTCATTAATTAGTTTCACATGTTACCCAAAGAAGCTTATGTAGTTAACCTTTGGACAAATTTATATTAACACATTCCTAGTGTCCTGCCTAATTATGAAAGATACAGGTTAAAGAAAAACTAATGACAATCATACTCAATTTATCTTTCAAAGATAAAATGTAACTTTTAATCTCTTTATTAAGTTTATTATATTCTTAGTGATCAGATTATATTGAATATATTCAATAAAAATACATGAAAGCAAGAAAGTTTTTGACATTTCTCAATACAGGTAAATTTTTAATGAGACTTGGAGTTTGTAGAGTGTGTAGGTTGCTTGCCTTGTACTCAGCTAATCTGAATTCAATTCCCAGAAATCCATATGTGACCTCATAGCACAGCCAGAAACAAAACCTGAGGAAAGAGGCAGTAGTAAGTTCTGAGCTCTGTTGCGTCTGCCCGAGAACAAGAAAAATAAACTAATAAGAGAAAGATCTTTAGGGAATGGAGTGGTAGCACAGTGGTAGGGCGTTTGCCTTGCACACTGCTGACCTAGGACTGACCATGGTTCAATCCCTGGTGTCCCAAGCCAGGAGCTATTTCTGAGCTCATAAACTGGAGTAATACATGAGCGTCATCGGGTGTGGCCCAAAATTAAAAAAATAAAAACAAAACAAACAACAAAAAGAGCAAGATCTTTAATGTATAGTTTTATTATGATAAATAATAAACTTTGACTATTCTATAATAATAGTTACTATCACAATAATTCAATCCATAATGAATTCTCTGGGAAAAATTGTAAATATACTCTGCACTGAGAAATTGCTCCTGGCAGGCCCAGGGGACCATATAGGATGCTGGTAATCAAACCATTGTCTGTCTTGTGCTGGCTGCACGCAAGGCAAATGCCCTACCTAAGTGCTATCTCTCCAGAAAATAAATGTTACATCACTGTGTCAGAAGCATAGATCAAAAGCTGTTGTACATAATGTTCTTGCTGGATCCTTGAATTTGAACTTGAATTCAACCTATCTGCTAAGCACTGTTGTACGTGAGCCATGATCAATAATTGAACCAAAAATGATCAGTACCAGAGAGAGGATACTGGGAGAAGCACATTTTCTTGCACATAATTGAACCTGGTTTGATTCCGAACATCATATATATTTCTCTAAGTATTATTAAGAATAATCCCAGAGTAAAGATCTAGATAAATCACTGAGTAATATCAGATTGGTCTCAAACTACCTCACAAAGTTATGAAACAAAGTAAACAAAAATAAATTATTTTTGTTTATTTACATTGTCATAAAAATGTGAAGTATATGTATGTGTATGGATGTACATTTTTTTAATTTAAGAAACGCTCCATAGTCACAACATTTTATGTTTCAAGGAGGCATTATTATAAATTTATAATCCACATTAACTAATTTTTGATTTTATAAAAAGTCCTTATATAGCAACTCCTTCTATGCAATTTACTCAGTATCCTTTTCTAGTAAACCTGATTTAGACTTATAAGACTGTAAGTTTTTTTTTTTATTTTTTACCATATTAAATGTTTATTTAATTTATATTAAATACATGAACCACATGAATGAAATCATTTATATTTATTTCACCTTGTTTGACTTATTTTTTCTTTGCTCTCAGGTTAAAACCATGGTATTGTAAATGGAAAGTTTTCATTATTTATAGATAAATTGTTTTCCATGTGCATACATACAAAATATACAAATACAAGTATAGATTATATAGAAATGTAAACAAAACCACTGTAATAATGATGTTAACAAATACGGAAACAATCTAGAAGTGTAGGTTTGAAAATATGATCAGATAAAGCTTTGTATTGAGGATAATTATGTTAAGAGATAATTTCTTAAGGTAATATTATCTTCTGATTATGTTAAGATGGAAAATGTGATACAATCAGAATCTAGAAACAACCCAGATGCCCGAAAAAATATATATACAATGGAATACTATGCAGTTGTCAGGAAAAATAAAGTTATAGAATTTTCCTAAACATGTATGAACATGGAAACTATTATGCAGAATGAAATGCGTCAGAGGGAGAGAGATAGAGACAGAATAGTCTGACACACGTGTGGAATTTAAGAAAAGTAAAAGACAGTATGTTAGTAATACCCAGAGACAATGGAGATGATGTTTGAAAGGAACAGCTCATGATATGATGATTACCACAAAGATTGGTGAGTGCAGTAAGAAAATATCTACACCAACAACTGTCATGATAATGGTAGAGAGTGAGGGAAATAGAATGTCTGGAAAACAGGCAGGGGTAGTGGAGGAAAAAGATGAGGAGTATTTGTGGTGGGAAGGATGCTTTGGTGAATGGGGGAGGGGACTTTATTTAGACAAAAACCCAACTACAAACAAGTTTGTAACCATGGTGCTTAAAAATGTATTACTATAAAATGGAAGATGTGCATTCAATTTTATAATTCTATTAGTGTTCTGAAATTTATTTTGTTGGGACAGGAGCAATAGAACAACAGTAGGATGTTTGCCTTGCACGCAGCTGACCCAGGACAGACTTCTGTTCTATCCCCAGTTCCCCATATGGTCACCCAAGCCAGGAGCAATTTCTGAGTGCATAGCCAAGAGTAACCCCCGAGAGTCACATGGTGTGACTCAAAAACAACAACAACAACAAAATAAAAATAAATTTATTTTGTTCTCAATAATTTCTCGTTAACCTTTTATATTTTTGCACTGTGAATGTTGTAACATGGAAGGAATTCCTAGATTTATCAATCACAGTGAGCAAACTACAAATTACCATCTTCCTTAATGTTGATCTTTCAAATACAGTTCTTCAAGACAGTTAAAAATACAGTTATCAAAGTAAAAATAAAAAACACACTCATTTTTATTTAATGGAAATTTAGACCAAGATTAGTTTAGGGATTATTCCTAGAATTGTGCATAGGAATTTTACTGGTTGCTGTAAAGAAGCCATATAGGTACCAGAAATCCAAACCTGGTTGGCAGCTTGTAAGATCAGCATACTACTCAATATATTATCTATTTGGCATGGTCATTTTCATCTAAAGAGTAGCACACGTTTCAAAATCAGAGACTAAAAGTTGATTTTTAAAGAAATTTCCTTAGATGGTGATATATTTCCTTACTTTTAATTCTAAATATTTATATATACATGTATATGTATATATATATACATATATATATGTGTGTATATACATACAAAGAGACACAAACACAGACACTCTTACACACACATATGCCAGAGATATAGTGCAATGGGTATGGGAAAATATACAAAAGTGAAAAATTTTACAATTGAGCGTAAGCATACATTTTCCCTTCCAGTTTCTTCCTTGCATTTGTTTCTATTTGCTTTTTTGCTTGTTTGTTAGGCAACACTTATGTGTTTGGTGGTGATCAGGAGGAATTACTTCTGCCTCTGTGCTTAGGAATCCCTTCTGAGGAACTAGAAGGACAATATAAAATGTGGGGATCAGACCTAGGTAGACTGTGTGCAAGGTAAGCATCTTATCAGCTCTAGCATCAATTCAGTTCCAATTTTTTCTATTTGATAGTAACTGTATTAAATAAAATTTTCCATTATATCTTTTTTTCTTTATAATAAACCAGCAACTCCCTAACAAACTATAAAGCAAAATAATGAGATTGTAATATGATACATTTTAAAGATATAGTAGTTTATTTTTCTTGGATAATTGCTTTCAAATAATCAGACATTGATAAATTATTAATAAATATTAATAATTAATAATGTCATTTAATTGTTTGTCTTTGATGATAGAAATTGGTATAATGTTTTTATTGCTTCGACAATATACATGTTTAACTAAGCCCAAAGTTTATTATTTAGTTAATGCCCATTATATAAGTACATTATTTTGACATTAATATCAGTCCTTTGGTAACAATTCTGTCTTTATAAGATATATTTCCTACATATGAAAAGAAAATACACCCATGACTATATCAAAGTTTTCTTAGTGCATACATAATTGATATGCACAAGCTAAATTTCTATACTTATTTTTGTACTGTTTTCATTATTAGGATAAACACATCTTATAGGATATTTTTCACATCAGTTCAAATCAATAACCTATATATTTACAGTAGTCATCATGTCTCACTGAATAATTGATGTTCAGCTTTGTTTATTGCTTCTTTTACTGGAAAGAACTTACTTCTCTAAGTTAATTAAATGTCATTGAATCTGTCTTTTGTATGCTCTTTATTTAAAGGCCAGATTTTGATTAATGTCAAGGAATTCTTTCTTTCTTTATAATCTTTCTATCTATTCTGTTACAGTTGTAATTCCATAGTTAATTATTTCCTCTGTGGGTAGAAAACTACTTGATACAAGAAAAATATAATAATTTACCTGCTTTTTAGTAAAAGAGGATACTTAAATAATTTGAAGTACCTACCACTGTGAATTGGACAGAAAAGTAAAATATTTTAACAGTTGTATTTTTTTTTTAACCTTCTAGAGGCCGAAGAGACATTATGGAGGTAAAGCGTTTGCCTTTCATGCAGAAGGACGGTGGTTCAAATCCAAGCATACCATATGGTCCCCTGTGCCTGGTAGGGGAGATTTCTGAGCATAGAGCCAGGAGTAACCCCTGTGCACTGCTGGGTGTGACCCAAAAAACAAACAAAAAAATGCTTCTACTGAGTTCATTATCAGTATCTATTGACATGCAGCAATATTACAAAGTGTAGGGAGCTTGTCTTGTACAGAACCTGCAATGATTCAATCTCTGGCATTTCATAAAGTTCTCTGAGCTTTTGAACTCCTACACCAGGAGTAAACCCTGAGAACTACAGGATCTGGCTTGTCAAAACGAAACAATATGTGCTAATTTGCTGCTTCTTTTCTAAAGGGATAAATTCTCAGAAAATTGTATCACATGTAGTCTCTCTGTATTTGAAATAGAATACTTCAAAGATCTAATTAGACATTAGTGTCTTCTATAACATTATATAATTATAATCATTTAATCACGATCCGATAAAGCGGCAACATTTAAGAAGTAAAATTATTTAAATGCATATTAGGATTAGAAAAATATTTCTGCTTTTAGAAAGATATAGTAGAATAATAAGGAATATTATAGCTATACTGATGCTGAGTGCTATGAATTGGTAAGGTATATGTCACTTATTTTGGGAAGAGTTACTTTATTTTTTAAAATAAACTTGTAGTTACTGAGGCCTGTTTCCTTGGAGACATCCAAACTACCTACTGCCAATACACATTATTTATTGCCAGTTTACTCCCATCGTTTGAGTTATAATTTTAATTGCAGTATAATCATTTTCTTGGCCATCATTGAAAAAATTTTTACAATATGAGAGATATCCTAAGTTCAGAGAAATAGAATATTGATAACATGAATCTGGATTTTTTTCATATTTGTGGTGAACAGAAATGTTACATAATTGCTACATAATTGTTACATAATTCTTATTTTTAATATTTCATATATTTTACATTGTAGATTATGTTAGTTTAATATAGTGCATTTTCTTAAGTCTACATTTGTTTTCTTTGGCAATGAGGTTGTACTCACTATTTGAAAAGCCTTGACTGTGTTTTCTTGGTTTACTTTGTAAAAGCAGGTTTTATACAGAATAATTTAATCCATTTAATTTGAACTTAGTGTTTGACATAAAATTGGAGTTGGTTATTTTGTTTTTGTGTCACAACTTGCATTGTTCAGAGGTTATTCAGGGATGATATCTTCAGGACTCAGGGGATCATATGGGATACCAGGGATAGAACTTTTTGAGTAGAAGGCAAGCACTAGGTCAACTGTGCTATGACTCCAGCACAGTTTTTCTATGTTTTCCAGCACAGGTTTTCTATGTTTCTATGTGAATTTTAGAAATTACTAATCTATGTCCTTAAGGAATGACATGATACAATTCACAGCACATCAGTAAATCCCATTGGATTACATGCTAACTTTAGTATGGTAATTTTATTGTTTCTTCCAATTTATCAGCCAGCAATATTTTTGTGTTTTCTTCAGTCTTCTTCTTTTTTTTAAAAAAAAATTACATACTAATTTCTTTCTTTCTTTCTTTGTTTCTTTCTTTCTGTTTCTTTCTTCTTTCTTTCTTTCCTTCTTTCTTTCTTTCTCTTTCTTTCTTTCTTTCTTTTTTCTTTCTTTTATTTCTTCTTTTTTCTTTTCTATCTTTCTTTTTTCTTTCTTTCTTTCTTTCTTTGTTCTTTTCTTTTTTCTTTCTTTCTTTCTTTCTTTTTTTTTTCTTTCTTTCTTTCTTCTTTCTTTTTTCTTTCTTTCTTTCTTCTTTCTTTCTTTCTTTCTTTCTTTCTTTCTTTCTTTCTTTCTTTCTTTCTTTCTTTCTTTTCTTTCTTTCTTTCTTTCTTTCTTTCTTTCTTTCTTTCTTTCTTTCTTTCTTTTCTTTCTTTCTTTTCTTTCTTTCTTTCTTCTTCTTTCTTCTTTCTCTTTCTTTCTTTTTCTTTCTTCTTTCTTTCTTTCTTTCTTTCTTTCTTTCTTCTTTCTTCTTTCTTTCTTTCTTTCTTTTCCTCTCTCTCCTTCTTTCTTCTTTCTTTCTTTCTCTCTTTCTTTCTTTCTTTCTTCTCCTCCTTCCTTCCTTCCTTCCTTCCTTCCTTTCTTTCTTCTTTCCTTCCTTCCTTCCTTCCTTCCTTCCTTCCTTCCTTCCTTCCTTCCTTCCTTCCTTCCTTCCTTCCTTCCTTCCTTCCTTCCTTTCCTTCCTTCCTTCCTTCCTTCCTTCCTTCCTTCCTTCCTTCCTTCCTTCCTTCCTTCCTTCCTTCCTTTCTTTCTTTCTCTTTAAATAATTCTTGTTTTGACCAAGGTGGAAAGCTAATCGTTCACCACCAATATTGTCCTCCTTCTACCTTTTTTCCCAGCATACATCCCATATCCCTCTTCTTTGCCCTCTGGGCTGCTAGTATAAGTGGTCCTCTCTGTAGCTTGTTGTAGATTGGATATCGGTTCTGTTGTCGTTGGCTTTAGATTTGGTGTTTAAGTCTGATAATTTTTTATTTCTATTCAATGTTCATATGACTGTTTGGTCTTGATACCCTCCATTATTTTCGCCCTAATTTATGAGGCAGAACAAGATGGTTAAAGTTATGTGGTTCTGTTTGAAGAAAAAAAAAAGCAAATGTCAAACAAGCAAAAATGGAAGGAATCCTTCTAGAATCTAGAGGCTATGAATATCAATTTAAGATAAAAAAGGGAAAAAATGTAACAATACAAAAAATTAAATAACCAAAAATTATAAAAATATTAACTAATTACATAATAATTTTTAATTATTAGGCAACTGTTTTGAAAAAAAGACTAATATTCAAGACATATTAATCATTCCAAAATATCAAAAACTATTAAAAACATCAAAAAACCTCATTAAAAACTAAATAGAAATGAAGAGACTTTTCTTAAAAGAAGGCATACAGATGACCTTGTGGTTCATAAAAATGTCCATAACTATTTATTTTCTGGCTTGTGCAGATCAAAATAATGAGATCCTATCTCACACCAGCTAGAATGGTCTATATAAAAAATAGCATAAAATATGTGCTGACAGGAATGGATGAAAAATAAATTCTCATTCAGTGTTGATGAGACTGTAGCATGGTTCATTCTCTGTAGTAAATGGTTTGGAGACTTCACAGTACATAAATAGTATTTTGATATGGCCCAACAAGCTCAGTTCTAAAAATCTTACCAGAACTAAAAAACATGAATTTAAATAGATGTTATGTACACATAAGTTTATTGCAGGAATAGAAACAATAGTCAAGATACAGAAACAACCTAGGTGACAACATCAGATAAGCAGATACAAAAATCGTTTTATATATATTACACATATTATATATAAATACTTTAAATCTTTGAAAAAGGTATGATTTGAAATTTATTGCAACTTTGATGGAATAATAGCCTGTCATATAAAGTGAGTCAGAGGTAAAAGTTAAATATCGGAAAATTTCACTCATATATAGAAGACTAAAAGGAAAGAGTTACTGTATATGTTCCCAATTGAAACAAATTCTGACATAATCACTAGAAAGAGAAATTGAGAGGTAGGGAGCAAAAGGGACCATGGAAAAGTGATGCAGAGATTTTGAAACAGGGTGTTGTGATTGGTGTAGCGTTTAAGAGCTATAAAGGAATCATAAGTTTAATATTCTTGCAAGCTAGAATACCACAATTAAATAAAATAAAGAATAAAAAAGCTTGACATGTTAAAAACTTATATAGATATTTTCTAAAATTGTCATGTGATAGTATGATCATTTGTGATAGTAGCAAAAGCTGAAATTCACAATCTGTAATGAACAAATGGTTTCCAACTGGTTGGCTTACACTTGTTGGCTTGTTGCTTGGTAGCTGTGAAGGTACTGATATATATTTTAACTTATTTGCAGACTTGGTTGCCTTAAGTTTTCACTGCTTGCCTTCAGTTGACAACAAAAGTCCTAAATATTTTACTTTACTTTGGTAATATTGTGATTTGTCTAGTGATATCTTATACCCCCGCGAAGCAAGAACTGTTAGCCAAGTTTCAATATTTGTTTTGCACTCTTATTTAGTTTTTGAAGGCACCAGAAAATCATCTGTGCACTAAATAATTCATAAATCTCTTTCAGGTGAGATAAATTTTTATAACTTTTCTGGCAAATTACTGAAGAAAATAAGAGTTTTGAACCTTGACAAATCATTTTTTATAAGTAATAGAAATATTTATAAGCAAAAGTACAAAGGATTCAGAATGATCTATTAGAGTACTAAAATAATAAAAAAAAGAAGTAGAACAAAGATCAATTTCTAAGGAAAAAAGTGAAATAAGGTATCTAAATCAGAAGAGTTGCATGTTTATGAATGTTTACTTTTCATTACATTTTAACTCGTAGGACAGATAATTTATTCACTGAGTTTAAATACAAACCTAGATATAATTAAATTATTTCTTTGATACAATTATATTTTTTACTAAAGTATGAAAGCTCTATAGATGACTTTACTTTTTACTTATACCTTGTTTTACAATTCACAAAATACATATTTTGAATGCATAACAAGGGCATATTTTATGCCATCATAGTTTAATTACTATTATTAGTTTCCTATGTCAAACTAAATCCATAAATAATTTTTAAAGTACAAAATAAGGTATCATTTTTTCTATTCACAGTATTTTTTTTAATACAGTGTGGGAATGAGATTGTCTGCCATACTTCTTTTCTTTCAGAAAAGACAAAAGAATGAATTTAGATTCTTTTTCTCCAGGGAACGTTCTAAACATTACAACTGAAAAACAGAATATGGAGAGCTATACTTTATACAACAAATCTTTCCTCAGTTGGTTTGGAGGTGAATCAGGTTAAATAAACTGTGTCCTTCCTTTAGATGAAACTATGCTTGAAAATAAAAGAAAACGGCAAAGGAGAAAACAGAAATGAAAAAAGGAAGGAATGAATTAAAATACCAATAAATATTGATGTTTGTTGTGAAATCAAGAAACTTATATGGAACTAATAGCAGCAGTGTCTATGGGGAAAAGAACGAAGTTGAGTAACTAAAGGAAATCTATTGAAACATTTTCCAACAGTTATTACCTTTGGGATTCCCACAAGCCATCTATTTTACACCATTTATCAATTGTTCCCCAGCTGAGGATTGTACCCTTCTGGGAATTTCTGAATTTCTTTTTCCTGACACTTTTATATTTTTCATTCTTTATCTATAGTTTATCTTCTAATACCCTTGCCTAATACAATAATGATGTGCAGTTCTTTCCTGTCTATCACTTTCAAAAATGTTGGAGTTTAGATTTTACTGAATATATATTATTAGAATTTTCATTTTATTGTATGAATACCAATCTGCATATCCCAAAATTAAAGTATTTTACTTCTCTTTTTTCTTTTGTTTTATTTATTATTTTATTTATTTTATTATTTATTTATTTTAAACTAAGAAAGTTTTACTAAGACTGGTAAAATACATTGTCTTTTCTGTGTTATTACTTTTACTAGTTTACGATGGAGTATTTACTAAGATAGCAAAGAAGAAAAACAGAAAACTCAATTTCAATAGATTAATTAAAATAGCAGTGTAGACCCTGGATGCTTCTCAATGATAGCAAGATCTCAAACAATCAGAAGTAGAACTGGTTGCTTTTTTAAATATTGTTAAATAAAACAATATAACGTTATTTCACTTTTACTTAGTACTTTCCTAACTAGTAGCATGTATCTACTTTTATGCATGTTACAGTGCAACTATTGTCTCAATTCTGATCTTTACAAATGATTGGTGTTTTAATTCGCAAACTCATATGCCCTGCTCACATGTCTAATATTTTTCTTTCTAGATACATGGTGCACAGATGACAATTATTGAAGATAACATTTGGTTAATAGTCGGAGTAGGCTCAGAACTAATTGCTTCATAAGATTCACAAACTTATGTTATCAAACTGAGCAATTGATTCATTTTTGGCTAGTGATACTGAGCAACAGTTCTTCAGTAGGGAAATTAATACATGAATAAGACTCACCTAAAACTTTATTGTAGCCTTATTCCCAGGAATTAACTCAAAAAATGACAGGCATAAAATACTGTGAAGGGAAGAGGGGTCATAAAAACAAAAAGATTATTCCTTGGAAGAAAAATAAATCTTTTTTGGGAGGCCACACCTGGTGGTGTTCAGGGGGATAATTCCTGGTTCTGTACTCAGAAATAACTCCTGGCAGGCTCGGGAAACCATATAGGATGCTGGGGATTGAAACCTGATCTATCCCGGAATAGCAGCCTGAAAGGCATATGTCCTACCACTGTGCTAGTACTCTGGCCCCAAGAAAAGTAGATTTTATTTCTATGTATTCTATTTTTATCCATAGTTCCTCTTAAATTTTACGATTTTTAAGATTATATTAGTGCTACAAAAAAGTAAATTCCATTTAGAGCAAGTTCTCTCTAACCCCCATAAATATTTCGTTATATTCAAATCTGAAATATTATGCTCCAATTACTGCAATTATGAAGTTATAAATGTTTTATTTTTAAAAATATTATTGGTAAATATATGTCATCCATGAATTTTGCCTGCAGATCTACTTAAGGCTTAGCATATTTTGTAACAATATCAAATACATGAGTGATCATTACATAACTTAAGAGCTTTCATAATTACCACTACCTTCTTTTTAGAATCTGGATTCTTTGGTTTGGTGGTACACCCAGTAGAACTCAGTAGCATTTCTGGTGCAGTGCTCTTGGATCCCTCCTTATGCTGACCTGGGCATTTGTCTTTTCCAAGAATCACAACAGATTTCTGGCATGTCTTTGGATATGTCTAGAACTTTGGATATGTCCCTAACTCTGGTCTGATTATAATACTTATATCTGAATTGTTTCTTGGGGTTATTTTTTGGTTTTGTTTTAGCTTCAAAATTTCAAAAGCAAAGAATGTAAGGAGTCTTTTTAGAAGAACTCTCTGTCTTAGGGCCTTTTTACACCATTATTGACTAGCCACTATAATCTAATGATCAATATAGGAACTGCCAGCACAACCCATTATTCCCTGCATTATAGATTTATTTTTTGATTCTCAGGCCTCACCCACTCACTGTACTGTACACTCACTGTACTCTGAGTTTACACCTGGCTCAGAGCTCACAAATGAAGCCTGACAGTGGGATACTAGAGAATAGAACCCAGGTCTCCTCTGTGTATTGCAAGTGCCATGTTCCCCATACAAGTATTTGCTCTTGCCCCTCCTTTGCATTATTGAAAATACATAAATAACCTTTTAAAATCCAGTGTCTTTATATTCATTGGTGGTCACTTAGATTTTTTTCATCTTTGGTTATTTTAAATTATTCTGCTTGCAAACATAAAGATGACCATATCTCTATGGTAATATTTTAATTTCCCTGAGATTAGTAGACAGAATTGAGTTTGGTGGAAACTATGTCAAGGGTATTATTAAATATTGAGAAAACTTTATACTGTCTTTCATAAATGTGCTTGTACACATGTATGCTTCAACCATGAGTGTACAAACATTCTCTTTTCTTTACATCCTTACTAGCATTTATTTTCCCTATTTTTATTAAGGCATGGGTTGAGATCCCAAGTGGTACTTACAAATAGTGTTGTATTTATTGCAATTTGTTGTTGTTGTTCAATGTGAAGAACTTAGGTTATGATTTGGTTGTGTTCCAGAGAGGACACAGACCAATCCTCCTAATACTCATGAGACCTTCAGGACTGTAGCAGAACATACTCAGGGGCTATATAATACCAGACATCCAGCTGATTGTATTCAGGGCATGCACTTTGCACCCTTGAAGGTATACTGACCCCTTTTCAATGTTTTCAAAACTATGTATCAGTTAATGGTTATAAGATGCTATTTGTTTCTGATATTAGGTTAATTTGCTTCCTGCTTAGTAATTTTTAAACATATTTTATGAATCTCTATGTATACTCTAGAAATGAAGTCTATTCAAATACCTAAGATCTTTTTTTTTTTCTATTGAACTATATGAAGTCGTTTTTTTTTATTTAACTTTTTTGGTTTTTGAGCCACACCTGGTGACGCTCAGGGGTTACTCTGGCTATGCACTCAAAAATCACTCTTGGCTTGGAGGACCATATGGTACACCAGGGGTCAAACCATGATCTGTCCTAGGTTAGCACATGCAAGGCAGACACCTTACCGTTTTGTGCCACTGCTCCAGCCCCTGAACTGTATGAATTCTTTATGCAGCTTAAATTCTTGGCATATCGCCTTCCCATTTAGCAGAAAAATTAAAATATCATTTTATTAGAATCATATTTAATGTTGCAATATAGATATTTTAAATGTAGCTGCAAATAAATACCGTTTTATGTACTGCTTTGTAAAACAGGATTTTTATATAAAAGTAGATGTTGCAAAAAATTATCCCCTTTTTCTGTTATGTTAATGTTAAAAGTATTTCTAGGTTTTTTAAATAATACTAATCTAAAGAAATTGTAAAATTGGTAATTTTATTTTTATTTTATATTTTGAAAAATTGTATTTCATATATGTTAATTAAAATGAATAGAATTTAGGTAATATAAATTGTTTAAATAATGCAATATATGTTCAGTACAAAATTATATCTCTATAATATCTTACTCTATCTTTGCCATCTTTAAGGCTGAATGAGGGTAAAACATGATGATCACTTAATATTTCAAAAAATCAATAAAATAATGCCTACAATAATTACATTTATTTATTGTTCTTAGTAATTTGCCTAATGTTGTTAGTTAAGTTAGATTATATTGTATAGGACAATGAAATACACAATTTTAAGGATCATTTATATCTAATTAGTTGACTTTCTATTTAATAGATAAAAACAAAGGAAAAATTATGCTCATTAAAGCTAATAGTGTTCACTTGATAATAGCCAAATTATTAATCGCCTATCTTCTGAAAGAGATCTCTTTTTTTCAATTTTCCTTTATTTTTAAATATTTTATTAAATTAAATATATTTACATTGTATTTAAGTTCCATTATCAAAGGTCATGTACTGGGGAAGTATTTGAAAACAGAGGCTCTATCATTGCAAAAGGCTTATTAATATTTATGACCACAATTGAGACAGATGTCTTCCTCAGAGCATCTACTGGTCTCTGTATTCTCACAAGTCCATGGCACTAGCATAAAAATGGTGGGCAGAGGTGGACTGAGAATTATAATATAAAACTTGCACAAGAGATAAAAAAATGTTAAAAAATATCATCATATTCAATAAACAATATATATTTAAAATACATAACCATGGAAAAATGTAAATTCCATATGATAATTTTGTTTTAGATTTTTATTTAGATAATGCCTACACATGAATTAACAATAAACCTACAAAGTATTTAATGTCCTTAAACTATTTCAGATGGTGAATAAATGTCAGTTTCTTTCTTTTTAATATTTTATCAAAGTTACTATTATACCCAACTAATTTTGTTTGCAAGGGGTTAAACAAATAATAACCTAGTTAAAACAACTCTTCTACTGAAAGTGAAACAATAATATTATATATTTGAAGAATCCAGAGAAATGTTTTTATTGTAAAAGAAACATGTTACATTTATTTTAATTTATTTATTATTTTTATTAGTAGAGGTATATACATGGTCACACTAGTGCTAATATTTAAGGTTTTACTGTTATCATTATTATGTATCATTTTCATTTTTGAGAACATACTCAGTCGTGAAGAAGATTTACCCTTGTTCTGTGCTTAAGGATCATCCTACAGGGTTCAGAATACTATTAGTTTATGCTTTGCTTTACTCAAAATACAAATCATCATTGATTTCTTTGTATCTGTTTCTTTACAACTTAGTGCTCCCAAAAACAAAGACCTTTCACAACTTCCTCTTTATTTCACCAAGTCCTCTGACATTTTAAAGTTCACCTGATTCAGTTCTTTAATCACTCACTCAACTTTCCCTTCTAGATTAAATTTGAACTGATAAAAAAAGACAGTTGACAGTTTTGGCAGATCCAGAAAGTTCATGAGGCCAGAAGCCACCCAACCACATAATTCTCTCCGAACTGGCCTGGTTTATTAATCTGCATGCAAACTTGATTCAGACTCTGGGATTTATTTTACAACTGGCACTTAAACAAACTCAGGGATCAAAGAAGACCCCAATAATGGTGATTTGATCCTCTAGTGAATAATCACCATGACAGCCCTGTAAGCTGGATGAATATGCCATGCCTTTCATTGGAACATCAGTGCACATTGCATCCCTTCTGAATGGTTTCATGTTGCTCTGATCCATCTATCTATATTTCTTGCTCTGGACTCTATGTCCAAGTCTCTCTAAAGATTTTCCTACACACATGTCCCAAGGGGTGAGGAGTGTCTTCCCAGTGGTTACAAGTTCTCTACCTAAAGGCCTTCCCAAAGATGATGATTGTTCACATCTGGTACTAAACCTGAGAGACTTTCTTCTCCCAAAGATGAACTGAATTCCACCTCTGCAGACTCAGAGTCTAAAAATTGGTTCAAACAGAGATACCCTGTGCCCCAATCCTGAAGTCAAGGTGGTCAAGCTGGTGCTGGAAATCCAAATCCAGGGCACAATCAAATGGATCACTATCTAGAATAATTATGAATTTATCAATAGAAATGTCACTTAAGAAGTCTGATATTAAGAGAAACAATCATCAGAATTTTCTGTGTAGTACTGGAGATTGGGAAAGTGTGTAAGTTGATGTGAAAGGAGAGTGGGGTAAAAAAAGCTACAAATTTATCCAGACCTGTAACTGTGCCAGTGAAAGGTAGCTGCTATGATCCCAATATATGTAGGTTCTGCCAATACATACCCTGACCTCACTTAGCTGCCCCACCACCTATGTAGGCAGACCTTCCCTGAGGAAGGACAGAAACAGGTAGTGAAGGGGAGAGAGATGAAGATTCTTGGCAGCATCCCAAATGGCAACACCCACCAGAATTTTTCTACTGGAGGTTCTTAGAATAAGGACCTTGGCCATCCAACCTGGGGCAACTTATAGAGGTCACTGCTGGGGTAGAAGCCAAAGAGATAACCCCATTGGAGTGGACCAACAGCAGAAAGATGAGCGGGTATCTCCAAACAGATTCTGGTTCAGGTACCAAATCCTTTTGTCCCAGGTAAACTCAGCAGCCTACCACAGAAGGTGAACATATAGAAACATGTAGAAACATAGCCCTACCAAAGCCCATATGAGGAGAAACTGTTTTCAGAATCTCCTGCACCTGGATTACCTCCAAAACTTAACTTTACTCTAGGTCACTCTCTTGGATCACACCTGGTGACGCTCAGGGATTAATCCTGGTTATGCGCTCAGAAATTGCTCCTAGCTTGGGGGACCATTTGGAATGCCTAGACTGTAGTCCGTCCTAGACTGGAGGCAAGCAGCGCCAGCCAGCCCCCCCCCCACCCCCCCCCCGTCTGTATATATCTTAACGGTAACTCTTTTGTTCTATGCCTTACTGCAAATAGTTAATTATATATCAAACATTAGAGTTTTAATATTAGTTTGCATTGTATTCTGGGGAAATGCATAGTATTGTTAGATCTTTAATGGTTCTTGGCTATCCTACTAAATGTTTCCCAATTGCTTGATGCTTGATTGTGTATATCATTTAGCAAATTATTCTCAAATTAAGCATGTTTGCAAAAATGCTCTAATGTCTTTGTCCACTGAAGTCTATAGAAAAGGAACTTGCATACTATAGACTCTTATTATAGCACTCATTGTACAAATGTTTTAACAAACTTATTTTCAAATCATTTATATCTAAAGAAATGTTCTTATGATTTTGTTTAGAGAAGTTTATGTAAAAGGAATATTGATGGATTCTCTAGAGTTGTATTACAATACTCATGTAAGGATATTTAGAAACTTGTTTTCAAATAAAGTATATATGCAGAAAGGCTCTTATGTTTATGATCAGAGAAAGCTATGAAAATATTTTGTGAATATATTAAAGATATGGAAAAAGCTAAATGCACATAGAATGATGTATGCACAGTTGAACATATGACACCTTTACAACCAAGTCTAGCCCCACCAACAGTGACTCCTAAGTATTAGAAAATTTCTTGACCACTTTACTAGTCATTTGCTGGTTTTAGAGAAGGGCAAATTAGATGTACAAACATAGGGGGAAATGTCTTAGTAGGAATTCTATGGAGATAAGAAAAAATTGATATCTAATAAGAAATATTATCACAAAAATAGATAAGTAATTTTTAAAATTCCTCTATCTAGGGGAAAATGAGATTCAGTCAGAGTTAGACTAATTGTTTATAAGCATGAGGAAGTGAGTCTGAATTTCAAATACTACATCAAAATGATACAAAATGAAATTAAATACAAAATACATGATTTGGTCAGAAGAGTTAGCTCAAAAAGTTGAGTGCCTGGGTTTGGAGAGCAAGCAGAAGAACTGTGGTTCAAATCCCGGCATCCCATATGGTCCCCTGAGCCTGCCAGGAGTGATTTCTGAGCATAAAGCAAGGAGTAATCCCTGAGCACTTCCGGGCATGACCCAAAAAACAAGGTCCTGAAATTATATGTGAACTACAAAGGGACACAGAAGAAAAACTTTAATACCTGGAAGTTAAGCAGTCTAATACTGAATAACCAGTGGGTCTGAGGTGAAATCAAGAAGGAAATCAAAATCTTCCTGGAAACAAATGACAATAGAGACACAAACTATCAGAACTTATGTTCACAGCAAAAGCAGTACTGAGAGAAAAATTTATAGCTTTGCAAGCACACATCAAGAAAGAAGAAGGAGCATACCTGAATGAATAGCTTAATGATGCAACTCATAGAATTAGAAAGTGCTCAACAAAAGGACCCAAAAATAGGGAGACAGAAGGAAATAATAAAGCTGAGAGCAGAAATCAATGAAGTAGAAACCCAAAAAACAACCCAAAAGATCAACGAAAGCAGAAGTTGGTTCTTTGAAAAAATAAACAAGATTGATAAACCACTTGCAAAAGTAAAAAAGAAAGAGAGAGAGAAACTTGATAACTCGTATTACGAATGAAAAAGGAGAGATCACTACTGATATAGCAGAGATTCAAAGTTTAATCAGAAACTACTTTGAGAAACTCTATGCCGCTAAAAATGAGAACCTGGAAGAAATGGATAAATTCTTGGACTCTTATAATCTTCCACGGTTGAATGAAGAGGATGTTGCATATATAAACTATCTCATCCCTACTGAGGAAATTAAGACAGTAATCAAATGTCTGCCCAAAAACAAAAGTATAGGCCCGGATGAATTCACTATGGAATTCTTTCAAACCTTTCAAGAGGAACTACTAACAATCCTGGCAAGACTGGTTCGTGAAATTGAAGAAACGGGGACACTTCCAAATAGCTTTTATGAAGCCAACATCACCTTGATACCTACACCAGAGAGAGATGCTACCAAAAAAGAAAATTACAGACCAATATTGCTGAAACACAGATGCAAAGATTCTCAATAAAATACTGGCAAATAGGATTCAATACCTCATTAAGATCATCCACTATGACCAAGTAGGTTTCATCCCAGGAATGCAGCGATGCTTTAACATCCATAAATCTATCAACATAATACACAACGTCAACAACAAGAAAAATAAAAATCACATGATCATATCAATAGATGCAGAGAAAGCATTTGATAAGGTCCAACACCCATTCTTGATCAAAACTCTCAGCAAGATGGGAATGAAAGGAACCTTTCTCAATATAGTTAAGGCCATCTACGACAAGCCAATGGCAAATATTATCCTCAATAGAGAAAAACTAAAAGCTTTTCCTCTAAATTCTGGCACAAGACAAGGATGTCCTCTCTCACCACTCCTTTTCAACATAGCACTGGAAGTACTTGCTATAGTGATTAGGCAAGAAAAAGATATCAAAGGAATCCAGTTAGGAAAGGAAGAAGTCAAGCTCTCATTGTTTGCAGATGACATGATATTCTACTTAGAAAAACCTAAAGACTCTATCCAAAAGCTTCTAGAAACAATAGACTCATATAGCAAGGTAGCAGGCTACAAAATTAACACATAAAAATCAATGGCCTTCCTATATACCAATAGTAATAAGGAAGAAATGGACATTAAGAAAACAACCCCATTCACAATAGTGCCACACAAACTCAAATATCTTGGAATCAACTTGAGTAAAAATGTGAAGGACCTATACAAAGAAAACTATAAAACTCTGCTCCAAGAAATAAGAGAGGACACGTGGAAATGGAAGCACATACCCTGCTCATGGATTGGCAGGACTAACATCATTAAAATGGCAATACTTCCCAAAGCATTGTACAGATTTATTGCAATCCCTCTAAAGATACCCATGACATTCTTCAAAGAAGTGGATCAGTCACTTTGAAATTCAAAAGTTCATTTGGAACAATAAAAACCCTAGAATACCTAAAGCAATAATTGGGAAAAAGAATATGGGAGGAATTACTTTCCCCAACTTTATACTTTACGACAAAGCGATAGTTATCAAAACAGCATGGTATTGGAATAAAGACAGGCCCTCAGATCAATGGAATAGGCTTGAATAGTCTAAGAATGTTCCACAGACATACAATCACCCAATTTTTGATAAAGGAGTAAGAAATCCTAAATGGAGCAAAGAAAGCCTCTTTAACAAGTGGTGATGGCATAACTGGCTAGCCAATTGCAAAAAATTGAACTTAGACCCCCCCCAAGTTAACCTCATGTACGAATGTAAAATCCAAATGGATTAAAGATCTCGATATCAGACCCGAAACCATAAGATATATAGAACAACACATGGCAAAACACTCCAGGACATTGAGACTACAGGCATATTCAAGGAGGAAACTGCACTCACCAAGCAAGTAAAAACAGATATTAACAGATGGGAATATATTAAGCTGAGAAGCTTCTGCTCTTCAAAGAAAATAGCGCCCAGGATACCAGAGCCACCCACTGAGTGAGAGAAACTATTCATCCAATACCCATCAGATAAAGGGCTAATCTCCAAAATATACAAGGCACTGACAGAAATTTACAAGAAAAAAACATCTAATCCCATCAAAAAATGAGGAGAAGAAATGGACAGATACTTTGACAAAGAAGAAATACAAATGTCAAAAAGACACATGAGAAAATGCTCCACATCACTAATCATCAGGGAGATGCAAATCAAAACAACTATGAGATACCACGTCACATCACAGAGATTGGCACACATCACAAAGAATGAGAACAAGCAGTGTTGGCGGGATGTGGAGAGAAAGGAATTCTTATCCACAGCTGGTGGGAATGCGGTCTAATTCAACCTTTATGGAAAGCGATATGAAGATTTCTTCAAAAACTGGAAATCGAGCTCCCATATGATCCAGCTATACCACTCCTAGGAATATACCCTAAGAAGACAAAAATACAATACAAAAACTCCTTCCTTACATCTATATTCATTGCAACACTATTTACCATAGCAAGACTCTGGAAACAACCAAGATACCCTCAACAGACGAATGGCTAAAGAAACTGTGGTACATATACAGAATGGAATATTATGCAGCTCTCAGGAGAGATGAAGTCATGAAAATTTCCTATACATGGATGTACATGGAATTTATTATGCTGAGTGAAATAAGTCAGAGAGAGAGAAACACAGAATGGTCTCACTCATCTATGAGTATTAAGAAAAATGAAAGACATTCTTGCAATAATAATTTACAGACACAAAAGAGAGAAGAGCTGGAAGTTACAGCTCACCTCATGAAGCTTACCACAAACAGGGATGAGTTTTTTTTTTTAGAGAAATAACTACATTTCGAACAATCCTAATTATGAGAATGTATGAAGGAAATAGAAAGCCTGTCTAGAGTACAGGCGGGGCTTGGGTGGGGAGCAGGGAGACTTGGGACATTGCTGATGGGAATGTTGCACTAGTTATGGGTTGTGTTCTTTACATAACTGAAACCCAAAAACACAACCATGTATGTAATCAAGGTTTTTAAATAAAAATATATTAAAAAAAGAAAAACAGTATAAAAACAGCATAAACTTTGCAATTCAAAATATTAGAGTACATGGATTTGAAATAATAAAGCTAATTTAGATTAGCAAAAATTAGCAACTGCAAAGAAGAAAATAAAACTCTAGAAATTGAAATAATTAAGTTTCTCAAGAGCATAAAATTGCTATACATGATTCAGTCCTCTGTGTTTTTGTGTATTTGTATGTGTATATGGTAGCAGATGGTGGTGTTAGTGATAGTTGTGACATGCTGTGGTCCTAAAACAAAACAAAACAAAACAAAACAAAACAAAAAAAGTTGAGTGCCTTCATTGCATTCCAAGATCCAAGTTTGAGTCCCTGTACTTTATGGTACTCTGTACACCAACAAGAGATCTACATGATTTTGAAAGTGGGATTAGAAGTTGATTACCACTGGAAGTGGATCAATTCAGTTCTCCAAAATGCCTCTTTATTTTGTGACATTTTCATGAGAATCAGAAACATTCCCAAAATTTCAAAGTGCTTTTAGCTTATAACACACTAGTGACAAGTGCATATTGATAACATACTCATAAGGTTAGTTATCTCAAATTATTTTATTTTATATTTACATGTAAATTAGCTTCACAATAATTTTTTTCTGGACACCTGACTCTGGAATACAAGTGTCACTTCGGGCCATATTTGGATTATATTAAACCTATATTATTTTCAAATTTTTCTGATGTTGCTGTACATTTACTACTTTGTGCTGCAATTATTTTCTACTTTGTAAATATATAGGCAGCTATTAACCCTACAGCCACCATTCAGTAAGTTGTACTGACGATAGAAAGATGTTGAACAAAATAAACTAAACAGGAACTTGAGGTCAATAAATGTCATTTTGTTTTATATGTCAATACTCAAAATTTAATTATAAGTCCATAGCAATATTTTTTCTTGATTTTTTAGACCAATATAATTTGGAAATAGTTTTCTGCAGAACACTCAAAACAGTCTCCTTTAAAATTCCCATAGTTTTAGGTGAAGCAACAGTACAGGAGATAAAAGCATTGACATGTGCTCAATCAGTTGGGTTTCAAGAATTATTATTTATATGGTCCCCTAAGTGTTGCCAGGTGTGATCCTTGAATACAGAGCCTATACTAAGCTATGAGCACCACCAAGTAATTCCTAAATAATTAAAAAAATTCCCAATAATTTTATTAACCCAGTTTCTTATCTGCAAATATACTTGTCTCAAAATTCTGCAATTTGATAATATCATGATTTACTTTGATACTCCCTATACTAGGGATTTTAAATCCTCATTGCATAATATTTCTTTTAAAACCTGAGTCATATATTTTCTCCCTGAATTCAAGATGATTAGTCAATCTCCCCTTTATCATTTCTTTAGACTTAGATACCTCCTTTATAGATTTTTGCCATTTCTCTGACATTTCCACTAATCTAACCTTTATCTCTACAATTTTTATGGTACAGACAAACTACCTACATTATGAGTTGAATTACATCTTGACAAACTTAAAATTTTCTTTTCTAAAGTGGAATTTTTAATGCTTTTAATATTTTAGAATAGACCATTGTCTGTTTTAAAGTATGCTGTACTATGCATATGTAAAGTCATATTTCAGTGGTCACGGACTTTTCCATTATGTATTTTTAAAAAATGTGATTTATAAAAGTACCTCGGGGAGAATTAGGGAGCCTTTGTGCCAGTTAAAATTGGGTATTTTCTATAAATGACAAAGCCAGTGAGAAACGTTTCAAATTGGGGAAAGCTGCTTTTGCAGTATGTTTTGTGAGGGAGCATATTGGATCATTTGCCTAGTTCTATCTCTTTGGTCACTTCCTCTAAACAAATTGGATTTCCTCGAGAAACTTGGCCTGTGTGCAGCTGATAAGTAGTGTGGCAGGTACACTTCTATTTGGTATTCCTCCTAGAACATTGACTTTATTCTTTCATCCAATTTTCTGGTTGTTATGGTTTATACTAATGTTATTCCTCTACTGCTTGTCCTTTCCCATTCATGCAAATACAATTTGTTGTCCTTTGCAGGGTTTGAATTATATGTTTTGTCAAGCAATACTAATATGCTGTTTCAAGTCATACTTCTTAGACTGACTCAATCCACAAAAAATTATTTTGCATTGCTTGCCCCCAAAATCTAGAGTAGTTACATCTAGGGCCTTAGAAATATGGATTTAAATATAGTGATAAGGTGGAAAGAAAAATAATCATGCAAAATATCATTTCAGTTTATTGATAAATTTATTTATGATATTAGAGAATTCGTGATCTTTATTGAGTTATTGACTGTTATCATTGTGATGGGAAGTGGAAAGGGACCAACTATCTAATAGAAAAATTATATTAAAATAGCGATTCGTAAAAATTACAATGGTAAATCTTATTATACATTTCTATATCTTTTAGAGTTGTCTTCATGCTACTGAAATTAAAGGATAAAACAAGTAGAATGTTTGAAATTAGCTGTTCTGTCATAAAAAGTTGGCTGAATTAATGAGCATAGATGCAACCACATCAAATAATGTAAAATAATAATTGTAAATATTGCACTTTCAGCCCAATGTTTGCTAATGGGACTTAAAAAGTTGATCTGTAAGCCTGTGGACTTTAAAAATAGGTCAATAAGGTTTGCATTAAAATGTATTGTTAATAAATTAATTCTAAGAAACAGACAATACTAAACCCAAGAAAATAGTTTATTCTTTTGTATTGGCATTGTACAAATAAATCAGCAATAGTTGCAAAGTGATGAGCTTCAATAGTGATTACTCATCATTAGTCAATTGAATCAGCTTTAAAATAACAATAATTATATGCATTATCAATAAAAAACACGGTACAGTATCTAAGGACAAAATTATATGTAAATTAAATTGTGATTATCTCTTGTTCTTTATGCAATTATTTTAGATCATTTAAAGAAAAGCAGCATATGACATTGCAGATAGTTTAAATAGCTTAATCAACCATAGCCAAAATATCTTATATTGAAATTAAGCACTTTTGCAGAGATGTTACTGCCTATGAAATATTGCTGTGTCAACTTCATTTTTTCCTACAGGGTAACATTTTAGTAAGTCTGATAAATTCTATCATTAAAGATATTGACATAGAAAGCTATTTTCAGTTTCTTTCATAATTTGTTTGCTAAAGTATTTATTTATTCTTCAAAATTTAAGTTTACCTTATCTGAAATAATATTTTATAAATTACACATATAATTAAATAAGTTGCAATATGTGATAGGAATATCCAATTCTGTCTTATATTATTTTCATCATTTAGATTTAAAATATTGCATTTATCATTCTGAACATTGAAATAGCCCTTAGAAAAATATTTTTAAAATGTCAAAACAGAAAAAAAGACAGTGATGTTTTAAACCAATCTACAAAATTGTGTAATCTTAAGATATATAGAATATTTATTTAATTCATTTTTTAAATAAATATTTATGCCATGAAATATGCCATGCATCTTTGTCATGTTATACAATTATAATTTTAGTTTTTTACTCTAAACAATTAAGTTCTAGTTTCTTAACTTCGAAGTCTATAGTACATTATTTCTGCCTATAATCACATTGCTGTGAGTAGATCTCCAAGATTATTTATATCCTACTTTCACTGTGTGTATCCTTAAAAACTTGAATTTAAAAATATCATATTCTACATTTTATTTTCCACATAAAAGTGATACAATGTGTGACTGGAGAGATAGCATGGAGGTAAGGCATTTGCCTTTCATGCAGAAGGTCTGTGGTTCGAATCCCGGCATCCCATATGGTCCCCTGAGCCTGCCAGGAGCAATTTCTGAGCATAGAGCCAGGAGTAACCCCTGAGCGCTGCTGGGTGTGACCCAAAAACCAAAAAAAAAAAAGTGATACAATGTACAATTACATATTCTGTATGTTTATGTCACCTGGATTCTCTTTGGATAACATTCTGTACATATATATATATTTATGTTTATAAATCAATAAATACATAATATATTTATTGATTTATTTAAAATTTTAAATAAATAACACCAAAAATACTATGGGCTTAAAAGTCATTTTCAGAGAACCATACATTTATTTTAACTATTCAACATGCTTTGTAGAAGAAACACAAACTTCTAGACTTCTACGTACTTCATATACTAGAACTTACTAAATTTCTCAGCAATAAGTTGGTAGTAAATCATTGTAAACATTCCTATTGTGTCAATTAATTTTGGTATTATACTAAGATGTGTAGTGCACAATAAAATGGCAGTGTGATTTCTTTGACAACTTGTCCTCCAAAACATTTTCAGACAACTTGAGTTTTTCACTTTTTAAAATGAACATAATGAAACCTTGTTCCAAAATACTGGTAAAACGTTTTCATGTAAGAGTTCATGTTAGATTTCTTTTTTTTTTTTTCTTGTTTTTCTTTTTTTGGTTTTTCAGGCCACACCTGTTTGATGCTCAGGGGTTACTCCTGGCTAAGCGCTCAGAAATTGCCCCTGATTTGGGGGAACCATATGGGATGCTGGGGAATTGAACTGCGGTCGCAATCTTTCCTTGGCTAGTGCTTGCAAGGCAGACACCTTACCTCTAGCGCCACCTCGCCAGCCCCAGATTTCTTTATAAAATAGATAATAAAAACTTGAACATATAGCAATACTACTTCACATAAAATAATTAAAATTAACCAAACTAATTCAATTTCTCTATTTTAATATAGTGTTGTATCAGATTATAATGCATAAAGAATGAATTCTAGTGTTATTATCACAAGTATTTTAGTTTTTGATTATTTATAAACCTGATGTTTATAAATAAATTTTTTATTATTTTCTATAATTTAATACTTTGAGACTTATGGCATTCTGGTTATTTATCTTCTTATTCTAGAATTGAAATCATATTTATTTTATTTACTGTAAATTTTTAAAGGTTTTTCTAATTTCTTGTTCAAAGTTCTTGAGGTAAATATACTAAATTCTGCTCACCTTACCAAAATATTGAATTCTTCGTAGATACTTTAAAAAACATTTTGTAAGTGTCTTTAAAAAATTATAAATTCTTTTAAATAAAAAAATTTAAATAAAATTTTAATTTAAAAAAAAATTTAAGGATACTTTAAAAAACATTTATAAACATAGTTTAACTATTTTGCAAAATATTTTCTTTCTCCTCTATCTACAACTGAATCTGAAAAAGGGCTTTTATTTAATTCTATCATTAAATCAATAAGAATTTTTGCTGTTACTTGCTTTATTCTTCATTGACTTCTCCTATCCTTACTTCTGATTTGGTTGAGGACTCTTATGTGGAAAAGTACAATATTTATTCCAGAGAACATGCTTAATAACTTCAGAAAAAGTACAGTCTAAATAGTGTGCATTCAAAATTGAAGAATTTATTGTGGAATATCTTGTCCATAACTGGGCAAGGCATAATTTCACTTGGCTTCACATTAAATTAGCATGAAGATCTAAATAATTCTTCCCTAGTGATCAAGATGCAAAATGTGTTCGACATGCTGAAAAACATGGCTGGGCTATAAGAATAAAATAATGCAGCATGAAATGCATATGTTAGGTATAACTAGGTACTCACTTCAAGTTCATGATGAATGAATCTGAAAACAAAGAAAAACACATTAAAACAAATAACCATCAAAACTTAAGGTAATAACCACCACAATTTTTTGAGATAATTATGTCAATGTTTTGTTCATAATAAAATTAAATTTTCTAGGTTATGTATTGCTTCAGAAATGAACTCTCTTTTGTCAAATTTTAGAGAATAATGGTCTTTAATTAGATTTAAGAAATGACCGCTTTTTTTAGATTTCTCAATTAATACCCAGCACCCACAAAATATTATAAACAAAAATTGTTTGTATTTTTATATTTTTCTTATTTTTGGAGGCTTCCTCAAATGAAGTATATTTAGACAAAGAGTGGGTCTATTTTTTTTTTTTTTTGCAAAGTTATCTTAAAGGTGGGATATTGCTTTTAGTGCTGCTTCTCCTATTTTATAGGCCAAATAAAGTAAGAAAGTTAAGTCAATAAGACAAAAGTATATTGCAGGGAGGTAAGAAAGGTGAGAATATTTGCTGAAAATCACAGCAATAACCACAAGAGGCCTGCAAAGCTGTTTAGGATGTCCCTAGGCCACTTCTGGAGTTACTTCAACCAGTTTTATGCTTAGCTTGGCACTTCAGTGCTGTTTGGGCCTGCAGTGCTGGTGATTACCAAGCGGGTCACACAGCAGTGTTGGAATAGATGTGGGGGCATGACATGACAGGAATCAAACTTGAATTTAAGAGCATGCAAGACATGCACATTTCATCACTATCTTTCTGCCTAAATCCATATTTTTTAAAAAGTTAAAAAAAAACTATGTCCCTAATGCAAAATAATGCCACCTCTTTTTTAGTCTTTTAGATAGGGTTCCCTCCTTTTTCATCGATCCTTAGGAGACAAATACTTTGTTTTACCCCATATTTCTGCATTTTTTTTTTTTTTAGAAACTTAAGGAGTGGAAAATAAAGGACGATACCCGGGACAAAGTGGTGTCAGGTGCATTGGTGGAGATAAAAAAGGACAGAATTAAATACACAAAGTCAATAATGATAAAAATTAGAATCAAGAGACCCAAACTTTAACGATCTAAACTTAAAATTGGCCTGTTATATTGGTAGGCTGGGTGGCATAAAGGGATGTTATGGGATTCACTCTGGAAACACTGGTGAAGAGAGGTCGACACTGGTAATGGGATTGGCCCTGATTCATTGTATGTCTGAAATGCCACTATGAAGGATTTTGCAACCACAATAATTTCAATAAAATAAAATTTAAAAAAAAAATAAAAAAAACTTTCTTTCTCCTCTTCTTTTCTGTATTTTATCTTTTTTCTTGTCTCCCTCATCTTTGTTTCTAATCTCATCATATACCAAATATACATTCTCACTTATGAATTTCCTATTATAATGATCACTCTATTAATATTGCACAATTGTTAATAACCAGATGTTCAAACTTCACCACACATATTCTAAATGTGATACTAAATTTCAATAAAATTGAATCTTCATTTAATTTGTCTGTACTTTTTAAGTGACTCAAATGTAAGTTCAATCAGAATCAAAATTAATTAAGAATAATAGATAAATTTAGTGATTAAAGTTATGAATAATTTGTACATATGTTCTTTTAAAATCAAACTTGAAGAACATAGCATCATCAAATTTCATTATTTTTCCAAGATTCGATAATAAATTTTGTTTATAGTTTTTCTCTATTTTTGACTTTTCTTTTCTTTGACTTCTCCAGTTTTATTTATAAGCTTTCAGTGAAAGAACCCTTATAAATGACAGTCAAATCTTACATTTTATGAAATAAAATTTTAGTTTTTTCTTAAATTTCTTACTTTTTGATCTAATTGTTGAACACATGCATTATCTGTATGAATCTTTAACATTGGTGTTTAATTTAAAGCATTGTGCTCACAACCAAAATACAATTCTAAACAATTATATTATTTGTTGATGTCTTCATGAATTTTACCGGGGGCTTAATTTTATGAGAAGACTTACCTATTTAACGGCTTAAAATTTCTTGACATCTAAAAATATAATACATTAGAAGAAAACAAAATGCAAGTTAAAGGATATTCCTCTGCTTCCTAACATTTTTAAGTTCGCATTTGAATAGTTCTGAGAGATGCTATTGAGCTCATATATATTTTGACAAGTTACCTTTATATTCAATGATGTAGAACTGATAGATTATAAAAAATAAACACTATTCAAAGATGATGCATTTAGCTTATTTTCTTAAAATCATGAGGAAGCCATCTTAAAATAGTGAATTAATTTGTAGTTTTTTTATATTTTAAATATTTTATTTAAACACCTTGATTACAAACATGATTGTGTTTGGGTTTCAGTCACGTAAAGAACACCACCCATCACCACCATCACCAGTCCCAAATCTCCCTCCTCCCCACCCCACCCCTGCTTGTCCTCTAGACAGGCTTTCTATATCCCTCATACATTCTCATTGTTAGAATAGTTCACAATGCAGTTATTCCTCTAACTAAACTCATCCCTATTTGTGGTGAGCTTCATGAGGTGAGCTGTAACTTCCAGCCCTCCTCTCTTTTGTCTCTGAAAATTATTATTGCAAGAATGTCTTTCATTTTTTATTAAAACCCATAGATGAGTGAGACCATTCTGCATCTCTCTCTCTCTCTGACTTATCTCACTCAGCATAATAGATTCCATGTACATTCATGTATAGGAAAATTTCATGACTTCATCTCTCCTGACAGCTGCATAATATTCCATTGTGTATATGTACCACAGTTTCTTTAGCCATTTTCAGAGTCTTGCTATGGTAAATAGTGCTGCAATGAATATAGGTGAAAGGAATGGATTAACTTCACAACTATTAACTTCACAAACTATTCATGCTCCCCCAAAATATTTCATAACAATTAAAAAAAATTGAAAAAATAATAATATCCAAAGCATAAATATTATATGTAATATCATGACAGCAACATTAATTACTTTTAATTTCCAATGCAATTAAATATCTAAATGGTTATTTATTTATTTATTTTATTTTTTGTGGTTTTTGGGTCACACCCGGCAGTGCTCAGGGGTTGCTCCTGGCAGGCACAGGGGACCATCTGGGATGCTGGGATTCGAACTGATGACCTTCTGCATGAAAGGCAAACACCTTACCTCCATGCTATCTCTCCGGCCCCCTAAACGGTTATTTAAATGTAATTAAAATTTACTGCTAATATATATTTACCTAGCTGAAGAATTTATTTATTTAATTATTTTGTTTTTTTTTTGGGGGGTCACACCTGGCAGCACTCTGGGGCTAATCCTAGCTCTGTGATTAGAAATTGCTCCTGATAGGTACAGGGTACCATATGGATGGCGAGATTCAAACCACCATCCATCCTAGATCGGCTACATGCAAAGCAAACATCCTACCATTGTGCTATCTCTTCGACCTCAAGCTGAAGAATTTAAATATACTATAATTTAACCTTTTGTTTTAAAATAAATGCAAAGCTAACACTAAAAGGACCAGTAAATTTAAAAACTTCAATAAATAAAAATATTTATTTACATAAATATTACTTATTAAATAATTTATAAAATAATTACTTATAAAATAAATATTTTATTATTAATTTAATAAGTAATACTTATATGTAAATCAGTTTTTAACATAAGTTGAAAGTAAGGACTAAACATTATTAATACATAAAAACTGATAAGCTAGACAGGTCAAATCTATTTACTAAACTTAGAAAGCTATAATTTATTTAGAGAATATGCCTCTTAAAACTATTTCTTATTCTAGGAGTGTCTAAAATATTGCATACTAAGGTTATATGAATATTAATTATTTAGCAAACTATAAATTACTTGTTCTTAGGAATACTCTTCTAAAATTGATCATTATACCATTATATCATTAAATAATTTTGGTGTACATCTTATAACTTATTTTCAAAAATGTAAGAACACATAAAAAGTGAATTTTAGAACTGTACTTCCTCAAAATGCATTTTAATGTAGAGCTATGCCTTGTGGATATTAATGTCATTCATATTTACAATTTTAAATAAAAATATTTAAACTTGATAAACCATTATTGTTAAAGAGAAGACATTACATAATGGCAGCATTCATAAAATCTCTATTTTTTCTTCCACCAGTGAAAGATATTATTTGTGAACTTCTTTAGTGCATTTTTATGTTATATAAAAGTTGAAGGAACTTTCTTTCCTCTCCCTTTAGTCTCTTTTACTAAAACTTCTTTCTCTCCTCTCTCCCTCTTTCTCTCTTTTGGTCTTGCTCCATCTCTCTTTATATCCTTCTTTTCATATATGTATATATGTTTGTTTATATTTGCACATACATATGTATATTATACCCTGCAAATGGAAAATGTGACAGAACAATTGGTAGGTATATATAAAAATGTAGGTGTAAGGGGCCGAAGAGTTGGTGAAGAGGTAGAGCATTTGCCGTGCACGTGACTGACCCAGGATGGACCATGGTTTGATTCCACTGACATCCCATATGATACGCTGAGCCAGGAGCAATTTCTGAGTGTATAGCCAGGAGTGACCCCTAAGAGTCATCGGGTGTAGCCCAAAACCCCCCAAAATGTAGGTATAAATATATAAGTATGTTATTTGTGTATTCATTTATACAGATGTATAGAAAATAAAGGCTGGAAAACAAGCATCTAATTTCTAGGTTTCTTCATTTTCTAACATACTAATGAAAAAGTCTCAAAAATTCTTAAAACATATTTTCCTCACTTTTACAAAGAAGTTATTGAGAATATAAATATATCTGCTTTGTTTATAATACCTTAAATAAAGTACTTAACAAATATTAAAATATTACTATGTCACTTTCTCACTTAAGCTATGTTTTAGAGTCATTTTTGGCTAGAAATATTTCTATATACAGTCACATAAAGAATTTAACAATAGCTTTTTAGTATTTCTAATAATATATTATTCATAAATCTTATGTTTTCTTAATATTGTAATATTGTTTATGATATTATGGTATCAAAAGCAATGCAATGATGAATATCTTGGTACTTTTTCTACAAATTTGAAAACAAATGGGTTATGGAATAGCTGTCAGCCTAGATTTGTAGGTTCCTGGAATCTGAATTCTCTGCCAGAGAGATTTTTAGATTGCTTGCTGTTGATTCTTGTAATATCCTACCCTGATTGATACGTAGCCACATTTTAAAAACCATAAAATAGTAAAATTTGGGAAATAAGATAGCTCTCAAAGGATATCCTTCCTTGGCCTTTTACTTCTAAGTTTGTTGGGATACAATAAGCAGTACTTAGGACTACTCTCTTGTTCATTCTTGAGAGTCACTTATTAAAGTATGCAGTACTTGATTCTTACCTACCTGTTTACAAGCACACATTTACTCCACTGAGCTATCTCTTTGGCTCCAATTATATATTTCCTTGGTGGCAGTCTTACTTTTATTTTATTTTATTTCATTTTTGGTTTTTGGTTTTTGGGTCACACCCGGCAGCACTCAGGGGTTACTCCTGCTCTAGGCTCAGAAATCGCCCCTGGCAGGCACGGGGGACCATATGGGATGCCGGGATTCGAACCACTTCCTTCTGTATGAAAGGCAAACGCCTTAACTCCATGCTATCTCTCCGGTCCCATGGTGGCAGTCTTGATTCCATTATTGAATATCTTAGGATAGAAATATTTGACTGTAATATTTGTGTGCCTATTTGAAAAGATCTATTCTGGGTACAGAAATTAATCTGATAACTGAATACATGATTTGTATAAGAGGAAGAGCAGCTTTAACCTTTAGCTCTGTATGTTCCCTGAGCACAGCAAACTAATCACCAAGCAAAAGAGTAACCCCTTATGCTATTGTCAGGTGTGGCTAATATGTAACCAGCCCCAAAAACTATTCTGATGGAGCCTTTCTTAATATTGAACTAAATATAAGATATTTAATTACAATCATGCCAAATTTGTCTAAAATAAAAAGTATGGCTATGCAATCGAACACTATAATTTCTAAAAGATGCATATAGATTTACATGTATATGCATACATATGCAAAAAGATATATATCTATATGCAATGAATATAGTTATACAAAAAATATATATTTTTTTTTGGTTTTTCGGGCCACACCAGTTTGACGCTCAGGGGTTACTCCTGGCTAAGCGCTCAGAAATTGCCCCTGTCTTGGGGGGACCATATGGGACGCCGGGGGATTGAACTGCGGTCCTTCCTTGGCTAATGCTTGCAAGGCAGACACCTTACTTCTAGCGCCATCTCGCCGGCCCCAAAAATATATTTCTTATTTTAAAAAATTTGTCATTGTTTCATGCCTGTAAAAGCCATGATATAGACAGCTTAAAGATTATCCTAATTATAATATAATGTCATCCTAATTATAATAACAATTTAATTAGAACATTATCATATGGTATATTTAAATTAAATATGTATTATCTTTATTCTCTCACCTCAGAAAATGTAGAATATGCACAATGAAAGTTGATCTTTCTTTGTGGCTTTTAATTAATGGAATAAAAATATAGTTTAATATTGTTTTTCATATCCTAAAGGCTGTATTTTATATTTGACCCATTAATAAAAATTATTTCTTCCAAGAATGCAACGTATAAGGTAGAATAGGAATATAAAATTTTCAGAAGAAAATTAGTTGAACTTGGGGTGCTGAAATTGAATTGTGTGCTAGACTTGTTTTAAACATATGATAATTTAAAAACAAATACATTAAAGCAGATTCAATCTGTATGTCAAAACTTCACAGGGATAATTTTATAACATATTTCAAAGTTCACTTAGATTAAAAGCATAAATTTTAAGAATATACTGAAAAACTTATAAATACAAATTTATTATTTAAAGTTTTACTCATATCATTTTTCTTACTTGGAGGAGGACAATAACCTCATTGCTCGGGACTGCTCTTGAGAGGGTTCTGAAAACTGATCCTGTGCTTACTAGGCAATGATTAGACTAGAAAATGGACTTTCTGGAAGCAAAGCATATACCATCAACCTTGATATATGTTCAAGATTGCAAATTTTAGTATTAATTTGCCATTTGTGTTTGGTGAGGATTTGGAGACACATTAATATATCTGTGTTCAAGGATTATTCTTGATGATCTATAGGGAACAAAAGAGGTGACAGAATAGAAGCAGGTTTGACCAAGTACAAGTCAAGTAACTTACTTAACCTATGTACTTACTATCTGACCAATCCCTAGAACCTTTATATTTTAATAAACTTCAAAGAACAGAATTTATAGTAATATTTCAGTGCATTTATAGAAAAAGTCCTGTAAATTTAAATAACATACTTTTGTGCAGAAGTATTTGTATTTTATCAGGACATATTTTATCCTTGCAAATACATTATTCTTTCTTTAAAACTACTCCATGTTTACTATTAAATAATTTATTTGTTGTGTATTTATTTACTTTACATGTAGAAATAAATGTAAGTACAATACAAGTTTTATATAGATTATTAAACTGTTAATGAATTGAGTAAATACATAGTTTGTTAAAAAAAAAAGCAAGTTAAATATACCCTTGAAGTTACTATAATAAATCTAGATTTAATCATTGTAATTCTGTGGAAGATCACAATCCCCTCAACATGCTGAAGAAAATTTATAGATTATATTTATACATCTAGGAAACTAGATTTTATTAGATAAATCAAAAAGGATTCCAAAAATTTTAAATATCTAATTTTATATCTGATTCATGGAAAAAGGTTAAAAATTTTTATTAGTAATTTATAGAAGATATATATTTTACATCAATCATATGCATATAAATTTACAAATATACATAAGAAATATTGTTAAACATTTTAAGCAATAAGTAGAACATTTCTAAGTTCTAACTCACCAGAATATTATAATAAATAAAAAATACACAAATTGGTACTAGATGTTCTCGACTAAGATTTGTTATTAAAGTTAAATTTGTTTACAAAGAATAACTGCATAGTGCATATGTATTTGAGATTACACAAGTTATATTATGACAGGTGTTAGAGCATAGTTATTTTTTTCCTTTTTACTGATAACGTACTATTATAAACTTTGGATATAGTACTTGTAGTGACAATGCATGGCCATGAGAATAAGGATAAAAGCATTATTATAGTAACCTTTCACCAATAACAACATTCACTGAGCATTAGAACACATCTTTAAACAAAAATACAACATGATTATTGCTACCTTTCCATCAGTGTAACCCATAATCCACTGTCATTTATTCAATTAGATATACTTCAGAAGCAGTGGCATTCTTGAATCATTATGCGGGCTTTCAAGCAGTACTCATGAGGAATCTAGAAAGGCTGAAAAATGTCTCTCTTTTTCTTGAGCTATTCATCTCTGTAGGCAGACATCAATATCTATTATATTATCAGTGTGAATGCTGGCTACAGATTCAGTAGGAAGCCTGATTTCCATTTTTTTCCTCAACTTACCACTGCTCCAAAGTTCATCAGCTCTAAGGAAGCAGTCACTTCCCACCGAGTCCTCCTTCAGTCCTTCATCTGACTTGCTTAAATTTTTGCCATAGAGTCATAGTGATTATTCAGTGAATTAAGGCATGCCTGTGAGAAATCTGTTCCTGTTTCAGTGAGCCAATTTTCATTTTAAGAGGAAGACAAATAATGCCTTTAAATTCTCACTCCATGAAATATCTTCTCACCACAGGTGATTATGATTGAAGTGCCTTTATGCATCTCAGATCACATTTGTGTCATCTTATGTTCTTCTGTCTTCTATAAAGAACAATTCAAGTATAAATGCTTTCTTAAAAAATCTATACTTAAAAATTAACAAGAATAATGTCCATTAAAGAACTGTATCATATTAGAAATCAACTATGATATATTGAAATTAAGTATGCTGCTTTCAACACACATATTTGCTAAGCATCAAACAATTCTGGAAGTAATATGGCCTTCTCATTTAATTGAAATACAGTTATGATTTCTACTGAAAATTTAATAAGTATCATAAAAGTGTTATTTAATGGCATTTACATATATTATTCTTCTAAGTTCGTAGTTATAATAAGATATATTTAAGTAATATAAAATCACAATGACCTCTTCTTATTTTGAAAATCCAGGTTACAGTTTTTTATTTGATAAGCTTTTTGCTCTACTCTCAATCATATATAAATGTTTTTAAAAATATTTTTTCTACTTCCATCCATGTTGTAGCATGATTTTATTATTATTTTTTAATTTTTATTTAGATCATATTGGCTTACATATTTTTCACAGTAGTATTTTAGGTACATATTAACATTGAATCAGGGTAATACCCATCACCAAGTTTATTATTCCCCCATTTCCATTCCCTTCTTGCAATCCATATTCCCCCATCACCCCCCGGGCTGCTAGAGTAGGTGGTCCTCTTTTGTCTAGCTTTTTATTAGTGATCATATACCTGTTTGGTCCTGGTACCCTCCCTTGTTTCCTCCTCTATTTGAGAGGTGGAGCTAGATAATTAGAGTTATTTGTTTATATTTTGTTTGAGGTCCAATCCTAGCAGTGCTCAATGAAAATTCCTGGCTCTACACTCAGTGATCACTACTGATATGACTCATAGGATCATATGGGATGTCAAGTAGGATGTATAAAAGGAAATTGCCTTTTATATATTATGCCTGCTATATTATGTCTCTGGTCCAAACCATATTTTTTTATTTTATAAGTTTATTTGTGGGAGGAATACATCTGGTGGTACTTGGATTTTACTTTTGACTGCTGGAGACTGAATTTACGTCAGTTGCATGGAAGGCAAATATTTTCCAGTTTGTACTACATTTTCAGTCTTTCAAATCAAACTGTTCTTAAAGAATTTTAATTTATTGTCAAATGAATATTAGAAATAATCCCAAAACTGATTAAACATGAATATTTCATGATTTATCCAAAATGTACAAAGTAAAATATATATATATATATTATCTGTTTTAAAAAGATATATTTATTCTGTAAATATATTATTTATCTATTAGGTAAACAAAATAAGTCAAATATGCACAACGAACTGTTAATTAATTGCATTTGATATCGAAATTAATGCCCATAAAACAATGAATAACATAAGAAATGGTTTAGTCACAAAGTAGAAACTTTTTATGAATTTATTAATTGTATTACATCAATCATGGCATACAAAATTGCAGATTATTTGTTTTATAATTATGGTGAAACCATAGCTGATACTTATACAAAACAAATCTACAGGATTTGTATTAGTAATTTGTAGGGCAGCAAATAGTCAAGATGAGACATTGTGGGCATTGTAGACAACCTTGAACACGGAAGAAATGTTAGAGATCTGAAAATAATTGTCAATTTTTTACATAATAGGAGTGATTCATGAAAGCATACTCCTTTGGGTATTTTTCCCAATAATTTACACTCTTTTCCTTTCTATTTAATTCCAGCTGTGTCTCGGGGACCATGTGGTTCTGGGGATAAAGCAAGAAGTGGCTATATACAAGACAAGAACTACCTGTTATACTATCATTCTGGCCTTCACAATTACAATTTTTTAAATTTTCAGCCACCTCTCATATTACTTAGGGTCTAGGCAGATCCCTACTACATTCTTATTTTTGTCATCATCTATAGAAAGTTTGATGATCTTTCCAGTATGCCTATCCAACCACACTACCTACTGGTGTCTTTGCTCACAAACCTAACCTTTTACCAAAATAAGAATGTAATATAGAGTAATTTTGCCAGCACTTTTAACCTTTTCTTACAAAGGTCACTCTGTCTTTTAAAAATGCATACATTTATTGTTTATGTATACATCTAAAAATGATTGCATTCCCCTTTATTTTATAGAAAAATGTCTACAGTGTTATGCACATATTAATGAATAATATAGTTGAGTCATCATATTTTTAATCACTTAAGGTGTCGCATAGCAAAAATCAAGGCCTTTAAATGGATGCTATACATTTTCTAGATTTTCATATTTTTGCCAATTGAGTCTAAAAAAAAGAAATATTTTATAGAATGTAAACCTAAAATAAAAATAAGGTTTTATGACAAGTGAAATTTCTAGCAACAGAAATTAGATTCCTCCCCCATATTTTTAATTTTTCATATTACTAAATATAAAAATTTACTACTATGCATGAGATATCAAAATAAAATATTCCAGTGACTAGAACAATGGTACAGAGGTAGATCCACCAGGGTTAAATACCCAGTACTATTTGTGGTTCCTCTGATATTTGCAAGTAGTGATCTCTAAGCACAGATCCAGGATGGTTATGTTTAGTGTATAAATAATAAATAAATAGTATTTATTAATCATTAACACATATAAGGATCAGTATTTGATTTTTTAAATATTAACCACATGTTTTAGGACCATAAAATTTGTATTAGTGCACACATAAACACCCAACTCAATATAAGCATTGTCTTAATGGAAATTATAACATTTCAAAGTCAAACAAAAAAGTGGTCATTTCAGTCACATCCTCTTTAATAGACCGCATTAATTCAATGCATTTATGTGCAAATGTGAATGAGGAAGTTAGTGCAAAAGCTTGCAACTCTCTTTGAAATCAGATTGAAATTGAACATTTGTCATCCTTCAAGAAATATTTTTCTGTGTAAATTATTTTTCTATGTAAAAGAGTAATTTTCTGAGTAAACATATTTCTGAACAGACTTGTTGAATACCTGAGCTGATGGCTTGAAAATATTTATTCATGGGAATTTTTCTATAAAAATCACAACACCAAGGAGACCATGATTCTGACAATTTAAGTAGCTGAAATAGTCCTTTAGAGTCATATAACACGAATGAATTCTTGTTGGAGAAGAATTCGTGCATTCAAACAGACTTTTGGGATAATAATTTGGATGCTACAATACACTGAGTAGCTTTAAAAGTAACCTGTGAGCATTTAGCAAAAATTTATGCCTTTTAGATTTATCTTACATTTATTTATTTTATTTTTCAGACTTATTGCCTCAATGGAAACAAACACAAAATGCAGTTAACTAGTTATAAAAAGGACTTTGACATACTTTTAATTGACATATTTTTTGCAATTCCTGAAATGCATCTATATCAGCAAATGCTAAATAGAAAGGGAAAGTCCATTTTTTTTCTTGCTGCTCTGAATACATTTGCTTCCTCAATTTTTATTCTCTCCTTTTTCTATATTTAAAATAACTTATCAGTATTAACTAGGCATATTATCAACTGAAATGAAAGGAGACATTTCCATCTTTGGAACAAAGGAAACCTTTGTGTTAATCTCACTCTAAAGAAGTCTTTTAAATTATTGAAAAGGGAATAAATTGAAGTGAACTCTTTTCCCTTGTATTGTTTAGTAAAGGAGATTAAACTATATTTACTAGAATGTTCAAAATTTCTCACTGAAAAAGATAAAAAAAAAGGAAATATTTTTCTGAGAAATAAGCAAAATAATGCACTCTAACCATGCTTTGCCCTCAAAATGTCAAAAGGGGGCAGAAGAGATATCTCAGGGGTTGAGTGTGGACCTTACATGCATTTCTAACAATTTGCAGATCTTGCAGCATCACCCCCAATAACCCTGAAAAAAGATCAGGAAGTAACCCTGGGCTATGTGTGTCGTTAAATGCGTCCCTGGCTACATGGCGTTCACTTCCACTATAAAATTTTTGGGAGCTAGGGGCCGGAGCAGAGGCTCTAGAGGTAAAGCATCTGCCTTGCAAGCGCTAATCTATGATGGACCACGGTTCAATCCCTGGGCGTCCCATATGGTCCCCCAAGCCAGAAGCGTTTTCTGAGCGCATAGCCAGGAGTATCCCTTGAGTATCCCCGAGTGTGCCCAGCCACCCAAAACATGCAAACAATAACAAATAAAAGATATTGGGGGAAGCTTTCCAGATCACTTTTCAGGAGTCCCAGTGACCATATCAGGTGATAATCAACAATGCAGGATAACTCAATACTGGGGCCCAAGCATTTGACATTTTAATACATGGGGTTTCTCCAGGGCTACATCTGTCAACTTTCATCAGAATATATCATGTTAGGGCTTAAATTTCAGTCCCTACATACGTGGTTGCCAGAAGACTTGAATATTATACTCATGTGAACAAACATGATTCTATGTAGAATATCACCAAAATGATTCTTTTCCCATAATCCCATAGTCCTATAGTACCTTTCCCAAACGAACACTTATATATTATTTAATAACATTATGATTAACAAACCCATTCTGAAAGTCATATTACCACATTTACAACAACGTTAGTTCATGTATATTTTGTGCTTTATAAGAGGCTTAGATTTTAAAAATACAGCAAACAAATAAAAATCCTTCAATTATCAAAATATTTAAAATGCATTGAAATCAATTTTAAGCCCCCTATTCTGTTGGGTTGTTGTGAGGGTGAGCATGTAGAGAGATGATTAAAATAGTTTTCTTCATTTATCCTTCATTTACAATCTGGGTTTTCAAAATATGCAATTATAGCACTTCTCTAAGGGAAGAATTAAACTTCATTCATAAACTTGTGGAGAAGTAGAAAAAACAGATAAAAGTAAGTTCTTTGATTACAAAATACTATATTTTCTTTTTTAAGATACTTTTTATTGTGAATTATGAATCTTTCACAGTAATATTTAAGGTACATACTGACAATGAATCAGAGCCATTCCCACCATGAATATTGTCCTTATCCTTATCCACCCCTGTTCAAGGCATGCATCCCATATCTCCCACATTTGCATCCTGGACTGTTAGTGTAACTGCTCCTCTCTGTGAATAGTTTGTTGTAGATTGAGTATCGATTCTGTTGTCATTGACTTTTGGTTTGGTGTTTAAGTTTGATCATTTTTTATTTCCACTTAATGTTCATATGACTGTTTGATCCTGGTACCCTTGATTTTTTCGCCCCTCAATCCATGAGACAGATGATTCAAGTTATGTTGTTATGTTGAAAAAAAAAAGCTGGGAGGATTTTGTCTAGAGGTTATAAATATGAATTTAAAAGAAGAAAGGGAAAATAGAAGAAAAACCAAACCAAACCAAACCAAAACAGAAACTACAATAAAAGCAACCAGCTACCAAAAACAACCACCATCATATAATAAGCACAAGAACAAAGGAAAAAATTAGAAAAAATAGAAAAAAGAAGGTAAATAAAAAATAAATAAAAAGAAGAAAAAAACACCAAAAAATGAAGGAAGGAGGCTGGTGTGGCAAAGTTTTGTGCTTCTTCTTTTTCTTTCTTCTTTCTTTCTTTCTTTCTTTCTTTCTTTCTTTCTTTCTTTCTTTCTTTCTTTCTTTCTTTCTTTCTTTCTTTCTTTCTTTCTTTCTTTCTTTCTTCTTTCTTTCTTTCTTTCTTTCTTTCTTTCTTTCTTTCTTTCTTTCTTTCTTTCTTTCTTCTTTCTTTCTTTCTTTCTTTCTTTCTTTCTTTCTTTCTTTCTTTTTCTTTCTTTCTGTCTTTCTTTCTTTCTTTCTCTTCTTTCTTTCTTTCTTTCCTTTCTTTCTTTCTTTCTTTCTTTCTTTCTTTCTTTCTTTCTTTCTTTCTTTCTTTCTTTCTTTCTTTCTTTCTTTCTTTTTTTCTTTCTTTCTTTCTTTCTTTTTGCATATGCAGAGTAAGTATTGAGGAAATTAGAAAGGAAATATCCTTGGCCTAAGAGATACAGGGTTTCTCCAACCTTGAAGCATATTGTCATGGGAACAACTACTAGCTCCATACACGCTCATTTTCATATCCCAAGGTCTTTTTATGGTGACAGAAAAATTTCCGCTCAGTTGTGGATAATAAAATCAGGCCTCTGTAGCTTGACATCTTGGTATTTGTACAGATCATAGGATCAATCCTAGGATAGAGTCTCTATGGTTCTAGAAGCTCTGTTCCATCACTCTTGTTGTAATCAGTCTCCTATAATTAGTGGACTTGGTTTTTGCTCAGATCCTAGGACAAAGCCTAGGATGCAGTCTTTCATTATGACTCCAAAAGTTCTGCTCTGCCGTAGTTGTCATAGTCAGACCTCTGGAATTAGAGATATTGGTTTTTGTACAAATCCTAGGCCAAAGCCTAGGCTAGTATCGTTCTTATTAGTTCCATGATAAGTTTTACCCAGTCATGGTTGTCAAAGTCAGTCTTATGTAATTAGTGAACTTGGTTTTTGCACAGAGCAAAGGACGACTTGTCTTCGATTTCATCTTATGGTTAGGTGATGAGATAGGGCATCCTGCTCTTAGATCAAGTTGTTCCTGTTTCCTCATTGTAATGATGTCATATCAAAACTAGTGGAAATTGGTGCCAGAGCAGTATTATTAATTCACAGGGGGGATTTGGTTCCTGGTGCTTTTGCAGGGAACTGTGTCGGTTCTACATCTTGGATCTGGGGCATAGTTCTGGAGTCTAAGTTGGGTCCACATGACACATGTTCTGGGTGGTAGGTGCTCCTGTATTATAAAATGTATGACTTCTTATCCCTAGTAGATAAGAACTTGTTTCTGTTCATAAGATTTCCCCTTTTTTAGAGTGCTTATGCAGAAGGGAGGGTGACACATTATATTTCTGGTGCATTTGGGAGTAAGAATGACAGGCTACACAATTTCTGTGCCCTGGTTTTGACCTGAGCTTTTATCCCAGACAAGACTTTTTCTTACAGGTTTTTGTATCAAGCAGAACCAAAACAGGTGAAGTTAAAGAAAGAAAATATATATAAAATATATAATACATACATAAAAATAAATTAAAAAAAGTAATTTAATAAAATAAGTGATGGGGAAACTACATTTACATTTGGGAATAAATTCACTAGGAGGTATTACTATAAAGGTATTAAACATACATAAAAAAATATAGGCATCCCCATTAAGTCTTTTGAGATATCCTTGTAAGGAGGTGAAATCCAGGGCACATTTTCATCCCACACTGTGGTCTTGTTGAGTTTGAGAAATGATTTGCAGTAGTAAGGGATCAGGTAGTGTCCTTGAGCTGGCAATACTTCTGGTGCTGAATTTGGTAGCATGCAACAGGTATCATGTTGGGGGAAGGTGTGAAATAAAGCCAACATGAATGAGTCAGCAGGAGTGTTGGTTGTAGTTTCTCACCAGGGCATGAGATGTGGGACTGAGAGGGTGTCCTTTCACTTCAGGAGCTGTGTGGTGATTTATTTGGGCAGGAGGTGGTCTTGGTACCTAATAGGTTAAGAAATGAGGGCAAAGAGGTTTAAATAAGGAGAGATAATTTGGATTAGGATTGGGGAATAAGAGGATAGAAGAATTTAAGATGGGGAGAAGTATAATATATAAAAAGGGCTATATACACTATACACTATAGGCATGGATTGTTTACAATTTAGTTTGGCAATCAGAAAGGAGTCCACTGTATACAAATTCATGTCCATCCACATATAGACAAATATTAGAGATCTATTCTTAAGTTGTTGTTGGAGGCCTGATCCTCATAGGATGGGTCTGAGCTCTTAAGAAATACTTAAAATAAGAAAAGATAAATAATTAGTAAAGATATAGAGTAGGAGAGAAAAAAAAGGGAAAACAGAAGAGAAAAGAGAAAAGAAAGATAAGCAAATACAGTAAAAAATAAGTTAAAAAATATATTGGGCCAGTGCGCTGGAGTTGAAAGCTTTTCCAATTTCTAAGCACTTCATCAATGCTGGTGGTGGACTTTGCTAAGTGAAGATTTAAGGGTTAGATAGTGGCTGGAGCATTTTAGGATTGTATAGTTTTCACATCTAAAGTACTAAGCAATATGATAGTGAGCACTATAAGAGTTGGCTACCTATAAAGTGTAGTCCACTGCATCTTATGTATCAAGGTTCCTTTACTAAAGAGAAACTTCCAATGTGGGCTTTATTTAACATATACTGAATTTATGAAGAAGGAAGGAGAAAAGAAAATATGAAGTAGGAAGAGAAAAAACAAGAGAGCAAAGCAAAAAACAAAAAGGAAACGGTAATTTGAAGAAACATTTGATAAGTAGGACTTGTAACTTGTAACTGTGGTGTGCTGTTGACTGTTTCAGTGGTCTGAATATGTTTTAGATGCTAAGAGAAGATATAAAACAAAAGGAAATGGTTAAGTTGGAGTATTTTATGGAGACATTTTCATAATGAGAACTGTATATGGTATCCAGTATGATTGAGCACTGAGGCATAAAATAGGGTGTCTGCCCTATGTTTTCAAGAAGCTGAATGGTTAACTTTATATCTGATAAAATTAAGGCATTAAAATGTATTGCTAGTAATCACTGCAGCAGGAGGCCCTGGCTTCCAATCATATTCTGCACCTGGTTCTGTGGATAAATACATTAGGATATTATTAAGGCCTTTGTAGTTAGAGGTTGGTTGTATACCTGTTCACTATACACCACTATTTCCATTGTTGCTGGTTTCTTTATGTTATAATGGATAGTGGAGACTTTGTGTTGCCCCTCTTGCGCTTGATTTGAACACGTTTTCTTACTATATGTAGACACCTATTGTATTTGAAGTTTCTACCCTTTAGACCATTATGATTCTTCATGGAGTATTATGTGTATATATGGTATATATTCTAAATACCTCAGATAAGTGCTATCATTCTGTATTTACCTTTTTTCTTTAGACTTACTTTATTTAACATAATATTTTCTAGATCCATCCATGTTGCTGCAAAATCCATGATTGTATAATTTCTAACTGATATGTAATATTCCATTGTGTATAAGTTCAACATCTTCATGATCCACTCATCTGTTGTTGGACTTCGAGGTTGATTCCAAATTTTGGCTATTGTGCTGAGTGCTGCTATTAATAATTGAGTGCATACATACTTTGGGATGAATGTCTTTCTGTCTTGGAGATAGATACCCAGGAGTGCAATTGTGGGGTCATACAGCAGCTCAATTCTGAGTTTACTGAGCACCTTCCATACTGTTTTCCATAGAGGTTGGACCAGGCAGCATTCCCACTAGCAGTGAATGAGAGTTCCTTTCTTACCTCATCCCTGCCAACAGGGTGTGTGCCATCCTCACTAGTGTAAGGTGGTACCTCATTATTGTCTTGATTTGAATTTCTCTAATGATGAGTGATGGTAGGCATGTTTTCATGTGGTCTTCCTCACAGAAGTGTCTATTCATTTATTCTCACAATTTTTCTATGGATTTCTTAGGTTTTGTGGAGCTAACAGTTTTTCATCACTAAGAATAATGTTGGCTGTAGGATTCTTATATATAACTATAACTATCTTGAGGAAGGTTCCTTCCACCCCTATTTTGCTAAGTGTTTTCATCATGAAGGGGTGTTGGATTTTGTCAAATGCCTTCTCTGCATCAATTGATATGATCATGTAATTTTTGTCTTTCTTGTTGTTGATGTGGTGTATAATGTTTATTTATTTGCATATGTTGAACCATCCTTGCATCCCTCAGATTAAACCCATTGGTCATGGTGTATAATCTTTTTGATGTATTTTTGGATTCGTTTTTCTAGGATTTTTTTGAGGATATTTTTATCCATGTTTATTAGTGAAATAGGACTGTAGTTTGATTTTTGGTGGTGTTTTTGTCAGCTTTGGGTATGAGTTTGATATTAGCATTATAAGAAGAATTAGGGAGGAACCCTGTCTTTTCAATATTTTGGAAGAGCTTGAGGATCAATGGTAATACTTCTCAGAATATTTGATAGAATTCACCTGTAAAACCATATGGTCCTGGACTTTTGTTCTTGGGAAGTTTCTTAATTATTTCAATTTCCTTAGTCTGTTTAGGGTATCTACATCCTCCTTATCATGTCTTGGAAACAATATTTTTCCAGAAACCTGTAAATTTCTTCTGGGTTCTTTAAGTTAACTGAGTACAATTTTTTATAATAAGCCCCCATGATGTCTTCAATTTCTTGAGTTTCTGTTGTAATATCTCCCCTTTCATTTGTGATCTGATTTTTTTTGAATGTTTTCCTTTTTTGCTGTTGTTGTTGTTTGGTGAGTCTTGCCAAATGTTTGTCAATCTTGTTTATTCTTTTGAAGAGCCAGCTCCTGGTCGCATTGGTTTTTTTGTATTGTTTTCTTTTTTCTATATTGTTCATTTTGCTCTGGTTTTTATTATTTCTTGTGTTCTTCCTGTGTTTTGTTTCATTGCTTCTGTTTTCTCAGGTCCTTACAGTGTCCCTTTAAGCTGTTAATTTTGTAATTTTTGCTCTTTCCTAACATAGGCCTGTATTGCTATATACTTTCCCCTAATTACTGCTTTTGCATACCCCACAAATTTTGACAATTTCTTCATTGTCAAGAATGTTATATTCTCTTATCAATTAACTCTACCATACTTAAAAGCTCCTAACCCAATTTTACCAACATGTTTACCTGTTACCCAGCATCTATTACCACTGCAGTTAATTTAGTTTTTAGTTATTATTAAAATAAGCTATTTAAATGAAAGTGACTTATAGGTAGATAGGTTTTCATTACTCCAATTAGAATTATATTTCTACAATATTATGAGCTATATCATAAGCTCCACCATTTCTACTGTAGTTTATATATTTTAGAAATTAAATATTAACATGTTTTAATACTTATAATATTAAAATATAGCTTTTATATTATATTTCTGTTTGAAACAGAAAGTATCTGGCAGTATTGTTTACATATAGAACATTTTTTTTGTTAATCTTGCAACTTTGAATCTTTTTTTCTTTTGGCAACAATGAGAAATAATCACAATTCATGTCAGGTTTTGAGAAACATTTGGGAAACAATAAACATTCTCTCCTCTGTGCATTATTGTAGTCTCAAAACACATCGCTGATATTTATAAAGTTGTTATAAGAAGAGCACCACAAAAAACTGAAAAATATGAAAAAGATAAATATATTAAGTATAGCTTATATTTTATTGGTATCATTGTGGTAGATTCCTCCTATAATACTTCAAACTTGAGTTTTGTTATACTAGATTCCTTTATTTAGATTCAAGAGCTATTGTCAGTATATGTATTTTATTATTATTTTTTTGAGCCAGCGCTTTCTCCTTTCTCTGGGTTCAAGAAGCATTCCTGATGATACTAAATTGTTTTCTCCTGTAGGGATCAAACCTGGCCCAGCCACATGCAAGTTAAATGCCCTACTTGCTATACTATTTTTGTGTCCTAGTAGATTTCCTTTAAATTAAATCTATGCCAATTAAGTTCTTTTTAAATGCTTTAGAGCTTTTTATATTCTGTTGCAAATTGTCATATCCGAGGCTGTCACTATAATGCTTTCCAGGATGTTCAACATTTCTCACTTTTTGGTATGTTGCAAGTTCATGCTGAGTTCACATTTCTGGTCCATGCTCCTATTGTTCATATTGATTGTTCTTTCCTTGGTATCTTCCCAAAAAGTGACCCTGACACATTCCATGGTTATAATAGTATCTAGTTTGAAAATGTCTGCATCTTTAGATTCATATTAAAATTTCAGTACTAACATATTAAGAAATTGATTCACATCAAACATATTAATGTATATCAATGGCATTGAATCTGCTTTTCAAATGTCAGATTGACTACAGGTAATCTATTAATTTTTCTGTAACAGTGGGCAAAGGTAAAGAGTCTGTATTCTCTGTTTGTGTATAGAATCTGTCCTTTATTCAAAACAGGAATTCCATAGTGGTCTTTACTCTGTTCTGTGGGAATGACACTTCTTAATATTCTTCAAAACTTGTTTCTTTTTAAAATTTAACTTAGTTATTGTTGAGATAACATGTTTACATTAATGTTAATATGGATTCATTTGGCATATAAAATTATTGCACCGCTAAAACTCTAGTGGGAAAAATCTACCTTCCTTATTCCTGCTTTTCTTTTAATTGGCCCCACTGCTCCAACTCCACCCACACCTCTGCTTAGTCACTGAAGTTCTTTAGGCAGTGTCCAAGGGTTTGTCTTTATTTCACACAGCTCATTATCTTGTTTGGGATTTTTTCATTCTAATTCACTAAATTTGTTTTTTGTTGACTTATCATATTTACATATCATATTTTTACTGTGATCAATAGAACAATTGAGTTGTGTTACTGGGAGTGATAGGGAATAATGATGGAAATATAATATCAGTCTTGTATTGGCCCTGGTTTAATAGCACTAGAATTAATCAAGGCCTTTATGGACATAGCCCTGTAATATCAGTCATTTAAGGTTTGAACAGCATCCATTTTGCAACTTCATTTCTCCTTCATTTAGCTAAGATCTCCAATTTAGTTGCAGAATTTTTCTCTTTCAAATTGTATTTCAGATTCATTACTTGATCCTTGATCAAAGGATGTTTTTACTTTGATTGTCCACTTATGTGGGGATTCATCTTATAAAGTGATAATATGGTAGCAGTAAATATAATATAGCATTAGAACTATAGTTTCCCTTCTGATTTTCTTGTTGAAAAACCCCCTATATTTTTATATAAAAATTCAGTAAAATATACACATATGTCATCCAGAATATGTGAATATAGTTAGTTATATTATTTAGCTTTCTGATATATAACATCTCTTATGAGTTAAGAGGTGTTTTGTGGTATTTAATTCCCATAGCTCCTTATTTTTTAAGTATCATATATATTTAAAATATTTTTCAAATACATTGCAACTTTATTGATGAGCAATGAATGAGTGTCACTCAATATAAGGCCAATTTCCTATACTGAGGTTGATAATTGTGGTGTTTTCAATTTTTAAAAGACCAGAAACATGGAGGGTTGGCACAGCCTCTGGCTGCCAATTTAGAAGCACAGTTATGATAGTAATTCAATAAATTGTAAAATTTATCACGAAGTTATTAACTGCTGTGAAGTGTTAGTTTAATATTCAAATATGAATAGCACTAAATTTGCAATAACTACATTAGTAGTAGCTGTAGATTATTTTGTGGTTTTCAAAATTTTTGTACAACATAAGAAGAATACAATTGCAATGTCGATTATAATTACTTGTAATATTTACTTGGTACTAATTATGTGCTAAATACTCTCCTATTGCTTTCATTCTATGTCCATTACTCACCACAATATTATTTAAAGAATGTTTTTATAATCCCCACACTCAGTTAAATAAACTGAGAAAAAAAAAGATATGAAAGTAGAAGATGAAGTTATTTAGTTGTGACTGCAACTTGACCATTTGGTGATTAATTAATATATAATAATAGATAGTTTTATATCAAATATATTATCTTTTTGAACATTCAGGTGTTTTACCACCACTGCCTGTCCTGCTTAGCAGTCGACTAATCCTGGGCCCACAGTGCACATATGTGGGATGTGCCACCACATTCTTTGACTTCCCTCCTTTTCTGTCTCTTGACTCCTCACAATCTCAGGAAAAGGTCCTCAAATTATAGATGACCAAAAGCAAGTCCATAATTTCTATTAAAATACTAGTAAGCTTATTAATATAGCTTTACATGTTTATTTTTAATATTATTCTTTTTTTTTTACTTTAAACAAGATATATGAAGTGTTCATAGGAATTTGTTCATGTTTTTTTGGTGGGGGCCATACCCATTTGACGCTCAGGGGTTACTCCTGGCTATGAGCTCAGAGAACGCTCCTGGCTTGGGGGGACCATATGGGACGCCGGGGGATCGAATGGGACTCCGGGGAATCGAATGGGACGCCGGGGATTGAACCACCCGTCCGTCCTACGCTAGCGCTTGCAAGGCAGACACCTTACCTCTAGCACCACCTTCCTGGCCCCTGTTCTTGGCTGTTTTTTAAACTATAGTCCAGCTGTCCAATGAGGGACAGTGAATGGTGCCTGTTTAAAAAGTTGAGGACTCCTGCTTTTGAGTATGAATTATGTTTTCCTTGTTTATGGCAGAAGCCTCCCAATGTTTTGAGTTCAGGCATCTCTCTTGGTGATACTGTAAATGGCTGATGGTGGATTCTGAGATGACTTTTTTTTCAAGCCCTGAACTCTCAGAATTCATCATAGCTACCCATCTCACTAACCATTACAGCTATCATATGCTGGACATGGGAGACTTAAGCACTCTGCCTACAAATGTTTGTGAGAACATATTTTGGCTAAAATCAAACCAGGATCCCACTCATGCAATGCTTGTGTTCTAATTCTATGTTGTCTTCTTAGCCCCCAATACAAATAATATAAATATGAAATAATATTGGATGTAATGCTCATTTATTAGAAATATTGATCGAAGTAAATCAATCCCAGATTATGGAATTCAGCTGGCAAAATGGTACTACATAATTTCATTTCATTAGATTATTCACTATTCCATTACTAATGATATATTAAAGATAAGAAAATATAATCGTTGTTACATTTAAATTGAGCAAATTGACTTATTGGCTGTATGGGTTATTTTCCATATAATGGTTTCATTAATAAATTCAATATTATTTATTGACTTTTTAAAATACAAATAGCATTCTTTAGTGAAAAAGCTATTGACTTTGAACAATATACCAGACCAAAAAAAGTAGTGGAAATAGTATTTTTCAGAGATTGTTTGGGACATTTTCTTTTTTTCCTTTTTCTTTTTTTAGCTTTTCTGTACATAAATGGCTTTCAACCCACCCAATGTCAGATTGTCTTCTGTGGTGAATATTCTGACTGTGAGAGTTTTCAAAGCATAAAACCAGGCATAGTAGCATTTAGACGGGGGCGTTACTGTCCACCAGAGGAGGTTAGCATTCTTTGTGTTTGCCTGACATAAATCTCTGTGCAACAACAAATGAGTCTCTTTCCCTGCTGTTTTTCAAATGCAAGCTTTGTTCCCCTTTGCTATTTCTAAGGCAGATGTATCACATGAGGGGGTGGAAAGAATGGGTGAAACCTCCAAAACACATTCTTCGAGTAAATATTACTTATGCTGAGACAGACACCACAGCTATATTGAGACAGTAATTCGAATTTTCCTGACTTTTCATAAGATTCATGAGTCAAGAAATAGAACAGCTTACTAAAAGCTAATTTGAAACTCCACACTGATAAACATCATTTTAGTCATCTATTTCAGAAAGTTACATTTAACTGTGTTTTATTTTTTTTCTTAAATAGCAAATCATGTAAAAATGGTCCTAAGTTTTTATTTTCTATTTGGTATTGGATCTTTCTTATCACTGATATAAAATGTCTGATATGTATATATGCACATATACATGTGGTAAAAATACATGATTATAATTATTTGATTATTGGATTAAAACTTTAATTTGAAACAGAAATTGAGCAATGTACAAACATTTATTACTCTAGTATTTGGTTGCATTTTAAACTAATTTATTTAATTATTTTTTTTAATATTTTCTTCTTTGATTTTTCTAAAGCATAATTTTTGTGCTTTCTTGCCCTCTATATTTTCATATATATTTTTTTATTTTTTTGTTTTTATTGGCTTGGGCCTGGCTATGTTTAGGGATTACTCCTGGTTCTGTCAGAGTTCTCTTCTTAGGGCTTATTTTATCTTATGGGGGCATGAGTTAGTGACATGTAACACAAGTGTCCTATCCAATGTATTATCTCTCCTCAGGAATTTTCAATATGCTTTACAAAATTTTCTTAAATAATATTTGATTATAAACTGGGGCTAGAGAAATAGTACAATGGTAGGGCATTTGCCTTGCATTCAGCAGATCCAGGACTGATGGTGGTTTGATTCCCGGCATCCCATATAGTCCCCTGAGCCTGCCTGGAGTTATTTCTGAGTGTAGAGCCAGGATTAACCCCTGAGCTCCACAAGGTGTGACCCAAAAACCAATACACACACACGCGTGCGCGCGCATGAGCACACACACACACACATTGCATTGATATATATTTAATGGAAAAAGTTAAAAATATACTTTGAGGCATATAACTGCAATTGTATTTTTTTTGTTTGTTCGCTTCTTTGGGTCACACCTGGCAGCGCTCAGGGGTTACTCCTGGCTCTACGCTCAGAAATCGGCCCTGGCAGGCTCGGGGGACCATATGGGATGCTGGGATTCAAACCACCATCCCTCTGTATGCAAGGCAAATGTACATCTTCCATGCTGTCTCTCCGGCCCCTGCAATAGTATTTTTTAATTAACAAGATTATTTAGCTATATTTTTATAGAAAATTCTAGAATTGGGTTTTAAAATCTTTTTTGGGGGGGGGATCATGCCTGCCAGTTCTTAGGGCTAATTCCTGGCTCTGAGCTCAGTGATCACTTCTGGCATGAGTAGGGAGACCATATGCGGTGCAGAGGACAAACTCAGGTAAACTCATAAAAGGCAAATACACAACACACTGTGTTCCAACCCTTCAAATTTATTTTAATGAAAACTAAAACAATTATTTCAAACTTATTTTAAGCTCAAATTACATTTTTATCATATAGTCTGTTGTTCTTATGAGTTACCTGACTACTTACCTACTCATATCTTGACTTTAATGATAGTCGAAATTGTACTGTGCTATTAAATTCTATGCATTTTCCCTGAAAAATCTAGTTAGTGCTTTAATTAAAAAATTCTATTAAAATTTTATTTCTGGCACAAAAGAGCATTCAAAAAATAATACACTTTATAGAAAAAGAATGAACCCTGCACTTCTTTGCTAATTGTGTTTCTATGAAATGGGTAAACTGCATTGTCCAAATTCTAGAAAAAGTGGTTTTATGATTTTTTGTTTGTTTGTTTGTTTGTTTTTTGGGCCAGTCAGTGGCTCTCAGGAGTTATGACTGGCTCAGTGCTCAGAAATTACTCCTGGCAGGCTCGGGAACCATATGGAATGGCAGGAATCAAACCCGGGTCAGTCACGGGAAGGTTATAAGCAAGACAAATGCCATACCACTGTGCTATCTCTCCAACGCAGATTTATGATTTTAAATAGCAAAAGAAAAAATGATGAAGTGTGTTTCTAAAACAAAATAAAAAATATCAAAAATAATAAAATATAAATAAATATAATAAATAAAATAAAATAAAATAAATATAATAAAATAAAAACTGTCAAGTTAACAAATGGTATATCAGACATTGTTGTGCATAGAATATTTTGTAAAGTGGTAACTTTCAAAAAAGGTGGGCATAATTAAGGTAGATATTAATCTTTATAATTAGTACTTATTTAAATTTGGATTATCAAACAGAAATAAAATAATCTTTATAATTAGTATTTATTTAAATTTGGATTATCAGGCAGGAATAAAATAAAATTTGTGATCTCATTGTACTTTTTAGAAAGATCATTTATATTGCTTCTCATATCAGATGTATTTGTGTAGACTAAATTAAAATGAATTTATGTATTTAAACTAGACTATTTTTAATTTTGATAACATTTGGGACTTGGGGTTTGAGGTTATTGATTGTGTCAAGCTGGGCAATATACTCAATACTGATTCATACTCTGTGCTCAGGAATGACCCCTGGTGATACTCAGGACACTATATAGCACCAGAGATTTGAACCAAGCTGTGTCTGATGCAACCACAAGCAAAGCCAGTGCCTTAATTCTTGTACTTTCCTTTCATTCCTTGTTTAGATGCTTTAAATGGTATTATCTTTAGTGCATATTTCAGCTTTTAATAAAGTTTGCATTTAATTTTAACATCTACTTAATTTTTTGATAATATCTCATCAAAATAAGGTATGGACACCTGGATCAACTGGTATAGTTGTAATTTTTTAGTTTCTACCATTTATATTCTAGAACCCTAAACTCTAGTAGATATACACAGTCTTCACTTCACATTGTAGAGAAATTGTTAAAAATTCAAACCCCCAACAAATCAAGATATCATATTATACAAATGTATATTTTAAAACAATTTTCTTAACATCATGTCACTGGTTACACAAATATCATCAAATTGACAAATAAAGTCTCCAAAGTAACATGAATTCACAATATTTTTTTTTACTTATGCAATCATTCATTTTCTAACATGTGTGTTCTAGTTCAAGATTATAGATGTTTAAAGCCAATTCTGAAAGCTCAGAGATAAAGGTAGTACACAAATCCTGGAGGAGACACTCTATCTTATTTGGGTTAAATCACACTCGACTCTGACTTGAAAAATTAAAACACTCCAATTAAACTAACATGATGAAAATGTTCTAGAAACCTAAGGCCCTACCAAAATTCCAGGTAAGCATAAGGAGAAATTAAAATTTTCAATTGATCACTGTATAGTCATAAGTCAATTGTTGATAAAATGTTAATAAAATGGGAAGAGGGTGAATCAATAAACATGTTAAGGAGGAAATCTTTAATGACTCATCACAAGATGAATGTATCTTTAGAAATACATCCAGCCAACACAAGCAGAAAAATTTCAGAATTATTCACAAATCACACAAAATATATGACACAAAGAATGATGATCAGATTAAATACTAATAACTGTTCAATATTGGGTTGCTGAGATACATATCATTAAATTACTCACAAATCAGCTTTTAGAAACATAGATTCTTGCAAATATATCGATTCCAAAATAGACATTTTACAATAGAAATTTAAGTAAATCAAGTATGAAATATTAGGTTATTTTTATTTACATTTTTACATACATTTTATAAAGGAATTAGTACATTTTTATTAGTCAAAACCTACAATGAAGATGATATTTTTATTAAAATTGTCACTTTATATTTCTATCTTATTTGAACTTGTTTAACAATGTATTAAAGTAAATAAATACATAAATAATTTTTCATCTATCATTAATATTTACTTATCAGTGTTTAAAAAAAACATTAAAGGTAGGGACTATGATTATGGCATCACACAGTCCTCTATAGTATGTGCTTCTCTCCAGCATTGTTCCATTGCTTCCCTCATTCTGTTTTTCCCAGTTCCAACCCATCATGCTTCAAATAGCAAATCATTGGAGTATCAAGGGATTATATGTGGTGCTTAGACTGGGTTACTGTATTTAAGACAACTATCTTATCTGTTACAGGATCTCTTTGGTCAACGCTTCTTTATAGTCAACGCATAAGAGGGACCATTCTGTGTTTTTTTCACTTAATTTCATTCTTCATATTCTCTAGATCCATCTTTTATTCATTCAAATGACGTTAATATATGTTTAATTATAAGTTAGAATAGAATTTTATGGGTATGTTATTGGTGGAAATGGAACTAAAACATTGAAGACAAAAGAGTTTTAAATAGCTGCAAGTAACTGTGAATTAATATAAATTGTGATGAGCTTGATTTTATTTAGCTTTTTTTTTTGTAAGTTTGCAAATGAAAAACATGCTGATGGATATAGAATGGCTAAGTAAATGTCTAACATCATTTGACCTTAAGAATTAATTAGTGTATGGTGGGAATTGAAGTTTAGTGGTGAGCATTTGACCTTCACTGAGTGAGTTTCTGAGTTTAATCTAAGGTACTGAAAAACAAATGAGAGACTAAATATTTAAATATTTTAAGTTACAACAGTATTTGTATCTAGTTCTCATCAAGTCAAAAACAATTACAAAAAAGTGTTTCTGAGCTACAATGTTAGAAGAAAAATATTTTGACTATAAATGCATGGACTCTTTGTCATGTAATAAACATATTTTTGAAGTTTTCACACACAAATCCTCAGACTCTCTTTCAAAAAATAACCATGTATTTATGTATTTTACAGCTATAGATTAGAATAATACTTTGTTTCAGAAACATAAAAATACATATACTGTAGAATGGAACAGAATAAAATTTACTGCATCTTATAAGCTTTGTAATTCTTCATTAAACTCTTGTCCAGAGTTTACTCTATATGGGCTATCTGTATACTTGTTAGGCAATGAATTTCAAAATAAAATGCTTGATTCACTCTGTATTGTAATTGAATTTTGGAAATATATTGATTTAATCAGATTTCCTGTGCCAATATATCCAACACAATAAATTATATTAATTTTGTTTGTGTATATAAAATTACAAGATTCTTCGAAAAGGAATTTTATTTATTGTTTGGTTTAGGAAGTGTGTGTGTATATAGATATAGATATAGATATAGATATAGATATAGATATAGATATAGATATAGATATAGATATAGATATAGATATAGATATAGATATAGATATACAGTTACATACACACATATATTTTTTTGAGGAGAGGCATACCCAGTGGTGCTCAGGATTTATTCTATACTCTGTGATCAGAAATTACCCCTGGCAGACTTGGGGGAACATATGGGATGTCAGTGATTAATTCGGGGTTGGCTGCATGCAAGGCAAATGCCCTATCTTCTATTCTAATAAGTGGTTCCAGGAATGTGGATTTTTAAATTAATGAATAAATTTTTTGATCATTCAATATTTTATAAGGAAGAGAATATTTTTTATTTTTTTAATTATGAGAACAAAGATGAAAAGAAAGAGGACAAGGTAAAGGTACAGTGGAAGAACTCACCCATAAACAGAATTCTCAGAAGAAGTCCCCTTGCTGATATATTAACATTGAACTTTCAGCCAGATAAATAAAACAGAACCCACTTTGTCCCTCAAGTCCCCAGATTGTAATATTTTATAATATTTCTTAGTGGCACAAAAAGCAATCTAAAGCCATAAAACTTATGTAATTCCTTAAACATTAAAGGCATAGTTTTTTTTTACATTTCCATGCACATGCATGATAGTTTAAGTTAACATCAAAAGTTTAAGTGGGTTTTTTTTAAGGATTAAAGTCAAAGGAGCACAGTAAAAATGGTGTTAGAGTGGCAATTATTGTTTGCATAGGCCCACCAAAATATGAGGGACATGGAAAAGAAAAACCTTGGCCTAATACAAGGAGACCCTACCCCTGAAGTTTCCTGGCATAAGACCAACTCTAGGCTCTAGGCAAGCTAGTTTGTCCAATCCAAGACATTGTCTGTAGTGTAAGGGAGAGAATATTATTATTATTTTTAATATAATTTTTATTTTGATCATAGTGGCTTACATATTGTTGACAATAATATTTTAGGTACATATTAACTTAATATCAGGGGGATTCCCATCACTGAATTATCTTCCCTACACCTCCGTTCCCATCCTACCTCCCATTTCCTCCTCCCTCACCCCTGGGACTGCTAGAATACGTGGTCCCCTCTGAGCCTAGTTTACTACTTAGTGGTCGTATACCTGTTTTGGTCTTGGTACCTCCCTTGTTTCCTCCTCTAACTGGGAGGTGGTACTAGATAGTTCCAGTTATGTGGTTTTGTTTGAAGAAGAGAAAAGTGATAAACTGGGGTAAAAATCAAATGCGTCGAAAATGGGCGGAGTCCTTCTAGAGAGGCTCTCATCATCGGTTTTAGATACAAAGGGGAAAAAGAAGGTGAAACACCTCAACAGTACAAAAGGAAGTGTCAAATAAAATATTCAGTGAGGACTTCAACAATAAAGATAAGCACCACATAAAAGCCATGGTCTTGAGATAAAAAAAACATGGCATAGTACCTAAAAAAAAAAAAAAAGAAAAGAAGAAAATAAATAAATAAATATAAATGGAGACAACAAATTGAGTAACCATACCAAAACGAAGAAATCGACAAAAACTTAGATGGATATAAAAAATTATTTTGTGCTTTTTTTTCTTTTCCCTCCTGCACAGGCACATTCGAAAAGGAATTTCCTTGGCCTAAGAGATACAGGGTTTCTCCACCCTTGGAGTATATTGTCATGGGATTAATTATAGACTCCGTTCAGGTTCATTTACTCTCCCCTTGGTGCTTTCGTGGGGTTTGGAAGACTTCTGCTTCGTCCTGGGTGATAAGATCAGATCTCTGTATCTAGAGATTTCAGTTTCTGCCATGGTCAAGGGGTGGAACTTACGATGAAGCTTTTCTTTGTGGTTTTTTGAAGTTCTATTCCCTCAGTGTCATTTTAATCCATTTTCTGTGTTTGGTGGTCTTGGTCTTTGTGCTGATCTTAAGATGGAGCCTATGATAGCATCTTTCGTTGTGTTTCCAGAAGACCCATTCCATTGCAATTGACTCAGAGGAACCTTTGGAACTGGAGATCATGGTTGTTCTGCAGGTGGTAGCTCAAACCTTAGTCTAGGGCTTTTTTTTTTTTATTAGTCACAGGATACATACATTCCGGTCATGGTTCTATCATCCAGTAATCTGTAAATTGCACTCTTGGCTTTTGGACTAACCAAAGGGTGACAAGTCTTCTGATTTTCTTATTGTCAACCTGCTCTTAGGTCAAGTTGTTCCCATTTTCCTCATTGTCAGAATATCATATTAGCGATGGCACTTGTTGGTATCCGAGCAGTATTGAGGATGTCCCGGATGGGATTTTTTTCCTGTAGCTGTCATGAAGAACTGTGTCGTTTCTATGTCTGGGATCCAAGGTTCAAGGCTGGAAGGATGGTGTCTAATCACCTGGGGTCTAAGTTGGGTCCACATGACATATTTTCAAGGTGGGAGATGTATAAGTTCTTAACCCTAGTAGATAAGAGCTCGTTTTTATATGTAAGATTTCCCCCTTTTTTGGGTGTCTTTGCAGGGGGAAATGGAGCTACATTATATTGCTGGTGCATTTGGGGGCGGAAAAAGAAGAAAACAGAAACAGGTCACACACCCAAAAAAGATAAAAATAGAAATAAAATATATGTGCTCATATATATAAACGAACAAAGATTTAAAAAAATGAAATAACAAAAAATTAAAGGAACAAAATGGTGCAAGAGACTATCTTACATTTGGGTAATAGCAGGTAAAGAGGTAGAGCAATACAGGTCTTATACTTATTATGGAACTATAGGTTTCCCCATTGTCTTTGGAGATTTTCTTCTGGTGTGTGGGTTCCCAGCCGCCTTTTCAACACACACCCTGACCTTCTTGAGATTGGCAAAAGCTTTGCGGCAGGGATGTCTTGGGAAGAGTTCTTGCTTTGGGGATACTTTTAGAGCTAAGTCCGGTTTCAAGTAACAATCCACGTTAGGAAGAGTTGGTAAGGAGGGCCACACAGCATGAGTCAGCAGGGGAGTTGGTTGCCTTTTCTTGCTGGGAACGAGGTGTGGGTTTAACTTGGTGTCCCTTCGCTTAGGTGCTGGATACTGGTTTGTTGGGGTAGGAGGTCAGTCTTGATGCCTAATAGATTAAGAACTAAGGGTGAAGAGTTTTAATAAAGTGGGAAATCTAGATGGGATTGAGGGGTGAAGGAATAGTCAGATTTCCAAAGGGGGAAAGAGGAAAGTATATGTAAGAGGAAGGAAAGAAGAGAACAGAAAATACATTAAAAAGAAAAAGAGAAGAGAGAAAGAGGAGAAAGAAAAGAAAATAATAAAGTAGTGAGAAGAAAGAAGAAAAGGGCAAGGGAATGCTAGTTTGCTTGAATATGTTCGATGAGTAAGGCCTGCAGAATAAATCTGTAGGTCACAGTTGCTGCTTCGGTGTTCTGGCTGGTCCCTTGCTTCAAGTCCTAAAAGAAGGTATAACCTAGAGATAAAGTGTATGTTAAAGAGTTTTCTCTGGACATTCTCGTAGTGCAAGCTGGGTATCGTATCTCGTGTGACTGGGCCCCAAGATGCCATCTTAGTTTGTCCACCCTTTGTATCCAAGAACGCCTGTGGACAGAAAAGCTGAGAGGTTATTTTAAATATAGTAATATTAAGGCATTAAAACATATTGTTATGAGATGTTCCCTTTGGAGTCAGTGATTTCCCATAGTATTCTTTACCTGTAATCCTGTATAAGATACCTAAGGGATTATTATGGGCCTTTGTAGTAGAAGGCTGATTACATACCTGTTCTCTCTGTGCTGCTGCTTCTACTGTTGCTGGTTTCTTTGTGATATAATGAGTAGTCAAGAGTTTGTGTTCTTCTTTCATGTGTTTTGGGCATTGCTCCCCAGTGTATGTTGACTGTTACAGTGTTTGGAGTTTCTACCCTGTTAAACCCTGTTATTTGTCCTTCTGACTTGGGGGTAGATACCTAGAAGAGCAATTGCTGGGTCAAATGGCAGCTCAATTCTGAGTTTCTTGAGCACTCTCCAGACTGTTCTCCATAGGGGTTGGATTAGGGGGCATTCCCACCAGCAGTGGATGAGAGTGCCTTTCATACCAAATCCCCGCCAACAGAGGCTGTTCCCATTATTTTTGATGTGAGCCATTCTCACTGGTGTAAGGTGGTACCTCATTGTTGTTTTCATTTGGATTTCTCTGATGATGAGTGAAGGTGAGCATGTTTTCATGTATTTGTTGGCCATCTTCCGGTCTTCCTCCGAGAAGTGTCTATTTATTTTATCTTCCCATTTTTTTATGGCTTTATTTGATTTTGAGGGGCTCAGCTTCCTGAGTGTTTTGTATATTCTGGATATCAGCCCTTATCTGATATGTTGGGTGAAAAGATTTTTTCCCAGTCAGTTAACTGTCTTCTTGTGTTCAGTAGGGTTTCTTTTGCCATGCAGAAGCTTTTTAGTTTGATGTAGTCCCATTTGTTTATGTTTGACGCTAAAGTTCTTGCCATTGGTGCTCCATCCTTTTTGATATATAGGTCTTTGAGTGTTCTACCTATTTTATTCTCTATAAATTTTATAGATTCGGGTCTAATTTCGAGGTCTTTAATTCATTTTGAGTTGATTTTTATATAAAGAGTGAGGTATGGGTCAATTTTGAATTTCTTACGTGTGGTTTTCCAGTTGTACCAACACCATTTGTTGAAAAGACTTTCTTTGTTCCATTCAAGTTCTTGGCTCTTTTGTCAATAATAAATGAATTTTAATGAATCTTTGCAATAACTTGTATAAAAATCCATGCAGACTAAAGACCATCATTCTCTTTTTTTATTATTCAGTGTGATTGATAATGTACTTAAATAATTTAATGTGGGGCTGGAGAGAGAGCACAGCAGTAGGGCATGTGCATTGCACAATGCCTATCCAGGACAGATGGTGGTTCGAATCCCAGCATCCCGTATGTTCTGCCCTGCCTGCCAGAAGCGATTTCTGAGAGTAGATCCAGGAGTAACCCCTGAGAACAGCTTGTTGTGACCCCAAATCAAAACAAAACAAAACAAATTCAAAGTTTACTCAAAAATAACTTTCCAAGATAAAATTGAGGCAAATGTTTTAATCTCAGATGTCAAATAGAAAGTTTCTCAGATTTAATTTAAAATATTGTATTATAAGGCATAAATTATTCACTGCATTAACAAAAGTAAAAATTTAGTTTTTGTATTGTTTATGTGTTTATAATAATCTAAAAAAGAGAAAAAAAGATACTCTGAGCAGAGGGGAAATGTGTTAAAAATGCTGCAGACACAGATCTATAAGAGCTGGAGCATACTCACACCAAATCTAAAGAAAGCATAAAAAAGGCACTTGGCTTGAAACACATATTTTGAGTCTTATATACTGAAATAGGCAAACTGAACTTACTGAGCTGGCTGTCACTTAGCCAGTGTTAATGAGGGCTTGCTAAGAATGGTTTTTCTCCTGAGTAGTTACTTTTCAACTGAAGAAGATGCTTTAGCTGAAATCCATTTTAATATGTCTCATAATGAAATAAACACTTATGTATAAAATCAAAGTTCAATTTAGTGGTCACTAAATTACAGATACAAACCTCAATTTCATGACTTTCTTATTAACACCTTGTAATTAGAAGGAAAGATTCACTATGTCTGCATGATTATTTACTAAATAGTTAAACCATTTTTTACTATTGAACAATTGTTATCCAATTTTAATTGTATTCAAAGTGTCTGGATATCATAAAAATAACTGTCTTCTGAATAAGTGAAGTACATTCTAAAGTATAATAATTTTCCTTGTAAATGAATGTCAAATGTGATAAATTCCTTTAGAAAATTGCTTTTTCACCTGCATAAATTCAGTTATTAATTTTCAATTTTTCTAAAAAGCTTACTGTAAGTTTTTACCAGAGAACTGTTATAAGCATGAAAGGTTTTATTTGCTACATTTTATTAATCAAATGCATATATGTTAATCAAGTTTGTATCCTGATAATATTTTTAATATTAACAAAGCATCCTGAAAACCTCAAAAATTTCATGCAATAATTCAGTATTCATGTTATACAGAATAAATTGCATATCTCTAACCCCCACTAAAGTCAATTGCAATTAAATATTGTAAAATATATTCTAGAGGGGAGTAAATATTTTTCTTTATTTTATGAGTAATTTTTTCTTATGTTGCTTCATTTTAATATATTTGAATGAACATTTAAATGTATTTAATTAATTGGGAGAATGCTTTATTCTCCCTAAAAATTGCATAATAAGCAGCATGTTATTTTTTTTGGGGGGGGGGTCACACCTGGTGATGCTCAGGGGTTACTCCTGGCTATGAGCTCAAAAATCGCTCCTGGTTTGGGGGATCATATGGAATGCCAAGGATTGAACCCAGGTCCGTCTTGGGTCAGCCAAGTGCAAGAAAAACACCCTACAGCTGCGCTATTGCAGCTGTTGCTATTCTTTTTCTGCTTTTTTTATAGAAATTTTTTATTTAAGCACAATGATTAAAAAGATGATTGTAGTTGGGTTTCAGTATTAAACAGAAAAACCCCTTTACCAGTGCAACATTGGCACCACTAATGCCCCCTTCCTCCTTCCCATCCCCTGCCTGAATTCGAGACAGGCATTTTACTACAGTTATATTTTTTGTTTAAGTTTAATAAGCTGATTTTGTGTCTTTCTTTCTTAAAGGGTGTTAAAAAATACAGTAGTAAGGGTGCGGTGTGAGAGTGGCAATCACCATCGTTTGCATAGGCCCAGCAAATATGGGGAAAATGGAAAAAAAGCCTTGGCCTAATTACAAGGAGGCCTCACCCCTGAAGTTTTCTGGCATATGACCGACTCTGGGCTCCAGAGGCCTGAGACAAGTTATTATGCCAATGTTCAGGGTATAAGGCCTAACTGCATTACAAAATTTGTGTTTCCATCTCTATTAGATAAGAACTTGTCTGCATAATGTAAAATTTTCCCATTTTAATGTGCCTATGCAAAAGAGGAACAAAGGCAGCATGTTCTTATTTCAGCTATCACCTGTATCTCAACTGAGAAGTAGCCATAAAGACTGTATAAATGTGCAAATTATAAAATAAAAGACTGTTAAAATGTACACTGATTTCTTTACCGAAAGCAATATTTAGCTATCAAAATTCATGGATTTTATAGATTATGAAAAGTTATACAATACAGAATTAATAATATGTATTTATTAACATTGTGATTTCAATAAGATTTCTTTTAATACTTAGTATACAGGATATTTTACAGAGTATATAAAATAATCCCAGAAGCATCTTATTTTTTCCTAATTTTGCTTTGATGTTTTTATTAATGAATACTTTAAATATTTTGTTACAGAACTCTTTAAATAAAACTAGTTTAAAATTGCCTGAGCACAGTTAAAGGTACTGTGAGCTAACAATATGCCTTGAATTTAGCATCTAAGGAAATAAGTTTCCTGTATCTTCTTTGTGTTTACAAAAGTTAATGGAGGGTGAAATTTGTTTCTTTAGATAATTTTCAGTGAACTGATTATGGTTACTGTCATCAATTTTATTTCCATGATTCTAACATTTATTCCTGATCTCTTTTCTGTAAATCCTTTCATTTGTCATTGAAATATCTCAATCACATAACACTTTATTTCAAAGGAATTAGAAAATGGAAGTCAAACTATGTGTTCTTTAAAATCATCTGCTGATTTTATCCACTGCTTTCAGTAGTTCAGAGATAAATAAGCTAGTTCTCACTTTGGAGCTGAAATTATTTAGTTTACAAATTTAATATAGATAAAGAAATGATAACTAACAAAATATAATCAAATTATATTTATATCTGTTGGAAAAATATAGTATATCTTTTATATTTATATATCTGTTGGCAAAAAATTAAAGCATGCTTATAATATGTTCTCTGGAAAAATGAATAACAGAATATTTTATCATTTCTAATTTCAATAACAAAATTTATTTTGTACTATTGTCTTAAAACCTCAAAAACCTATTAATGGGATAGACAGAAGCCAGTATAATCTCTATGTCTAGGTAAATCTTTTAAGTGTAAATAAGTGAGTTAACAGATTTAAAGAACTTAGTGATACAGAGTTAGCAGTTTGTATGGCAAATTTAGATATAACAATTCAAAAATAAAAATATTTTAGTCCTTTTTGAATTTTACCTCAAATATACCAATTCTATGAGAGACTCTCACAAAGAATTTATTTTAGAATATATGCTTAAAGAATGAAGAAATACAGAATATACAAATTCTATCTGAGATCAAATATTTATTTAGTGTCAATTTAGTTGTTAGCCTTTTTTTCTATATATGATATAACTTTTTGTCATGTTTTCTTCTTAGAAACTTTGTAAGAGGTTTCAACTGTGATTATTTTCAAGTCAAAGGTGAGAAAATGTGAACTAGAGCTTTGAATAAATTTCCTTGGAATCACAGAGATAGGAAAGTATAAGCCAAATTTCACAATCTAGTTTGTTTGGAAACTCACCCAGCCATTTTCTGGTGTTATTCTCAGCTCTGTGCAGAAGTTACTCATAGTGATGCCCAGAGAACCTTGTAATACTGGGGACCAAACCAAATCTCTGCATGCAAATTATGTTTTTTATGCACTGGTATCCAGTCCAAATTTCACTCTTTTAACCATAATTAGGTATCTCATTAGTAATAGTTAAATTTTTATAATATGTTGAAGTAGGAAATATGCCCATTATTTTATATTCCTTTCATACATATAAAAATCAGCTATTGAATCGTTCAAAAACAAGTTATATATACAAAAATAAGTTTTCTTCATCAATTATATTTGCATACTATAACTTGAAGATTTAATCACATATTCTTTAGTTTTGTTTTGTTTTTGATTCTTTAGGCCACAATCTGTAATGCTCAAAGGTTACTCCAGGCTATGGGCTCAGAAATTACTCCTGGCTCTGGGGACCATATGGGATGCTGGGGGTCGAACCAAGGTCTATCATAGATTGGCCACAATCAAGGCAAATGCCCTACCGCTGTGCTATCTCGCAGGTACAAAGATCATATATTCTAAAGGTGGTATTCTCAACTTAGATTATAAAGAATATTTAATTATTATAAATGAAAAAATATGTTTTGTACTTTAGCCAAAATAAATTAATAAAAACTCTCTTTTTAATTGGGAGAGGGGGGGCACACCAGACAGCATTAATAGGTTGTTACTGACTCTACACTCAGGAATCACTTTTGGCAGGTTCTGTGGACCATAAGGAATGCAGGGGATTGAATAGGGTCCATCCAGGAGGGTTGGTCACATGCAAGGCAAACTTCTTACTGCTGTGCTATGCCCCAATTTAATATAAACTCTTTAAAACATTTTTCTACAGTATGAATAAAGAAAATTGATAATTAATATTTAAAATACTAAAATTATAGGAATATTCGTTTTCACAAGAAAAAACTATTTCTATTTTCATAAATGTTATCTGAATAAAAATATATGCATGATTTTGATATTTTATTTAAAAAAACAAATTTTAGTATAATATACAAACTGCACTAGGGATGTTTTGCTGTTAACCTAGACTTGCACTTCATGTGAAGTACATTTCTGAGACTCAAAGTAAGTGTCTCATAAACTAAGTATGATTTGTAAATATTAAAAATTATTTTTAAGTTTGACAATGATAAAGAGTAAGTGATAGTTTTTATATTTATTTATAAAGCCTTGGACTGGAAATATGCCGCATATTACATATACAGAAATATCAAGTATATTGATTTAAACATCAATCATCCAAACATGCCATTTGTAATTTGTGATATGAATTGGTTATATATATTTTTCCATATCATTTGACATTTATTGACTCTTAAACTCTAAAATCTATTTAAAATAAAGCAGCTCATCATTTTATTTATTTATCTTATTTATTTATACTTATTATTTGGGAGGGGTTGGGCCACACCCAATGATGCAAAGGGGTTACTCATGGCTATGCTTTCAGATCTCACTCCTAGCTTGAGAGGCCATACAGGGTGCCAGGGGATCGAACTGTGATCCACTCTGAGTCAGCTGCATGCAAGGCAAATGCCTTACAACTGTGCTATTGCTCCAGCCCCATATTATTTTTAAAACACATTTTCCATAAAAATATTAAATTAAGTCAAATATTTCGTTAATAAATTTCTTTCTAATTTCTGCTATTTATGCCGTACTAAGCTACACAGGTTTGACAATGTGCCTGGCATATATTATCTGTAGTAAAACTTCTGATTTTTTTTTGTTTGTTTTGTTTTTGTTTGGGGCCACACCCATTGAAGCTCAGGAGTTACTCCTGGCTATTTACTCAGAAATCTATCCTGGCTTGGGGGGGCTGGAGGGGTGAACCATATGGGACGCTGGGTAATCCAACCTCGGTCCGTCCTAGGCTAGCCCTTGTAAGGCAGACACTTTACCTCTAGCGCCACTGCTCCAGGTCCCTGGCTTTTTTTTATTGTTGTTGTTCAGGGGATATTTTGGGGCCTACTCTCCACATATTTTCTCCAGATCCTCTCCCACCAATTGGATTTTAGTATTCTGCATGAAAATCCTTTGCTCATCACTTTGTATTATCTCTCTGATTAAATATTATAGTAGATTTAAATTTATCTTATTTTATTGAAGAGTTGAGAAGAAATACACACAGTCGTCTATATAGCTCTACTCACAACTCCCAATCCAACCACTTCTGTTATGCTATAACTTTATGAGACATCATGGATTCAGAAATATCAATTTATTATGCCACAAAAGTGAGATATTAAAGATTTTATTTCTATGTTAGAAAATCATCAAGTAGCTAAAAATCAATAAATTCTAGTTTTTAAAAGTATTAAAATAAAACCAAACACAATTATTCAAGTAAAATTTCAGTAATAATATATTTACATGAAGGAAAACCACTATTTATTAATATGCAAAGCATATAATCTTCAGCTATTGATATCAGTGTATTATACAAGTTGACACTTATCAACAGTATAACTGGATAAGTTATGGGAAGAAATAATTATCCCAACTTAAGAGGAAACAAAATAATAGATTCTGACAATTCAGAAAATAATACCACATTGAGTAATAATTTTCATAGTTTCATAGACTTCAAGGTTCTCTAAGACTATGGAGTCTCATCAGACTGAGGGAAGACAGCCACCTTGGGTCCTACACTACTTCCTGATGCCCCAACCACCATAACCACCTACCACAACCACTGCCATGTCAGGTCACAAGTCAGCTCCATTTATTCTCAATATTCTCTGAAGAGATGCAGGCCAAACCAAAAACAATTAAGGTCAAAATCCAAATTCTTCAACCCTGACACCCCAGATAGGTGCATTCTAAATTATATGTGAAAATAACACAGATTCCTACTTGAGCCCAACAAACAAAGCCACACAAAACACACAAATAACACTGGTTTAGTAAATCTTCAGACAATGATTTAATGACTTCATTATGAGATATTATAATTTTCACAATTTATCTGTTAATGATGTTTCTGATAATACCAATACAATTTAAGTATAACAAGCACTATAATGTAACTTTTTTGTGATTGCCAAGTGGGGAGGTCTGGTGATGAATGGGAAATTGGGGACAGTGATAAAATAAGATTACACTGGTGGTGGGATTGAAGTTGTAATACTAAATGCCATTAACAGCTGTATAATGAGCAACTTTAAAGTTTTAAATAAAGTAAATAAAAAACTAACAGTTTCATAAGAGAAATCTCAATAAACACAGACATACAAAATGCATCTTCTTGGAGACAGAGCAATAGTACATAAGGTAGGGTACTAACCATGCACCTAGACAAACTTGGTTTATTCCTGGCACATCATATAATGCTTCAAGCCATACCGGAAGTAATTACTGAACAGAACCAAGAGAAAGTCATAAGCACCAATATGACTGGCCTAAACTAAAATAAACAATATACATTTTTCTATTTGACATGAGGTTTACTACATCTGACCAATATTATTTATTTTAATTTTTGGAGGGGAGCACACCAGTGATGCTCAGGCATTACTCTTGGCTATGCACTCAGAATTTGTCCCTGGCCTGGGGGACCATATGAGATGCCAGGGGATCGAAGTAAGATTCGTCCTAGGCTAGTGCTTTCAAGGCAGACGTCTTACCGCTCTGGCCCCAACATCTGACCAATATTATGTCAATAATAAGTAGTCTCCAAAGTACTAACATCACCCAATGTGTGGAAAAATGTGTCAATGCATATGATGTTCTTTTAGGATTAAATAACTATAATCACTTAAAGACACTATCAAAGTCATTCTTTATTTAGGGATTTCTGCATGTTTGAGAGAAAATTAATTTAAAATACAATTGAATGCTAAAATATAACCTATATAATTATTATTAACTGGGGCTTTGACTCTTTTGTTAACCGAATCTAATTCAGACTGATCTTGCCTTAGCATACACACATTATGACTTTTTTAAAAATAACAAAACTTTTCAACACTAGTCAAAATTTAAAAAAAATATATATGAGAGTATAAGGATACAATTTGAAGTATAATTTATTATTTTATATTCTTTTTCTCCAGGAACATATAAAGATAAGTGCATATTATATAAAGAAAAACACTTTACATCTCTAATTTAAACTATACAATAAGGGTATCAACTCAGCAATATATCATACTCAAAGATACACTGTTCTTCATAGACTATTTATTGTTTAAATAATCAAAACATAGTCTCATTTAAACACAAAATATTACTGGAATAAATTAAGCTAGTTGTCCTATGACTTTATAGACTAATTCTTTTGTGTATAGTGGCATTATATCAATTTTTATTAAATAAAAACACTGATATTTATCACATGGAGTGTATTATTCTATGAAGGAAGCAACTTTAATAAGAATTCTTATGAAAGGACATTGTTTTAAAATATATATATCATAAGGAAATTCAAATATTAATATGAATGGTTGAAAGTTTTTCTTTATTCTGAGAGAACATGGGAAATAATCAGGTTGCAAAATCCATGGGATTAACACCAGGGAAGACTGGTGATATCAGATCATTTCATGGATATTTTCAAAAATTCACATGAGAAAACCTGAATAACAGGATTAGAGTTGCATTATATTAAAAATTTCACCAGGGAAATTTTTTTCTAGGTTAACAGATGATATGGCTAGTTCATGCATCAATTATGTTCAACATAATTCTGAAATAATGACAAAAGTAGAACATGAAAATTGCCCAGAGGGACACTTACAGAATGTACAACTGAATTTTATACAACTACTTCTTCATTGTGTTATGCATATGAAATATTTGATAGTGTTTTACTTTTGCATGTATATTAATAGTCTCACTTAAATAAATCTAAGTAAATTTTTATGAATTATCCAAATATTTAAAGAATATATGTGATCTAATTTTTAGTAAATATTTTAAATGAGCTTTCTGAGAACATTATTTTCTACATTATTATTCATAAACATGAAGTTGTAAAACAATGTATTGAAAAAGGCTAGTATTTTCTTATTTTTATATTAGCAAACAAATAGAAACAATAATTATACTGACCTGGTAGAAGAGAAATTAATAGCCATAGTTTAACATGCAAAGAATAGTTGTTCTGGGGCTGGGGAGAAAGCATGGAGGTAGGGTGTTTGCCTTGCATGCAGAAGGATGATGGTTCGAATCCTGGCATCCCATGTGGTCCCCTAAGCCTGCCAGGAGAGATTTCTGAGTATAGAGCCAAGAGTAACTCCTGAGCACTGCCGGGTGTGACCTAAAAAAAACAAAAACAAACAAACAAACAAAAAAGAATATTTGTTCTTTGTGCTCTCTCTTTCCTCTGAAATTGTTAGGTACAAAGAATTATTATTAACATTTTAATTTTTGGCTGCATGGTTGGAGAGAGTTTGGGCAAATACTGGTGGTGCTCATTAATTATCCTTGGTGTGGTACTCAAGGACCCATCTGATGTTTTGGATCTAATCAGGGTCAGCAACATGCTGTGTCTAGCCCCTGAATTACTAAAACAGAAATGAAAAGTGCATTCTATATATAAATAAAAGAAAACTGCAAGTCTAGACATAATGTGAGATTTAAATGTAGATGGTACATATACGTAAATTATATTGTGTGAATGTTATTTTGGGGGGGACACAGATAGTATAACTGATAGGGATCTTATTTGCATGTAGCACACCTGAAACCACACATGGTTTCCTGAGCTCCACCAGGAGTGATCTTTAAGTCAAAACCAGGAACAAGCCCTGAACTCTGACAGGTGTAGCCCTAAGATGGAAAAACAAATTAATACATATTCTTATTTTATTTATCAGAAAACTGCTTTATGGGAGAAGCCACAGTAAACTGAAAAATTATTCTGCCTTAGAATTCTTAAGTGTTGCTTTTCTACGTATTCCTCTCAAAATTGATCCATGTTTAAATTTGGTGCACATGTATGTAGGCCAGAAAAATAATAACACCAAAAATAACACTGATTTCAAAGGAATGTTGCAATATGGCTGTGCTTTACTCTACTATATATTTTTGTGCCTTAAAGTTCTTTCATGCTGAGTATATATTGTTATGATAAGTGGAAAATGTAAGGAAATGGTAGCAAATCTAAGTATACAATTTTTGATATTGATTCAAAAGAATCTTAGGTTTATAAATTAATGTATTTCTTATTTTCAACATTAATGAACCAAGTCAGAAAATATTTAATATTATATTATATTATGCATTAAATGCAATTCTCAATTATAGCAAGTGGATAATAGAGTAAAGAGAATATATATATTTATAAACATATATATTTGCAGCTACTTAAGTAATTATAGGGTAGTAAAAATGTGCTATGTAGTCTCAATCAGCCAAAATTTAAACATATAATTTTAAGTTTATTTGACTTATTTTGATAATGAGCAGGAATTTTTTATATTTTTCTTTGTGTTACTAAACTTCATTAATGATAAATTTAGATAATAATACCAGAAAAATATTTCTAGTATGGAATGCATTCAGATTCCTTAATATGTCTAATAAAAATGATTGCTAGCTGCTTACCAAAAATACTTAGATGGGAAAATTCTGATACTTGAGTTTTCAGGTACTTATAAAATAAATAAATTTCTATGTTTCTATAAGGCAGAGGATGTAAATTAACACATTGATATATTATAAATTTATAAATAAATAACAACTTTAAACAGTTAATACAAACATATTCATAGGACACAAAAATGCTTATTTTTGTGAGAGAAAATATAAAAGGGATTAACTTTTGAATGTCTATATAAGTGGATGTGTTTAAGAAAAAAAGGGAGAAAAATACCATATGGAGTGGGGGGTTCTGAGAGAAGTGTTTATAGGTTCTTGTCTGTTGGATTACTACTCTCACCCTAATCAGTTTTCATACTCCACCCTAGGGTGAGATCCTGTGATGGGATTAACTGGATCCCTCCCTATGTGGTATTCCTTTTTCACCCTAGGGTTTGGCCTGGTTCTTGCTAATAAAATCTGGGTTTCAGGAAGGAAGGGCTTGTTCTTAGATCTTCCTCAATTAAGCTACTTTTCTTCTTAGGAGCCGAAGCTTAGGAGCTTGGTGGTATTCCTGGTTTGAGTGTTAGAATTCCCAAACCCTTTCTTGCACCCTTTCTCTGTATGGATTATTTCCTGCATTGATGTTTGCTTCCAGACCCGCATCTCTCCAGATCCTAATTTTGGAGCCTGGTGTTCTGGTTATACATGTCTAATGGGGTCAAATAATTCTGAATGTAATTACACATGATGGTGGCAGGGTACATGTATTGGTGACAGTTTGCTAGTGTTTGTAGTGGTGTTATTCACTACACTTATGAGTAAAAATTTAACTGTAAAAAAAACTGTGCTTAACATTTAAAAAATTCTTCCTCCAAATATATTAAAGTTTTATTTTATAATTTTATTAAATATTATTATTATTCAACTCCTAGAATAATAATGTCTGGCTTGTATTATTGAGGGGAATATATTTTGTAAATAGGTATATGGACAGAACAAATATTCTATTAGCTTTAAAAGATCAGAGTATAAAAACTTTGGTGAAGCAAAATTAAGATCTCTATGGTTCTCAAAATGTATGACATCCTTTTAAAGTATGACATGCTGACACAAAAAATACAGCTTAATTTCAGGACACTTGCCTTCACTCCTGAGACCCAGAGTTTGATACCTGATATCAAACTTATTAAATTAGCAAATAAAGTATTATATGTTTAAATGCTTATACCAAGTGAATCCCGGCACTTCTCTAAAAGATATGTTCTTATTTTTTCCTAAAAATCTGACAAATTTTTTAAAACATCTTATATTTCTGATGTCTGTAAGAAGTCTTGTGTATTAGCTTTCTGGGAACACACAGTTCCCTGTACATATTTTCTACCATAAACTTTACTGTATTTATTGGAATCATATAGCTACAAAATTCCATGCATGTTTATATAATTTATATACTATATGATCTGTATTTCTTGATGCAGAAACTTTCTCTTCATCTTTGCATTCTCAGCAAGTACAGAACATTCAAATATGTTTCTTTGAATGAATGATGAATGACTGAAAATACTTCCACAGAACTGCTTTCATGGGCAGAAAGATTAGTAGGCATTTCATTTTTCACTAAGATTTTTCAAAAATATAATCTTCCCTGAGTGCTGGTAATTTCAAAGTAAAAAGCTCACTGGTTATCACAATCTATGTCCCATATCATAAATCAGAAGAGTCAACATTCAATCATAAACTTTGGCATAGTAGATATAATCTCGAACAGAGTCAAACAAGTAAAAAAATAAATTTTAAAGTGACTGATGGAATTGTAGCCATTTTAAGCACAAAATAAATAAAAGATATAGTCAAATTAATTATTTCCCAAAGGTTTAAATTCTATGAAAAATAATTCATTTTATTTAAATTGTGAGAACAGAACTATTACAAAATATTACGAAATATTACAAAGGATTATTTTCTCATATTACAATAGCCAAATATTGATGCCTGTATCTCAAATCCAATTTACCTATTAATTTTATTTATAAATATCCTTTTAAGTTATAGTACATATGTATCTTATATAGTGTAGGATTTCATTAAAATTTTGTGACTATTACATATACTTATATGACATAAAGGTTAATTAGGAAATTAAAGATAGGAGCTGGAGCACTGGTGCAAGATGTAGCTCAAATGTGGCATCAACTCATGCTGTAAGCAAAGGACATAAATTCACTATATAAGGGATAAAATAATTTATGTAGTAAGTACAGATATATGTTGAATGGAAGATGAAGTAGAAGCTTGTACAGAAATATATCTGGGAGCCAGAGAAGTGGCGCAAGTGATAAGGTGTCTGCCTTGTGCGCGCTAGCCTAGGATGGACAGTGGTTCGATCCCCCGGCATCCTGTATGTTCCCCCAAGCCAGGAATGATTTCTGAGCACACAGCCAGAAGTAACCCCTGAGCTTCACTGGGTATGGCCCAAAATTAAAAGAAAAATTAAGGATAAATTCTATATATATTTTGTAATTTCAAACATATTAGAATACAGGATAAGTAAGTGGAGTCTTAGAAATACTCAAAAAAATTAGATTGCCTAAATGAAAATAGAAAAATATTTTTTAGAAAGAAATGTACTGAAAATAGAAAGGGGGTGTGGGGAGGAGGGACATTTGGAACATTGGTGATGGGAATGTTGCACTGGTGAAGGCGAGTGTTCTTTATATGATTGAAACCCAACTACAATCATGTCAGTAATCATGGTGCTTAAATAAGATATTAAAAAATAAAAAATAGACTGCATTATCTAAAATATGAATATAATTGGTTTAAGATATATAACTTAAGTGGCTGAGCATATTAGTAGTGTATGTGATGCCATTAGTTTGATCTCTGATAATGGGCAACACTATAACCACCACTGTTTAATATTAACCAGGTATAGTCCCCAAATACAAACAAAACAAAATGAATACTTATTTCAAAAGCATATTTGAAAAATGCAGTATCAAGTACTTTACAACGTCCAAATGTGCTATATAATTTATAGCATGTGTATAACTAAAATATAACTATAAATTATAATATATTAATATTAAATATATTTATATATCATGGTAAATATTATGTTATATATTTATATATGATTATTTAATAAATATAAATGTATACTATATATTATAACAATGTTATATAAATAGGTGTGTATTGCTTACCACTATAACTTTTATAGGTACCAAACATCAACTTCTACTGAGAATTAGCATAAGGTGTAAGTGTGATTGAAAAAGAAAGCATTACATCGACTAGGTTTGAGTAAAGATTTAGGAAAGCAAAAGAAAGTGAAATAGAATTTTGGTCAAGTGTTTACAATTGGTTGATTTCATTCACTCTCTTTTAGATATTTATTCTTTTGTGATGTTAATAAGTACTGCCATAATATATGATACTTATGTTACTTCACTTGAATACTATAATCAAATAGCAATCTATAAGTACTCTTTTTAATCTATGGATTCACAATAATATATACAAATTATAGAAGGTAGTTAAACAAGGCCTTACTAAAAGAGTTTTCTTCCTGTGTAATAAAATAGTTTATTTTAATGTGTGTATGATGATGAAATCTGTATGTTTTAGATTTCTAGATGCAAAATGACAGCATATAATATGTATAGTACTTACTATTTAGGAATTTTATTATTCTCTGAATTGAGGATTCAAAGACATGTAGAAAAATTATAGTTATGTAATTTCTCATATGAATAGTTTGATGATCTTCATTGTGTTATCTAAACAAAGCAATGTGCTCTGCATTTTGTCCTTAGCCTTTCACCATGAGACTTTCTATACACAACATGCACTTTAACCTTCTAATCTAACACTTTTTTAAATTTAATTTTTATTTTGATCATAGTGGCTTACATATTGTTGACAATAATATTTTAGGTACATATTTACATAAAATCAGGGGGGATTTCCATCACCAATTTGTCCTCCCTACACCTCCGTTTTTGTCCTACCTCCCATATGCTCTTCCCTCACCACTAGGGCTGCCAGAATATGTTATTCCCTCTGTATCTAGCCTAATACTTAGTAGTCTTGCACCTGTTTGATCCTGGTGCCTCCCTTATTTCCCCCTCTAACTGGGGGGCAGGACTAGCTAGTTCAATTTACATGGTTTTGTTTGCAGAAGGGAATAGTAGTAAACTGGGGTAAAGGTCTAATACGCAGAAAATAAGAGGAATTCTTCTAGAGGGTCTCATCCTCAGTTAGAGAGACGAAGGAGAAAAAGGTGAAACACTCCACCAGTACAAAAAGAAGTGTCAAATATCCAGTGAGGACTCCAACAATAACGCTAAGCACCACAACAAAACAACAACAAAAAAAATCCCTCCACGGTCTTGAGATAAGAAACATGGCAGAGCATATAATGAAAGAAAAGAAAAGAAAAGAAAAGAAAAGAAAAGAAAAGAAAAGAAAAGAAAAGAAAAGAAAAGAAAAAAGTGTAAATGGGGGCAACAGCTTCAATAACCACACCAAAACAAAGAAATCAACCAAAAATAGATAGGTAAATATAATAATAATTATAATAAATGAAGATAAAAAATAATATATATAAAAAGATAAATAATATTTTGTGTTTTGTTTCTTTCCCTCCTGCCCTGGCACAGTAAATATTGGGGTCATTCCAAAAGGAATTCACTTGGCCTAAGAGATATGGGGTTTCTCCGCCCTTGGAGGATATTGTCACGGGATCAACTATAGCCTCTGTTCAGGATCCTTTACTCTCCCAGTGGTGTTTTTGTGTTGTTTGGAAGACTTCTGTTCCGTCCTAGGTGATACAATCAGACCTCTGTATCTATCGATCTCAGTATCTGCACAGTTCCAGGGATGGGATTTATGATGAAGTCAGTCTTTGTGGTTCTAGAAATTTTGTTCCCTCAGTGTCATTTTAATCCATCTTCTGTGGTTGGTGGTCTTGGTCTTGGCACTAAACCTGGGATGGCACCTAGGATAACACCTTTCCTTTGTTTCCAGAAGCCCCATTCCGTTACAGTTGTCTCTGTCAGACCTTTGGAACTGGGGATCATGGTTGTTGTGCAGGTCGTAGTTCAAACCCTAGAGTAGGGCTTTTTTATTGGTCCCAAAATATATACAGTCTGGTCATGGTTCTAGCAGCCAGTCATCTGTAAATCGCGATCTTGGTTTTTGGACCTACCAACGGGTGACAAGTCTTCTGATTTTGACTTCTTATCAATGGCTGGTAAGGTAGGATAACCTGTTCTTAGGTCATGTTGTTCCCATTTTCCTCGTTGTCAGGATATCATATTAGAGCTGGCACTCGTTGGTGTTCCAGTAGTATTAAGGTTGTCCCGGATGGGGTTTGTTTCCTGCAGCTGTTGTGAAGAACTGTGCTGTTTCTGTGACTGGGATCCAGGGTTCAAGACTGGACGGATGGGATCTAATCTCCTGAGGTCTAAGTTGATTCCATATGACATATTTTCAAGGTAGGAGTTATCCCTGTATTGTAAACAACTATGAGTTCCTATCTCTAGTAGATAAGAGCTCTTTTTTATGTGTAATATTTCCCCTTTTTTTAGTGTGCCTTTGCAGAGAGAAATGGTGCTACGTTATATTGTTTGGTGCATTTGGGGGTGGACAGAGAGGAAAGCAGAAACAGGTCACATACCCAAAAAAGATTTAAAAAAATAGGATTAAACATGTATGTGCTCACATATGTATATGTAGAACAGACAATTAAAAAATGAATTAACAAAGTATTTAAAGGACCAAAGTGATGCAGGAGACTACCCTTACATTTGAGGAAAGGCAGGTAAAGAGGAGGTGTAATACAGGTCTTATGTTTATGTTGGGAATACATGTTTTCTCATTGTCTTTTGGGTTTCTCTTGTAGTGTGTGGGTTCCCAGGCACCTTTCCATCACACCCCCTGACCTTCTTCAGATTGGCAAAAGATTTGTGGCAGGGAGGTCTTGGAAGAGTTCTTGTATTGGGACTACTTTTGGAACTAAGTCCAGTTTCAAGTAACAGTCCACATTAGAGGAAGATGGTAGGGAGGGCCGCGCAGCATGGGTCCGCAGGGGAGTTAGCTGCCTTTTCTTGCAGGAGACGAAGTGTGGGTTTGACTGGGTGTGTCTTAGTTTGGGTACTGGGTACTGGTTCATTGGGGTAGGAGGTCAATCTTGATGCCTAGTAGATTAAGGACTGAGGGTGAAGTGTTTTAATACAGTGGGAAGTCTGGATGGGAATGAGAGGTTAGGGGTAGTTGTATTTCCAAAGGGGGAAAGGGGAAGGTATATGGTAGGGGTAGGAAGGGGAGAAAAGAGAAAATACATTAGAAAGAAAGGGAAAAGAGAAAAGAAAAAAAGTAGGGGCCGGAGAGATGGCATGGAGGTAAGGCGTTTACCTTTCATGCAGAAGGTCATCAGTTCGAATCCCGGCGTCCCATATGGTCCCCCGTGCCTGCCAGGAGCAGTTTCTGAGCACAGAGCCAGGAAAAACCCCTGAGCACTGCCGGGTGTGACCCAAAAAAAACCACAAAAAAAAAAAAAAGAAAAAAAAAGAAAAAAAGTAGAGAGAAGAGTAGAAAAGAAATTATAAAAAAGAAAGTAGTGAGAAGAGAGGAGAGAAAAGTAAGGGAATGTTAGTTTGCTTGAATGTGTTCGATGAGTAGAGTCTGTAGTTTAAGTCTGTATGTCACGGTTACTGCTTCGGTGGTCTGACTGGCCACGTGCTTCGATTCCTAAAAGAAGGTATAACCTTGAAATAAAGTGTATGTTAAATAGTTTTCTCGGGACCATCTCACAGTGCCAGCTAGGTATGGTATCTCGCGTGGTATTCTGAGCTGCCATCTTGGTTTGTCCACCCTTTGTATCCAAGAATGCCTGTGGACAGAAAAGCTGAGAGGTTATTTTAAATATAGTAAGATAAGGCTTTAAAACATGATGTTATGGGATGCTTCCATTGGAGTCAGTGATTTCCCGTGGTATTCTTTACCTGTGATCCTGTATACGATCTCCAAGGGATTAATGTGGGCCTTTGGTGTAGAAGGCTGATTACATACCTGTTATCTCTATGCTGCTGTTTCTGGTGTTGCTGTTTTCTTTGTGGTATAATGCAGTCAAGAGTTTGCGTTGTTACTTTTTCATGTATGTTGGGCACTGCTCTCGAGTATATGTTGACTATTACAGTGTTTAGAGTTTCTACCCTGTTAAACCCTATTATTTGATTGTTGAGTGTTAGTTGTGTATAAGATGTATGTTCTAAGTGCTTCAGAATAGTGCTATCATTTTGTGTTTATCTTTTGTCTTCTGACTTACTTTGTTTAACATAACATGTTCTAGGTCCATCCACGTTGCTGCAAAGTCTGTGATTGTATCATTTCTGACTGCCATGTAATATTCCATTGTGTATAGATACCACATCTTAATGATCCATTCATCTGTTGTTGGACATCAAGGTTGGTTCCAAGACTTGGCTATTATACTGAGTGCTGCAATAAATAGTGGGGTGCATACATATTTTGGAATGAATGCCCTTCCAACTTGGGGGTATACACCTAGGAGAGCAATTGCTGGGTCAAATGGCAGCTCAATTCTGAGTTCTTTGAGCACTCTCCAGACTGTTCTCCATAGGTGTTGGACTAGGGGGCATTCCCACCAGCAGTGGATGAGAGTTCCTTTCATACCGCATCCCCGCCAACAGAGATTGTTCCCATTATTTTTGATGTGAGCCATCCTTACTGGTGTAAGTTGGTATCTCATTGTTGTCTTGATTTGGATCTCTCTGATGATGAGTGAAGGTGAGCATGTTTTCATGTGATTTTTGGCCATCCTTCTGTCTTCCTCAGAAAAGTGTCTATTCATTTCATCTCCCCATTTTTTATGGCTTTATTTGGTTTTGGGGGACTCAGCTTTCTGAGTGCTTTTTATGTTCTAGATATCAGCCCTTTATCTCTAATCTAACACTTTTTACTCACCTTTTTTAAATGCATAATATCCATAAGAAAATATAGTATATATACCTTTACAACAAAATAATTTCTGTGAGCATTTGACTATTTTAAGTAAAATGAATATCCACAATTTCAGATGCTTATGAAGTTATTAGGAATTGAAAAGCATTAAAACAGTAATTTCAGAGAACTCCAGTGGATAAATTTAAGTCTTTTGTTCCTTGCTGGCTTCTGTGCATGATAGCCTTGGTCTATACTGGTCTTTGACAGAATTTGTCCTGCAAATTCCATAGTTGTCTTCCTATCTGTGGTTGGCCTCTCTTTCTAGTATTTGTTACTCTTTGACTGAGACTAACTTTTTCTTGATTCTCAATTACTGGCTGTTTTATCTGTGGTCAACCAGTCATGAGCATAGGGTCTAAGAAAGGCTGCTATCTCTTCGGTGGGAGGGAGAAATTAAAAGGAAAGGACCTGAGCTGTGTTGTCCTTGTAATTGTTCTTCTTCCTGTCTTTTAACTGTTTGTCTCATTTGTCTTCTGTCTATTTTCATGTTGATGAGGTTGAAAATAACCAGTTGAATGTAAATTACTTGGCATCCCTTCCATTCTGGTCTAGCCCACTATAACATTTACATCAATTTTGTGTCCAGTAAGCATCATGGCATGGATGAACCATTCAAAAATTTGCAACATTATAAATTTGAGACCAGTAGAAATTGCTACATCCCTGTGAACACCCAGGCTGTTTGTTCCATGGGATGGCATTCTTTTCCATTTTGTGCACATGTAGGTTAGTCTCTCCTACTGCTCAATCTCTATTATAAATGAGACTATGCAAAAAGATTTTTTTAAAATAAAGATTTTAGAATGACTAAAGTAAGTATAGCTCCAAATTCTATCTGAGGACCTTATTTATGTCTTTTTAAGATGATGCTTTTATCAACACTTCTCTAATTATTGATATTGATGCATACTATAATATATCATTTTATATTTGTTTTTTATCATTAAATATATTTTTATTTAAGTAACATGATTATATTTGGGTTAAAGTCATAACCAGAACACCCCCCTTCACCAGTACAACATTACCTCCTCCCCCCTTCCCATCCCCTGCCTGTATTTGAGATAGGCATTGTACTACAGTAATTTGTTTTTATGTTCAGTAAGTTGTATTTTTTTCCTTAAAGGATAAGAGTAAAAAAATATAGTAAAGGTGTGATAGTGGCAATCGCCAATATTTGCATAGGTGCAGAAAAATGGAGAAAATGGAAAAAAAAATCCTTGACCTGATTACAAAAAAGGCCTCACCCCAGAAGTTTATTGGCATAAGACAGACTCTGGGTTCCAGGCATACCAGTCTATCCAACTCCAGTCATTCTCAAGGTCCCTGTGAAACTTTTTCACACTTCTAGATATTGTTGGTATCAGACTCTTATATTTAAAGACTCTGGATTCTGTGCATTTCTTTCATCGATGTCAGGCTGATGTGGAGCATCCTCTAGTTTCAGCATATCATTAAATGCGGAGTGATCTGCCCTGCATGCAGACTGTTGCTGAGTCGCCTGGGTATTGGGAGCACTCTTTGGAGTAAGTCAATGCCAAAGCAGTAGTAGGTCTTCTCTGGTAGAGGCCTGATCCTGGTAATATTAAAGAGAATTGTGGTTGTTTCCATAGATGGTATCCATTGTTCAGGTGTGTGTGGGCGATGCCCATTCTTCTGAGGCCTGAGCCAAATCATTATGCCAATGTTTAGGGTAAAAGGCCTAATTACATTACCAAATTTGTGTTCCCATCTCTATTAGATAAGAACTTGTTTGCATATGTATTATTTCCCCCATTTTAATGTGCCTATGCAAAAGAGAAGCTATGCCACAAGATATTGTTGGTGTATCTGGGGGCCGAAGAATAAAGTCCAACATTTCCTGTAACTTGGTATAAACGTGAAATCTATACAGAGTTACTTTTATACCAATATTTCTTATAAAACATATCTCACAGGGAGAAAATCAAACAATCAAATAACTAATCTAGTGGGCAAAATTGTCACTATATGAGGATATTCTAAAAGAGTTATAGATGTTAAGGCAATACATTTGAGATATACAAAAGAGATACATGTGACCCTTTTATGTTTAAAAAAAAAAAGAAAGAAAACAAGGGTATTTGAAGACAACAGGCGATAGTTGAGTTTGAGACATGTTTTGCGGCATTACGGAACCCTATATTGTCCTTCAACTAGGGTTTTGCTGGGGGGAGTTCGCAGTTGGACCCAGCAGAGCGCACATTTCAGGAAAGCCGTCCCTCTTTTTTTTTCTGGTATGTCAGGGTCGCTGGCTGGACAGCGGCTACAGATCTTCTGGACTGAACACTTGGTCCAGGAGACTGGGACCCCCATGCCAGGCGGGTCTTCATGGCCGGCCCTGGCAACTCGGGCCCTGGGGGGCGGGTGGAGAAGGGAAACCCCTCCCCTATGTATATTGGACCCCCTGGTTTTTTTGCTAGTAATACTATTTTTTAGAACCGGGCGGGCACATTTTTAAGCATTATCCAAAAACATTCCTGATCCTAGACTGTTCCTAGAAATAGATTCAGGATGCCCAAGATTTTTATAAAACACTCAAATTGACCTTTTTTGTCTAGTCTTTTATGTATTGCCTCTCCCCTCACCCCTGTGTCTCTCCTACCTCTTCATACCCAAACCCTGAACCATTATCTTCCCCTTATTCAACCCTCCTTATCCTCAGTTCCTAATTGGGTAGACACCAAGACTGACCTTCTGCCTCAACACCACCATCCAGCTCCTCATTGAAAGACACCCTCTCGATCCCCAGCTCATGCCTCTACAAACAACTAAAACCAACACGCCTGTTGACCCATGCTTGGTGGCCCTTCATGCCCCCATCAAACTATGGACTATTGCATGATACCAGAATCAGCTTCAGTAAAACCCCTAGTTTATTTAATATTTGTATGATATGTTGCTTTCAAAATTTTTGAACAAAGTTAACTAACATTGAAAATTTTAAAAGGCCTATTTAGCTCCTTTGTTAGTCATAAAATTGATTTTAATGGTATTAAGAAAGAACAGGCAGCAGATAAATTATATATATTAAAATTTTGCCTCCATAATCATTTAACTCATGGTATTCTAAAGCATACCTTATCACTAAACCATTAGAAATCTTTTGTTTTGATAGTTGATTGTGCAGTGAAATCAAAATGGATATTCATTTGTTTGTAGAGGACTATTGTGTTATAATAATTTCTTACTTTTTTTTTCAGAATGATTGAAGAAGTTGAAAAGGGACAATGCTAAATCAAATCAGACATCTGCTGAGAAAATCATAGATTTGTTATTTTCCCAGATTCCCATTTCAAAGTCTGTCAGTGATCACTTGTAGTAGTATCTCTGATCATAATGTTAATTTAAAATCTTGTAACAGGAAGCTTGGTATTGTATTTACCTGGTAAAGATTTTTTAAAATGCCATAAATTCAGTACTTGTCTGCATACTCAAATGTTCATCTAAAGCATTTCCATAACTATGGCATCTGGGAACTCAAAGAGCTATAATGAATTAATGAGCTGCTTAATTCCTAGCAAGGAATTCTGTTGTTTTGCTTTGCTTTTTCTTGAATGTCATTATCATGGAAGCTGATGTGATTTCATCACCCATTCAAATTAGTTTTCTTCATTGACTTACAAAATATCCAAATATTCAGATTAACCAATATCTAATAAATTGCAGATGCCTTCAAAAAGCAATAACTCTACTAATATATAGAATTATAGAAACATAAAAAGGAAAGCGCCTTTTATATTTCTCTCATTAGTCTCCCATATTGATATATTTATTTTAATTGTTTCACTTTGAGACTTCAAAGCTTTTCTCAATTTTAGAAATCTAATGTAAAATGATATTTGATTAATGTAAAATATCTTTTTGGATGGTGTGTTGGGCCACACCCAGTAGCACTCAGGAGTTACTCCTGGTTCTACACTCAGAAATCGCTCCTGGCAGGCTCAGGGACCTTATGGGAAGCCAGAATTCAAACCACCGTCCTTCTGCATGCAAACCAAACGCCCTAAGTTTATGCTATCTCTCCGACACTAATTAATGTAAAATATCTTAATAATTCTTATAAAACATACAAAAATAACTATAGCTTAGAGAAATACACTATGTGTATGTGTGTATGGTGAGATATATTATATAACAAATAATTAGGGTTAATATTTTTTCAAAGTAATGTAAGATATTTTTAATTAAAACTTATTTATAAATAGTTGAGGGAAGAAAGGGAAGAAATGCATTCTCGAGTGAGTTCATGGGCTTCTCCAGAATATAAATTATGGAGCAAAGAAACAAGCAAATGTGATAGATGTTTAAAGGAGAAGATGGTCTTGAAGATCAAGCTATATTATTTTGAAGTTTGAAACTTACATAATTTTTCTTGCTTTGAAATATTTTTACATAATAAGAAATGATACTGATTTAATATTTTATTAAAAGAAAATATAAAATATGATATAATAAAGTGACAACAATCGATTTTTAAAAAATAAATTTAGGTCACCCAACATTGAATCCACTGGGAATAAAAAAGGCTTTAGGATACCAAATTCCAAGGGGTAGCTCCTACTAGTGCGAATAAAATTTCTCCATGGTTTTTGGGAAGTTCAATTATAGCAACAGACAAGAAAAGGGTTTCAGACAATTTAAAACTCATTCAATATGTTTGGGAGAGAAAAAGCAGTTTGCACAGATAACATCAGCTTGAAACTTAAAGTTGTTGCCTTAGGAGGGAGGGAGGAGAGAGAGAGAGAGAGAGAGAGAGAGAGAGAGAGAGAGAGAGAGAGAGAGAGAGAGAGAGAGAGAGAGAGAGAGATCCAGAAACAGAGACAAATGGGCTTTATAGTTTGGTTTCTGAAGAAAGAGGATATTGATAAAGATTGATCCACTACAGTGAATTGGAACTACCTAGGTAGTGCAATGAACTTATTTGCTTGTTTGTTATAATGGATATGTAGCAAAATAAATTGAGAACATTCAAAGAACTATGATAATATAACAAATGTTAAAATTGGTAAGGTAATAATTTACATTCTAACAGCGTGAAACATATATCTTTTTATTAAAATTTATATCATAAATATATTCCTTCATATCAATGTGAAATCCCATATTTTATGTTACTGATCAGCATTCGTTTCGCTAAGGTCTATTATCAGTATTCAAAATGTCCAAGACTGGTTCTAAGTATTCCTTGAAATAATATTATTTAGGGCCGGCAAGATGGCACTAGAGGTAAGGTGTTTGCCTTGCAAGCACTAGCCAAGGAAGGACCACGGTTTGATCCCCTGGCATCCCATATTGTCCCCCACAAGCCAGGAGCAATTTCTGAGTGCTTAGCCAGGAGTAACCCCTGAGTATCAAATGGGTGTAGCCAGAAAAAAAAGAAATAATATTATTTTAGAATCATAATTTTACTATTCTAAATTAAAATAGTTAAAATATTTACCAATGGAAAGATAGAAACAATAATATACTCTTTACTGTAATGTGTTGCAAAGAAAAGTGATTCTTTTGCTATCAATAATCATTCAGAATATATTACACTAAGGGATAATCACAGATTCTAGTGTCTTTAAAGTTCAAAGAAGAAGCCCTTAGTGAATGATATAGTAACTCACATTGCAATTAGCTACTGTTGAAACAACTAAATAATGGAATTTAAGTGACAGTAAAAATAGCCTGATTCTCCATTTTTATGACATGCAGTATCATAAACACGTATTTTGAGTAAATTACATTTCCACATTGTACATAAGAGTACCATAGAAGGTGGTTTGTTGACAACAATATTCTTTATTAGGAGTGAGTAATGCTAAAAATGTCTAACACCATGAGTTATATTAAACCTCAATCTACTGAAGATATACAGAAACAGTGAATATCCTACAGAGGAGATGGGAAACAAACCTATCACTTTGTAAATCTAGAACTTTGGAGATAATTAAATAAGTTAAGAAAATGCAGTTTAAAAATATTAAAAATGTCTGAAAGGCCAAGTTGAATCAATTTAAGGTGCTGATTTTCAATAGGGAGCCCAATATGTCTTACTATGGTGATTTTGGAAGATTATTAACAGCTACAGACAAATACCATGTAAGATACTATTTTCACATAAGTTATATCTGAGACTTTGAGCAGATAACCTAATTCATTCCCACCTAGCCTTATTATCTCAGAATCAGTGATATGAAAAATGTGTGTGCTGGTTTTAAGAGATAGTATAATAGAGAGGGAATTTGCTTTGAATGTGGCCAAAATCAGTTTGATCTTGGACATTCAATATTCTCCCAAACCCTGCCAGGAACAATATTCCTGGGCATAAAATCAGGAGCAATATTTGAGCATTTTGGGATATGGTCCAAAAACATAGACAGAGATAGAGAGAAAGAGAGATATGAGTTGCTTTAAACACTTACATTTGTCTCTTTTTATAAACTGGCACTGAGTGGGTAGAAATGAGAAACTGTGATAAAACTGTGATAAACTGAAATGCACAGAACATATTTCAACAACAAATTAATTGTATGCCATATAATGATCATACCAAGATTTAGAAAATATGACTCTGTGTTAAGCCAAGATAATCCTTCTTTTGCTTTTCTCATGGAGTTATGTCAGCTAGATCAACTGGGAAACAATTATGGTGGCTAAAGAATTGATGCTTCCCCTACACACTTTCTTACTTACCCAAATCACAGAAACTAAGGAGTCTGGAAGGAAGAGCACTGGATACAGCCAGGGTTCACCCAGGTCCAAGTTGCCTCATTGATCATCCAACCTGCCTCATTGATATTTGTGCTAGTTTGATAGATAGCACATCTTAATTGTCAAAATCTGAAATTATTTGTCAAAAGAAGCTTGCATATGTGATTATATATTTTGCTGGGAAGATTATTCTATTATCTCAGCAGCCCAATATAATGACAAAATTCTTTACAGAAGAGTTACTATGAAGGATTATTTGGGGGGGGGTCACACCTGCTTATGCTCAGGTGTTACTCCTGGTTATGTGCTCCGAAATTGCTTCTGGCTTGGGGGATCGAACCGAGGTCCGTCCGTCCTAGTTCAGCCTCATGCATGGCAAATGCCCTACTACTGCACTATCGCTCTGGCCCACTATAAAAATTTTTGAATAAAAGGATGCAAATGAACTCAAGACTCTGACTACAACTGGGAAATACATTTTCTCTAAAGAATCAACCCAGGAAGCAATACTTTATGGTCATGAAGGCTTTAAATCTCTGTAATGTAAAATACAAACACCAAAACTCCAGAGCTCCCATTTAAATATTAGTGTATGAAACTAAATTAGTGAAAATTCGTTACAGATGTAAAAACTAATATAGGTTCTCCCAGGAGAGTCAACAATAAAAGAGATCTTTTTAAAAGACTAGAAATCAGGTGGCCAGTCTTAGAAACCTTAAAATAGCGTGCAGAGGACAACAATAGGAGGAAAGATCATTTCCCTGAAAACACTGTCTCAAAGTATGATACAATCTAGAGGCTATAGAAGAAACACTAATTACCAAATTTCAGCACCCAAGTACTACACAGAGAAAACTAACAACAGGAAGTTAAACAATTTAACTTACCATGACTGCCTAACTGCCTCTCTGAACCTTAGTATAACATCTCTTGATTGGGAGAATGATGATTCAATTTTTCAATTAACAATTTATAGATATTATACAGAAATACTAAATATCTGTTCCTCTATATCATGTGCCTGCAATTAAGAAATATTCTTTTGGAATGCAATCTTTAAGGCTTACTTTCTAAATTATAAATTAATTTGATCAAACTCAAAGAGAATTCTCTTCTTGCCTACAAAGCCTGCATGGCTTTAAAAAGTTTCAAGGGTAGCAAACTCAATATCATGTCAGGATCCCATAGATCCCATAATCCTCACTCTATTTTTAAGTTTGTAACTAGTCACAAGAGGAAAAAAATAATCAATATTGCCTCTTTCTCCAAGACTCTACCTGAGACCAGGCTTTCTTCTGTGCCTTCTAATAAGTTTTATTTTTATTCATAATAAATGCAGCTGCTCTTTGAATTTGGAATATTACACACTTGGAGATATAACTGGATCACTGTCTTCCTAGAAACTATTCTCCAAAAATAACTGATTTTCTTTATTTTACACATATGAGAAATAAACAGATATCTAGAAATCTTTATTTTAAGTAGAAAATGAACTTTAGGATTGAGTCTATGCACCTATCTCTCCATCTCTTCTTAAATCAAATTAATGACAATAATACAAAGTTTTATCTGAAGGAACTGGAAAAGAGACAGTAGCAGATTAAGTGGTTCAACACAATTTTATATTATGGAATGCAGACAGTGCAATTGATTGGTCGAAATAAACAGAAGAGAGGAAGTGTCAGTTTAAATCCTTCAGGTGAAATTGGTACTGAAAACAACTCACAAACAAGCCAAAAGCAAAAGTGTCACAAATTTTCAATGACTCATAGTCATTCCTTGGTGTGTCTCAGGTTTTATAGATAATCGACAGTAGAGTGCAAAACTCAGGACCATTGATTTAAAAATAATTACAATGTAATATAATGAGTACCTTAGCAATTTTAATCACCAATATGTATCATAATTTTTAAGTCATCATTATATAATTTCTCTGATACCTAGACTGCAATACGATACAGACTAGTTAAGTGTTTATGGTTTCTTCTTGGCATATTTATGTATTTATCCTTTGCAGCCACACCAAGTGGTGCTCAATCATTACTAAGAAATAATTCCTATCAGACTCAGGGCACCATATGTTTATTAGAGAATTGAACATGGGTTAGCTATGTGAAAGGCAAATTCCTTAAGTGCCCCATTGACATATTTATTATTTCTTATTTTTAACAGGAGATATTGCATTTAAAATATCTAAGCATGGATCCTCACTCAAAACAGAAAACCAGAAAAGTTTCCTCAGGGTCAGTTAAAAAATGTTCCTAGTGGATGAAACCATCAAAGAAGACATCAATCAGGCTATAAATTCATCAGGGCATAACCAATCCTGTGACTACAAATCATAGCAAGGCTTTAGTAATAATAAGTATCCTGTCCACTATCTGACCTTTTTGTAGTAATTAACAACTCTGTCATTTAGTGAGGGTCTTCCTCAATGTATATCACCTGCAGTGTCATATGCTAGTTTTTGAAATAGACAATGGAGTTGCCAGACTGGAAGATTAAAGCCCCTGATCTTTATTCATTTGAAGAGTCATGGAAAGATAATATCTCCTCTGCAATCTCCACTGTTTCAAGCAAAAACCATCAGTGACATTGTGAAGTAACATATATGTGGCCTCAGATTCAGTTCTTTTTAATATTTGGGCCACACTATCATTACTATCATTACATCTATCATTACTAATTCAAAGATTACATCTATCTCTGTACCAATGGATCATTCTGGGTCAATAGACTGGGTCAATAAATGCAGTGCAGAGGATTGAACTGAAGTCTGTTTCTTGAAGGGTCAAGTATTTTAAATCCTGTATGTAATATTTCACAGGATTCTCCTATCAATTTATGTTGTATGAATAACCAATGAAACAATCATCCATCAAAAAAATTAAAAAAGTCATGGTAACATGGAAATTGACTTTTTGATCTATCTTAACAATCCTTGACTTTTCCCTATCCCTAATCTTAGATCCTTATGAAATTCAAAAATATGGTAAATTCTTCAATGACAAAATATAATGTAAGAAAATAACTATTTAAGTCTCATACCTCAAAAATAAAAATCACTTAACTACATTAGCAAAAAGCTTGTAAGAAAAATAAAAATCAATATGTGTTACTATTTATTACTTAAAATTTGATTTATTTTGTTGAGTTCACAAGAATATTTTTATTTTTCAGTTTCCATTTATATTTGAAATTCACTCAATTATCAATGGAGAAAAAATTATCACAATAACTTTATTAAGCTTTGTCAAATACTTAGTCATTGTATGAAGTCATATGATTCAAAACTATTTGGGGAATGTGGGATCTACACCTAGTAATTTTCAGGGCTCACTTCTAGCTCTGCACAAAAGGATTACTTCTGCCTGTGCTGAGGGGACCGTAAGTGGTACCTGCTATTGAACTAATTTGGGCTCTGTGCAGTCAAACTTTTGACCATATCCTATGTAGCACAAACTCCTGTGCTATCTCTCTCTCGTGGTTAACATTTTTCCCCACAGCATCATGTTTTTTCAGGTGTAAATCCAATGTTATAACGAAATCATTTTAGATGTCCAAATAATTTTTTTTCTGAAATTCAGTTATATACTCTATTCTCTACAGGGAAACTAATATTCACTTTGCCACTAGTCAACAAAATATTATTTATGTTTATCAAATACATATGATAACCGTAAAATTCAATGTTACCACAGTATAGGGAGAAAATAAGCTTTAATTCAGAAGAAAAATATAACAGAATTACCCAAAATGAAATGGTATATTTGCTATTGCATCACACAGGAGATCATTATGTAATCACATTTACCTAGTAAAACTTAAAAAAAACCTATTTGGTTATTTATAGTAAGTATTTAACAGAAACATGCTGTGAGAACATGAACCATTGATATTATTTATATTCATTTTGGCTATTCATGCTGACTTATAATTAGCTTCTACATGGGTTTAAAATTGTTGCAATAATTGAACTGGAAGTAGGAGTTCACTAAGTTCTTTAATGATAATCAGAAAGCTTTATCTATAATTCAAATAAAAGGGTGGTGACATCATTGAGATAATGAAAATATAAATCATTATTAAGGACACATAATGATACTTGTGTTTGGAAAACAAATGCGCCCACTAAAAGTTTGGAAAGATTGCTTTATCTCCATTAAAGTATCCTTGTGTTTGAGTAGGCGTGTTTTTGTATAATGTTGGAATTTAAATGATGAAAGAGTCACTTGGGTTTGTATTATTTACAACATTAATAACTGTTAACAAATCAAACAATTTAATAAGTTTCAAAGTCTGCAATAATTTGAATGATCAATGATAATTTCATTATCACTTAATCAAATCATGCTCTATGTATAACAATTAAAATAAATGCAATTAATTTTGTTAATGCATTTACTATTTTCAGTTGTCTCCCTTTAGCTTGGAAAGCATCAACGTTTTATAGGAGTTTATAATTTTCTTTTGAGAAGCAAGATATAAAGAGATTTTTAGAGTAGAATATATTTGTATTTGAAGAAGTTTATCCCTTTCTTTCTTGGCAAATAACCTAAGATAAAAAGTTCTTTGATTTCTGCTGTCTTAATGCATGCTTGTTTATAAGAGAAAAAAGAAATATAAAGAAATAACTAAATGGGCCGGAGAGATAGCATGGAGGTAAGGCGTTTGCCTTTCATGCAGGAGGTCATCGGTTCGAATCCCGGCATCCCATATGGTCCCCTGTGCTTGCCAGGAGCAATTTCTGAGCCTGGGGCCAGGAATAACCCCTGAGCACTGCCGGGTGTGACCCAAAAACCAAAAAAAAAAAAAAAAAAAAGAAATAACTAAATTACATTTAATTTCATAAAAATGTTAAAGTAGTAATTTATTTTGCATGTGCAATTATAATTTTAACACATATCAATATATGGAAGTACACTAATTCAAGTGGCAGAAATAAGAATGATTAATAATCAAAACTGAATGAAATTTAAATTATATCACACATTTAATAACATTAAATGGTGAACTTTTAATATATATTCAAACAGTTTAAAACTAGTGAACATGTAAATTGACAAGTAGGACCATATAGGAAAATATTATAACAGAAAAATAAAGATTGCATTGTGGAATATTATTTTGTCTCATTTAATATAAGAACTATCTGATTGGCATTAAGAATGTACCTGGTTAGGGGTAAAGCAATAGCACAGCAGGTAGAGATTTGCCTTGCATGCAGCCAACCAAAGACAGACCTAGTTTGATCCTCAGCATTCCATATTCCCTGAGCTTTCTAGAAGTAACTTCTGAGCTGAGTTCAGAGCCAGAATTAACCCCTGAGTGCAGCTGAGTGTGACCCCAACAAGAATGCACCTGGTTATATTATTTGTGTTTATACAGTTATGATTGTATGTGTTGGTATAGCTATATATATACATATACATATGTATGTATAAATAACTGCAACCTTTTAAAATATGTGAGACTTACTATAATGAATTTTTCACCTGTAATACAAACAAATTTATATAAGTTGCTGTTTGGTAGAAATAATATTAGATCCTTGGAACAGTATACTACACATAACTGCATAACTTTGACTTGAAAATATTTGTATAAAACATATGTCCTAAGATGATTATAGTATAGAAGGATTAACAAACATACGATTTCTTTCTACAACAGTATGTCAACAAAAACTAACATTTCCAAAATAAAATTACTAAATAGGATATATAGGACTAGAGACAAAAATCCATTTTTCCTCCCTTGCTCTCCTCCTACCCACAATCCATCTTTCCTTCATTCTTCCCTCTTTTCATCCTTCTCTTATATTTTTCCGTCCTTTCTAGCCTTCCTCCTTTCATTCTTTTTTCTTTCCTTTTTCCCCTTCTCCCTTCCTTCCTTTATCTCTCTACTTTCCTTTCTCTCTCTTTTTATATTTTTCTCTCTACTTTTCTCAAAAATCAATCATATGTTGGGATTCAAAAATAAACTATTCACAGCATCTCTCATATACTGAATATAATAAACCAAATTAACTGATTTAAATACCAAAACTAAAATAATTCCTAGATTCTTTAAAATGTTTATAAGAGTTGGAACAGAGATATAGCAATGGTATTAAAGTAAATGTCTTTTACACAGTTGTCAGATTCAGGATCATTCCTCAGCATACATATGATTTGCCATGCATCTCTTGGTGTGAAACCTGAGGACAGATCCAGGAGTAAGTTCTAGGCATAGCTGCATGTGGAGGATCAAAGTACAAAAGAGAAAAAAGAAGAAAACATAATGGTGATTTACAGAGAAGCAAAAAGTTGCAAGAACCTGTAGATATTTTAAACTATCTAGGTGTACATTAAAATTAAGCATTAAATCTGCTTTTATTTATTAATTATTACTCTGAAACAATTACTTAATGAAACATTTATTATTTATTCCATTTGAATTAATTACACATTATGGAATCCTGTCTTATATCTTGTGAAATTTTAAAAGGTTAAAATATGAAGAAGAAGAAGAAGAAGAAGACGAAGAAGAAGAAGAAGAAGAAGAAGAAGAAGAAGAAGAAGAAGAAGAAGAAGAAGAAGAAGAAGAAGAAGAAGAAGAAGAAGAAGAAGAAGAAGAAGAAGAAGAAGAAGAAGAAGAAGAAGAAGAAAGTGGAAAATTTAAAATAAATTAAATGAGAAGAATAAGGTAAGGCAAAAAAGTTAATAAGCCCAATTGAAAATAGTGGTTTAGACAGAAATATCAGTAAACATTTTTAAAGGAGAAATTAGGATAGTTATGATGAGAGAGATTGATACTTGGGGAATGCTTGTTGAAAAATAAAAAAATAGTATTTAATTTTGTGATTTGAAAATAACTTATAGCTTTTTAGCCATATTTTGATAAAGAAAACACAGAACAGGGGATAACATGAGAGTTGGAAAAATAATAGTTATAGTAACTTCCATTTAGTTAAGTTTGATTTTTCTTGGAATTTTAAGTATATAAGCAGATTTTGTGCTTTATTCTATGTTTCACAGGTCAGATGACCAGTCTGGAGTTGATTATGGAGTCATGAGTACAATAGTATTGCCTAACAATTGGAAATTGTTGAGAAAAAAAGATTTTATAGCTGACTAACTTTCTACATTTTTTAATTTCATAGGAACATAGTAACAGAGGGAAAATGTTTAGAAATTGTAGCACTGGCGAAGAATGGGGTATATTCTATAGCTGAAAATCAACTATGAACATTTCTGTAACTGCAGTTTTGAATTAAGAAATTATTAAAAAAAAGAAATTGTCACAAACTGCTTACAAATACAAAGAGAAATAAGATCAAAGGATACATATTTGAGGACCATAAAGCAAAGAGAAAGAAAAGTAAGTTTACTTTATGAAGTTTATATATAAGAAAGTAAAGAAATAAAAAAGCTTGTGAGAAAGCTCTTTAAAAATAAAATATTCAAAACCTAAGGGGAAAATAGGTACAAACACTAAAAATTAGAAATGAAAGGAGAATAATGTTTCCTGAAAGAGGAAATTAAAAGTACTATAAAACCACTTTACAAAATCTCATGCAAGTGAATTTTAATATCTTACTGAAAGAGATGATTCCCTGGGAAAATGTAAATTACAAAAATGTATCTCGGGAGGGATTCCAAACCTCCACTGATTCTAATAGTGAAAAATTTGGGACAATCATCAAAGTACTATTTTCTAGACCCTTACCCAAAGGGATATATTTAAACATATTCATGGTGAATTATTATAGTCTTCTAGGGAAAGAAACTGATACTATACATATTGTAGCATGGAAAGGTGTCCAGGATTTTGCACATCCTCCAAACTGAGGTTTTCAGCATATATTTATAAGGCAAGTTTAAAAATTTTGCTTTGTGTTGATTTGGTCATTTTATTGTTTACTACTAGGCAGAGGGTGATTCTGTCTGCTGTCCAGCATATAAAGATTACAGCTTCAATCTGAGTCAAACAGTCGCCACATGATCTGTGGCACACTGTAAAAAACTGTAGTTTTCATAACTGCATATTTCAGTTATCACACAGTTTCTTGCATAAGTAACCTCCCTGTGACCTACTTGAAAACACCACCCTCTCCTCCATGGACTTTAGAAAGTGAAAATAAATCATAAAAGAAAACTTTCTGCTGACATACTTTTTATTTTATTTTTGTCACAAGAGTGTTGTATCTCCTTATAATATATATCTGGTATATATTATATAATATAATGAAAATTGAGAAATCCAATTTTGGGAAAACTCCAGTCTCTTACAGTATGCCACAGACTATGTGACCACTGTTTAACTCAGATTGAGCTATAGTTTTTATATCCTGGACAGTGGACAGAATCACCCTCTGCTTAGCAGTAAACAATACAACAGCCAAACATGAAAATCCTGGAACCAATCACCCAGCTCTTTATAATCCCTCATTCTGTCAGCTCTTACTAATTTGATTGTTTCATTGATTTGACAATTAAAATAAAGTGTATTTTGTCACATGTTTCAACAACTACGAATCTATAGGATTTACCCAAGTCTCAGAACTTTAAAAACACACAATCGACTATACTTTCAGGGATCATTTCTATAGTATGCAACTAGAGAAGTTTCTCTGATTGTGCAGAGCACCCGAAGCCATGAGGAGGAGCCAGAGCCTCCTCTCCTGAGCGTGAAGCCGGCTCTAGGTGAAGATTCTGCGACTGTCTTTTGCAATTGATGATCGTTCATCCCTTTCTTCCTCTCCCTAGAGGGAAAGGATGCAGTCTGATAGGTACACACACACACACACACACACACACACACACACACACACACACACCAGAATCCTAGCTGAGCTGTTCACCAAAACAAATCAATATTTAGACTATATGTATAATTTGGGGGGACCATTCTCAGCTGAACTCATGTCTTACACCTGAATCTGTTCCAGGTATCCCTTTTAGTGTGTTCAGGGGACCAGATGGAGTGCTGGTTTCTAACTTTAGTTGATCATGTGAAAAATAAGCACCATTCTCACTGTACTATTTTTTCAGCTTCTGTATGTAGAATTTTTGAGCCATGAATGTACTACTCCAAATAAATCAAGTTACTAATGCAAAAAATAGTGTTTTATCTTTTCTTTTTATTTGAGCACTTCCTAGCAGTTAACTTGTTACCTAAACAAACATGCATGTTCTTTCATCCTATCTTGTACTTTTCTTTCCTTGTCTCCTTCGATAGTACCCTAGGACCTATCAATTTAGACTAGAGTCATAGGCTAAATGATCAAGTGCATGCTTAGATCTGGAATATTTTATATTGGAGCGTATCACAATAAACTTTCTGTGCCATCAGTTATAGTTTAACTTGTATTTGCTTTTATTTACTTTAATGTTTCATTATTAAAAGCATTTAAAAATGAAAAGCAATGCAAATGATCTGAAATGTGTTTGATATCCTGGTTGATTTTTAGTGGGTAGAGAGTAAATGGTGTGGGTGAAGTCATGAGCTTATGGAGGATAAACAAGGGGTGGGGAGGACAAATCCAGGTCAGTCCTAAGTGGTCCCTGAGAGAAATCTAACTCATTGAATGAGTTTATAATACGTTAGCATATTAAAATCACCCTGGCAGAACCATAACAGCTTATAGTTACCATAGCAACCCATGAAAATGACCAAATGTCAACAGGACTTCGGATTTCCCACACTGCTGGGGAGGAAATAGGAAAGGTAGGGAGTCCGAACCATAAAAGAAGGTAAAAGAAACAAAGCTTCGGGTTTGCATCTTTCTACTATTTTTTTAATTAAAAAATAAAAACTGTTATATTAGTCTAAATTTTCTCTGAACCCTTCACTTGACTTGACTTCACTATAATAACCATTAATGAGAATATGATAAAATAAAATTAGTACTTTAAATAATTGCAGAAGCAGAATTCAAAGGAAAACAGGCTTGGATAGTTTACTTGACTAAATAAAAGTTTGAGAATATGAATAAAATCTACTATCAAGTGTGTATTAATATGAAAATATTTTCATTATAACTGTTATTTTAAAGTTCATAGACACAGTGAAGAGTTTATTTTCAATTCATAGTTCTGTTACGAAAAATCTTAGAGGATGGAAAACTACCACAAAAATGATAACAAAAATCCCAAAACACCAGCTGAAAATTATTCACAGGATTATAAAGAGAGAGATAAAAATAAAATAAAAAAGTATGTATAAGCACAGATAACTCTAATGTTAATGGTCCCAAATGCTTTTACAGAAATGGCTTTTCGTTTTACATCCCCAGAAGAATTTTCTATAAGAGATCTAAAGATAGTCCTTGAATGATAATAGATGCGGTAGTTTCGCAGTGCACATGAGGAAGAATACATTCCTAGAATTCAGAAAGGACAGTTTTACATTGCCATTACTTTAATGATTCTAAAGCATTATGTACTCCTCCACCAGATGGAGAAAGTGCTGGATGTAGGCTAAGATTGAAAGCTTCAGTTATGTTGAACAAAAGCTTTGCCTTTTTTTGTGTGTGTACTTTGAAAAGCCAGTTCTTACATCCTCTAAATTATGGGTCTCAATTGTGTTGACATTTTTACTCCTGTTTTCTTTCAGTATTCTGGATTGTTAAATAACTTTACCTGCACTTTGTTATCAGAGTTTACTGGTTACTTTTGAAAAAAACTAAGAGTAAAAAAAAAAAATCAAGGCTAGATATACTGTATACATAGAAGAATGTATTTTATTGTCATAGTTGAAAAATTCTTTACTAATAACAGAAACCACCTTCTATTTGATATTCTAATTCATTTTAAGACTAATATAAAATTAAATATTGAAGCTTACAAACTATTTTTCACTGTTAAAATTGCATATTGTGAATAGTAAGAATAATACTAAAAGTTAAATATATTTATGTAAATGCAAATCTTCCAGATATTTTTGGTGAAAATATTGTATCAAAGTTAAATTTTTACAAAGTAAAATATTTTAAGAATATTGGTGATTATGTTTTTAAGATTCCTGTCTGGTTCCTAAGAAAGACTGATTTGTTCAAAAATGCAGAAAGGCCCACACTATACAATATGTATGTGTGTCATCCAATGGAAAATCAATGTAAACACAGCAAGACTGGCATGCTGTTATCAACATTTTACAGAACCTAAAATCAACTCAAAAGATAAGCATTTGAAACCCAGAGGAAAATAGACACTTTTAAATTTCCCAATTATTCTCTTTCAAAGGGAAAAAGTAGTATAAAATGTGTTTAAACTATATGGTTCCTTCTGAATCGTTTCAGAATGTGTTTTCTTTTGGAAGAAACTTTTTAGCCAAAATAATACAAGCTTTGGACTGATGTGAATGACAAACATGACACCACATATCTCAAGATTTATTTCAGATATATAAAATTCCTAATTTATCACTCCTAATATTGATAAAAAAGACATAATATCTTAAGATGTAATATATATTAAATATCATTCCATCTTAAAACTATATGAAATATTTTCATTTGTTTAACAAAAGGGTTAAACATCTGGAAGGATAGTACTGCTGTGTGGTTAGACAATTGCCTTAGATATAGCCGACTCTGGTTCCCATTCCCAGAATCAGATATGAATTTCTGAAAAATACTTTACTGCCACGTGTGATTCTGAGAACAGAGCCAGAAGTAATGACAGTGCATTACCTAGTGTGGCCAAAAGAATGTTTTGTTTCTAAATAAGGTTTGAACTATGAAAATATAAATGATCTTTTTATTTTCTTGTCTTGTCACATCAACAATTTTGTTCTGGCTCCATCTTAACATGTATGCTTCAGGGAATCAGCCTAAAGGAATTTATTGAATATCCTCACATATCGTTTTACAATTTCAATTTTTCTAAAAGATACTGCCCTTACCTGTCCTAGATCAGCTGGATCTTAGGTTCATGCAGACCAGATGTTTCTTTTGGATAGGAAAGTTTATCTCTGGACTATAAGGGCTTGCTGTTGACAAGAGCCCTTTTTCTACTTGTCAAGCTTGTCTCTGCATTGAGTGGCTTTTATCGAAATGACAGTGGAAACAGAACTTTAGGGTTTCACAAACAATTATTTTTTTTCAACTCTGGTAAAGGTGGGGCAAATTAATTTAGAAAGGCTGCTCATTTTTATCTTGTTACCCTTTTTTATGCATGGTCAATATTTGTAAGCCTTTTGTTCTTCCTATTTTTCTTACTCTCTCATACATATATGCATACATACTTACACACAGATATATATATATATATATATATATATATATATATATTATTTCTTTGAATTTTTAAACCCCTTCTACTTTGCTTAGAAAGACATATAACTCATTTGTCTAACTGCCAAGTAGCCTCATGACCTTTTCAGGGCTTCACTTTATATGAACATAAAATTATCTCAAATTTATTTATTTAATTTTAAGGACATACCACAGTTGGGAATTTAAATAAGTAGAGGAGATGTTGAGACTATGAATAAAAATATTAAATGGAAACTTGGGTGATCTCATTTTTACTTTGGGTGATTGTTAGGTTCAATTTAGGCCAGTATAGGATAAAATGAGAGATTGGCACACTGGGCCCTAACTTCCAAGGGAATGTAATTAAGTTAAATTGAAGTGTTAAATAGGGGTAGGAGGAGTTGACACACTCAGATTTTTATAAGAAAAATTTTGTAAGTGATTTTTATGAGAAAATATTCAAAAATGGGGCTGGAGTGTTGGTGCAGAGGTAGGGCATTTGCACGTGGCTGACCTAGGATGGATCGTGATTCAATCCTCCAGCGTCCCATATGGTCCCAAGCCAGGAGAAATTTCTGATTGCATATCCAGGAGTAACCCCTGAGCATCCCTGGGTGTGTCTCCAAAATAACCAAAACAAAGAAAAACCATGAAACTATTTAAATGTTAGACAGGGTATCAAATTAAGTGTGGATATTTGTTAAAGTAGAAGTGTATATAGCATATAAAATGACTGGGCATATAAGACAATGTCTAGCTTTTCCTGTTAAAATATAGGGTTTGGGCTATATTTGCTGTATAAGACTACCTCTCTTTTAATGCACACCAAATGGAAATTAAAAAAATGTAAGAGAAAAAGTGTAAAACCATGAAAGGTTCACAGTATAGGTTTAATAAAGCTAGACTTTGGAGTGCCAACAGTTATTTTATATTTGTCATTTGTAGTGAGTGACTGATTTTTTTAATTGTGATCTACATTGAGAGTGGGGAGAGGAGAGGCTGGGGTGAAGTGATTAATAGGATAGCTAGAGGAAGACAGAGTGCCTCCTCTGTGTCCCATAAAAGCTGAACAGAGGACCGAGCACCGGAAAGCCACATACTAGAGATAATACTTGGCGACTAAATGGGATGCAGCACTAGGTAACTCAGCTCCTCTGTGTGCCCTGAAAGATGAATCAGGACAAGCAGAGGACAGAATGATGACGCCTGGCAGCTGGGTGAAATGTAGAGGTAAGAAGAGGGCGGATCACTTGTCCCTGAAGCTGGGGTAAGTTTCAGCATGCCGTATACTGGCATATAAGAAGAACCCTGACTTTTAAGAAGTTTTTCATGAATTTTAAAATTCATCTTATGGCAGGGCCAGAGCGGTGGCACTAGAGGTAAGGCATCTGCCTTGCAAGGGCATCACTGGCTGTGGCCCAAAAAGAAAAAAAATAAAGTCGTCTTATACTCAGGTTTGGAGCCACACCCATTGATGCTCAGAAGTTACTCCTGGTTATGCGCTCAGAAATCGCTCCTGCTTGGGGGAACCATATGGGACTCGGGGGGGACTGAACCAAGGTCAGTCCTGGGTCAGCCAGGTGCAAGGCAAACGCCCTACCCCTGTGCTACCTCTCAGGCTTTGGAATTATATATTTGAGAAGTGAGTGTGAGTGTTTTCAATGGAAAGTTGGACCTGCTAGGTATTTGGGATCAGGATTTTTAGGGGTAAGTGAAGTTATATAATATATACTGACTTAGTTGATTAGTGCACAATGACCTGGGCAGTGCTGGAGTTCTACACCCATAATATGATTATGTACTTATTTATTTCTTGCATGTCTCATTAGCAAGTATTTATACAGCTTGAGGGAGGAAAATGTTTTAATACGCACTTGACCTTAAAGAAGGAGAAAGATGAAAACAGGATCAGAGTTCTTTAATTTAGGCATGCACCAATAATCAGCTAAATCAGGTTCATCAGACTTAACCGATTTTCAAAAGCAAGTAACCTAAAGAGTCATAAAATATTAATTTGATTATTTCTAACTGAAAATAATTCTCCATTCTGTCACGATTTTAAAAGGTATACAAATGTATCCCACAGAAAACATAAACTATATGTGGGTGTTTTTTTTTGTCATTAACCTTTAATCTGAGGTTAATTAGGATGAAGTAAATTTTTGATGTCTAGGCACAAAGTAAAGCAACACTGAGATGTTTCCAAATGTAATATTCAATATAATAACATGTTTTGGAGAATTTCAATAGCTGTAAATCAAAAAGCAAAATGAGTCAGGAGTTGGTTTGGGGTCAAATCTCTTACTTGCGAAAGATCTTTGTTCAATTTCTTGCATAAATACAATCCCATGGTTGTTGCTGGACATAACCCTGGAGAACACTCATACATTGCTTCATAACCCTCACCCCAAACAATGTCGACTTGAATATCCTATGTTAATAGACCTCAAGAAAAGAGAACAAGGGATATGTCATAATTACAAAGGGATGTCTTCATATTTATTTTGGTAATGAAATGATGAATCTCTCAGGTTGTGGATACATGCCCACTGATATACATACATCCAAATGATAGCTTGCATACTTCCTAAGAAATTTATTCAATATTGCATCTTTTAACAGGAAAGGGAAAAAGGACCAAGAAAATAGTATGTACTTTCATTCAGTTTCTAGGTGCGTCATACCATAAACTTAATTTTGTATTTATTTTACGTTTTATGAACATTCACCCAAACACTTGGCCCTCGATGTCTTTATTAAAGTTTCATCCCTCATTACAAGGTGATATTTAATGCAAAAGATATAGTTGTATATTTTGAGATATCTGATACTTTATGGAAATTTTATCCAATAGAAAAACAAAATTATTACTTATTTTGTATATATGTAAATATAATAGTGTCATAAAGAACAGTCTAATAAGAAAAACATTAAAGATCATCTTATTCTCATTAGATGTTGAAGTAACAAGGAAAAAAGTTAATGCTGATTATAATATATAAAAAAGGAGAGGCTGGAATTACAGGGGCAAATTTGCTAACTTTGCCCTGTTTCAATCCCAGGCACCTCATATGATTCCCCAAGCCTTCCAGGAATGATTCCTTAAGGCAAGCACATTAATAACCCTGAGAACCGTTGGAAGTAGACTCCCCCCTGTCCAAGAATTAAAAGGTAATGGAATTTTTCTAAGCATTGTAAGAATATTTGAAAAACAGTCAAGCTAGAAACTAAGAAAGGAATCCAAGAGAATCATATTGAACTGTGATAAAAATAAATACCACAATTTTTGAAGGGTATGTCCCACCTTTAAATACACCAGATATTTACTTGTTCTAGTGAAGATGAAGTTTAAGAAGGTTTTTCATAAATAACAAAGTTGAAGAAAAGTATTCCACACAGTGATTTAAATACAATCAATGGCAATTATTTAAATATTTTTGATATATCCTATTAGTCCTTTTTAAATCTTTAGTGCTTTAAGGTATTTGGATATTTAATTGTCTATATTAAATGGTTCATGAATCTAGAACATCCCATTTAGCAAAGGGAAAACTCTCCTAAAAGATGTACAATATGAAAGGTATTTATATGAAAAAGTGTATCCATATTTAGAAACTCTAGAAAGCTATCCAGACTGTAATTATAATATTTATAAACAGTTTCTTCCTTCCTCCGTTCCTTCCTCTCTCCCTTCCTACCTCCCTCCCTCCCATCCTTCCTTCTTTTCTTCCTCCCTCCCTGCCTCCCTGCCTGCCTTCCTTCCTTCCTTCCTTCCTTCCTTCCTTCCTTCCTTCCTTCCTTCCTTCCTTCCTTCCTTCCTTCCTTCCTTCCTTCCTTCCTTCCTTTCTTCCTTCCTTCCATCCTTTCTTCCTTCTTCCCTCTCTTTTTCCCTCCCTCCTTTCCTCATTTATTTATTTTTTCTTCTTTATTTAATATTTTAATCCCTAATCACAACACATGAATACATATCAAGTAAATCATTTTTCTAAGGTAATGAATTCAAAATTGAAGCATAAAATCAGTACTGTAGTTAGTGCTAATTATTTTTTTAATTTTTACTATATACTTTATGAGATGATTTAGGAAACAAGACCAAAATGTTTACAGTTAGGTCAGGAGAGATATTGCAAAAATTAATTTACTAGCCTTATATTTGGTTGGCTTAAGTGTGATCCTGCACACTGCTTAAGGACTCCTGAGCACTGCCAGAAGGAACTGTGATAACATAACCAATAAAATAAGTCCTGAGCACTACTAGCTGTTTCTCTATAACAAGAAATAAAAAATAAATGGATTTATTTATATTATAAATAGGTATGGAATATTTATCAGGTTAAACCAAGGGCTGAGAGATGATACATTATCTAGGTTCATGCATAGTAAGCACCAAATATAGGCTATTTCCTTGAATACTGCACAACCCTGTGTGCAACCCTAGATATCAGCAAATGCCACTGGGTGTGGCCTAGGAAATTTTTAACCACTGAAGTCACCCAGTTATATGAGAAACTATCAGGATGAACCTCAATTAATTCCTCAGCCTTATGCTAAGCCAACAAACAAAAAGAGAGAATCACTGTTAGTGTCCGGAGGCCTTCTGTGAACAGCTGTGGACACAATACACACACTCACACAAACCCGCAACACACACATACATACAATGTAAAAACTAATATGTGAATGCATAAAATAGAAATATGTGATATATATATTTTGGCAAAAACAATAAAAATAAATGGGTAGCAAAAAGAATGTTTACATTGCAAATAAAAACATGTTTAACATTCTATAAAATGATCATAGTTTTATTTACTATAATTAATATTTGACTCATAACAAAAGTGAAAGTGGTATAAGGAAGAACATTTGACAAGAAATTAAAGGCAGAAGAAATTGTCAAACCCAATTTGCCTGTCCCCCTGAAAAGAGCTTTAGGAACAAAGATTGGAAAAAATTTAAGGTAGGAAATATTCCAACATATTGCTGAAACAATAATATGTAGATTAGATCAAGTTGGGCCCTTGAATTAATATGCTAATTTCCTTAGGGCTCAGTTTATTGTTTGAAGAGCTTGTCTCTTGAAGGACAAAACACAAGTAACAATTATATATTCAAAACAACAGAGGGATTTTTAGCAATAACGTGGAAACTACACAAAATAATACTCAGAATATCAAAGATCTTATGAAGTATGGTAACCAGCACTAATTGAGGGAATCATAAGCATTATTTATTTATTTATTTATTTTTTATTTTGGTTTTGGGGCCACACCCAGGGACCCTCACGGTTTACTCCTGACTATGCATTCAGAAATCGCTCCTGACTTGGAGAACTATATGGGACGCCTGGGGAACAAACTGCAGTCTGTCCTAGGTTAGAGCACTCAAGGCAGATGCCCTACCACTTGCACCACCACTTTGGCCCCAAGAATCATAAGCATTATTGAGACCACAGTGATTAATGATGAAATTTCAGCATGGTATCAAATCCATTTCAACAGTGTGTATAGATGGACATCTATACATGCCAGATATTCTGTTATGTATGTGAGAAGAATATCAACATCGTTAAAATGATATCTTTATTAGAACAAATTTACATTGTGAGTGGTTATTGAACTGACAAATTCATTCTTATAAATCTATAAATAAAATGACTAAAATGTTTGGTTTGGAATGGGAAAACATGAAATAAGGTTTTATTTAACTATACTTAAGGGTTATTAATCTTCAAATTTTTAAAAGATAAGTCAAGTCCTATTAACAATTTAAAATAAGTTTGAATAAAAATCATTTTGATTAGCAACACCAAATTGGAGTGTTTAGAACTCTGTAAATATGGAGTTGGGGGAAGATCTCCCTGGTATAATTATTAACATTTTATTTTTTATCTGTAAATTATAATAATTCATATTTTTGACCAAGTGCAGAACTATACTGACTCTCCTGACCTCTGTCACAGCATACAATGGTCTTAAAACACCGAATTTCAAATAATATTTACACATTTCACACTAACAATGTTTTCATGGTAATTTTAAATACTAAGACAAAATCAGTATATCAAATGTCCGATTTAAACTTTTGCTTGTTATGGGTAGAAACAAAAATTATTTTGTCAAACTGATTAAAAAGAGGGAAACTAAAACAAAGACTTAAAAAAATAATCACATTACAATGTTCATTGCAATACTCATCACAATATCAAAAAGATAGAAATGATCCAACTTCCCAACTGTCCATGAACAGATGCTGGATAAATAAACTACATATATAGACACAATAGAATAAATAGTACTAGGCTGTAAGAAAAGATGAAATCATTACCACTACATACATGACTGAATATGGAATATATAATGATGAGTGAGGTCACATAGAAGCAGAGAGATAAGTTCAGAATTAGCTCTCCCTCAGGAGGAATTTAAGAAAGTATAGCAAGAAAAATCAAATGGCCAAAGGCAGCAAAGAATAAAACAATCTACAGTCTGTAGAGTTGTGCATTCAATGGCCAGAATATGGGCAGAGTGGGGCACTGAGTGGTGGGACTCTGAGACAGTAATGGAGAGAAACTGAAGCTCTGAAGTGCATAATTTTGAAACACTATGCATGAAAGCTTCACATTAACAATATTGTAAATCAAGATAGGGTTAGTGATTATTATTTGGAAGATTCTGGAACATTTTTTCTTAGGGGAAAAAAAGCTTTAATTGTGTTCCAATAACTGAGCAAACATCTCAGTCTGGTAAATGGATATTTTTTTAATATCTGGTAATATAATCCAGTTTTGTTTAAATCAAAACCAACAGTTGTGTGAATCTCTTGTATATAATAAGAACCTGACCAGGGCTCTTCTTGAGTGAGGACATAATGAAAAATTAAAAATTTTATGATTTTTTCTATGACTTTGTTCATAAGAGTCAGATATCTCTGTGTATACTGAGAGTGCCAAAGTCTCTGACATGACACAATACAGGTCCTAATAGAGAAACTCTATATTTTCTTTTAAGGATGAAAATTATACCCATCTCAAAAAATTCTACCTGGGCCTGTTTACATAATATAAGTGTGTTAATTTTAAAATCTAAATACTTGATCATAGAACACCTAGATAAATTATTACATATGAGTCATAATGTCAGGAAATTATGATCAGTATTATGGTCTAACTGTATCAAAGGCTCTGTGAAATATTTTATAATCTGTACATTCCAAATATGGATACTTCCCAACCCCACATTTCTACAGTGAAACTTTAATATTCACCAAGATTGTTTAAGAATACAGGCCCTCTTGAAAGTGATTCAATAATGAGGATGATATTGAATGAGTTGGAAGCATTTCAAAATGGTCACTTATCCCTTCCACTGGGAACAGCATAGACACTGCATCTTTCCAATCTTTAGAAATTTTGGACACTTTTATTGTAGAACTAGTCTATGGAAAATCAACAAAAAGTCCCAGAATCATTTAGCATGTCTAGCTGTTTTATTCACAAGTCTGTTTTTACTTAGGTAATATAGCTTCATGTTTTATGCTGCAGACCAGTTGAAAGAAGGTGGTGTTTGATCCACTCTTCAGTGAAACTAATCATAAACATATGGATGAGTATTTAACTAGTTCAAATGTGGCATCAACTCATGCTGTAACCAAAGGACAGAAATTCACTATATAAGGGATAAAATTTTTATGTAGTAAATACAGATAGATATTGAAGCAAGATGAAGTAGAAGCTTGCACAGAAATATATCTGGGGGCCAGAGCCCTGGTGCTTGGATAAGGCAGACTAAGGCGCATGTTAGTTTAGGATGGACCACAGTTTGATCCCCCAGTGTCCCATATGGTCCCCTAAGCCAGGAGCGATTTCTGAATGCATAGCCAGGAGTATCCCTTGAATGTCACCGAGTGTGACTAAAAACAAACAAACAAACAAAAGAAATATATTTTGATGATCTAAGCAAGGAAGTCTGGGAAACCACATAGTTGGGTTATAAAGATAAAACATTATGGGTGTATTGATGATTCTGTCTATTAAATATTATAGAACATAAACCACAGAGAATATGTGCTAAAAGTAAAATAAAAAGACCTAATTAGTCTTTCAATGATTAATATTAATCATCTCTAGCTTTGAGGTTCTTTCTTTGATTACATGGAATATGTAGGGGCACAGTATAAGGGTCGTTTTTAAAATAAGGTACCACTCAGTGCACTGAAATCTCAACCTACTTACTGCAATTTCATCTTTTCAATGTGTTCTCTAGGAATCACACTTTTAATTAATCTACTTTTGTGCAAAATTTTCTACTGGACTCATTTTTATGATTATTGAAATTAAGTAATTAGTAGCATGAAAATGAAAACAATAAGGACAGTTTTGAAAACAGTACATATGAGAAACTAAAAATAATATAGATTGATGTTCAATGAGCTACTAGCATTTAAAACAATGAATTTATACACTTAGAAGTAATAATGCTATATAGGACGTTATAATGTCATGAGGTCAATGTTTTACTTTTTTTTTTTGGTTTTGTTTGAGCAGTGAAGCAGTACGTGATTGGATTCCTTAGAAGTTCAACATATAACTATTAGGTAAAAGACGAGAAAAATGTAAAGAAGAAAGAAAAGGGAGTACAAATGATGAGAGAGACAGGAAATGTTATTGTTCTGAAAAATAAATAAAATGGAGAAAATATCTATTTACAGTAAGTCCTATCAATAGGCCAAATATATAAGGACTGAAAACAGCACATTACCTTGAATGGCTTATAAGTACAATTAAAATACATTATGTTCTAGCTTAAGCAAAGAATATAAGTGATGAACATTTAAAGCATATTGTTTGATTTTGAAAAAATGTTGGAGGGTTGAATAGACATGCCTTATTAAGGATTATACCTGGCTCTATGCTCAGGATGCCTGATGGAGCTCTCAGGACTGTATGAGGAACCAAGCGATAGAAGAAATGTTTAAATCACTTGCAATGTAAGCACCTACCCACTGTAATATCTCTATGCCCTAGAAAAAATATATTAAAATAAAGCTAAAATATGCATGACTGATGGAAGAAAGAGAACTGAAAATTATATTTTGATATGATAAAGTTAATAGAATGGTTGTAGGTTGATTGAACTAAATTTGTAAAGGAACAAATCAATACTTCATGAGTTGAAATAATTACTACAGTAATGAGAGTAATTACTTTGACTTAAGGGAAGGACTTTCATTTGATTTCGAGGAGAAGAAAAGGAGAAAGTAAGAGATCAACTGATTTTGACTAGAAGACACATACCTTTACTATTCATTTTTATCATTTTGATACAGGTTAAAGCTAAATTATAAGTTATGCTTAACTAAACTCATAAATACATACAACATAGATCTGTTTAGTTAACAATAAAATATTTAATTTTATAAATGAGGACAAATTCATTATATTTAATGGTCTATTATTTGAGTTGCCTCTAATATCATACATATATTTCTATGTGCGCATATGTATGTTTACGTGTGCACATAGTCATATGTAGTCATATATATGAATTGTAAGTTGAAAACTAAGCAGCTAAAGCCAAAATTATGAAGAGAAACAACTCAAAATACAGGAGCATTTAGACCTTTTATTCTGCCATCAAAAAAAATAATAGAGTAACTGTTGCAAGAAGATTGTAATATAGGAAAGCCTCAAGCATTCTATAGTTTTAATTGACTTCTAATTGCTAAGTCAATAACACAGTAGAAATAAACTTGCTATAATTTTCAGTACTTGCAAAAATATTGCCCTATCACTTATATCTGTTCTCTATATTGCCATACCAATTCTATTTAATTCCTCAATTATAGTAAAAAATGAGAATTACCTGTCATCAAGTGACTTACCACCTTATTTTAAGAAAGTGTCCTCTTTTTATGATGTAAACTATGAATGGTCAAATAATTGATTTTTATTGTAGGCAAATGTGTAACAATGAATTATGTGTTGTAATTTAGAAAGGAAATTTGTAAATTTATATTATTTTATCCGTAATTATTATATTAAACTATTTAAATTAAAATAAAAACCCTTTAAAAGAATAAATATGTCCACCTGTAGGAAGAGAACTTCTCTTGCTGATTGAAAGATTAAACTGCCATGTTTTAAGAGGACCTCAGAGACAGAACTGTGACAAAGAACAGTGTTAGCTTCTGAAAGCTGAGCAATTTCTAACCATTGACGAGGAGTTGCCTGGACCCTTAGCTATAAAACTACATGGAAATTAACTTTGCCAACACACTGAGGGAGTTTAGAGGCACAGCAGACTGGAGACAGTCTTACTGAGTAGAATCAGACCAACTAATCCATCAGCCACAGTCAAGGGAATTCTTAAATTGTAGTCCCAGTAAAACTAACTTCTGACCGTGAAAACAAAATATTAAATAGTTCTATAGTTCCAAAAGTATCAATGAAATATTATATATACATTGTATGCCAATTTTAAAATATGTCATTGTTGAAACTGCATTTCTCATGAACTTGAATGATTCAGCTAGAACGTGATATCACTAAAAATGAACAGTCATAGTTTTTCTCTCATTTCCATATTTTGTTCAAAATATGCATTTTCTTCAGCAATTTTTTAATTGCTCCCAGTAAAAATCTTAAAGTCAAACCATAGACCTTTTTGCAATTTAAAGTTCTTAAAAATTAATAAAATAAAGGCCTTATTGTAATAATACACAAAGACAATAGAGATGAGGGCTGGAAAGACTGGCCATGAAATGAAGCTTAGCACAAAGAAGGGTGAGTTCAGTTAAAGCAGTGCCTCTCAAATAGTGGGGCACGCCCTTCAGGGGGCTTCGAGGCTCCGTAAAGGGGGGCGCGTTTGACCTCAGCAAACACTGTCATAACAATCTAAGCCCCGTGTTTATGTCTCTGTATGTCTCTGGAGCTGAGAGTTGCTGTGTCCTGCTTCAAAACCTCTTTGAAAAGGTATGCATTGCAAACCGTGCTCATTGTAGTCATTAATCCAGGCATCACCTCTGATTAAAAAATCAGCTCAAATTATTTTATATATTTTTGTTTTTCAGGTTAAAGTTTTTTTTTAATAAAGATACTATTTACAATCGAGCGGGGGGGGGGCACGAAAAATGTTTTCTTCTTCCTAGGGGGGCATGACAAAAAATAATTGAGAAGCACTGAGTTAGAGAAATAACTACACTAAGATCTATCATGAAAATAGTAGTGAGTTAGAGAAGTAGAATCCCTATCTGAAATACAGGCAGAGAGTGGGGGAAGAGGGATTTTAGGGGATTGGTGGTGGGAATGTTGCACTGGTGAAGAAGGTGTTCTTGGTGCCTGAGAGGTGTTTGCCTTGCATGCAGAAGGACTGTGGTTTGAATCTCAGCATCCTATATGGTCCCCAGAGCCTGCCAGATGTGATTTCTGAGCATAGAGCCAGGAGTAACCCCTGAGCGCTGATGGGTGTGACCCAAAACAAAACAAAACAAAAAAAACAAAGGTGTTTTTTTCTATAACTGAAATCCAACTACAAACATTTTTGTAATCATAGTGCTTAAAAAAGATATTATTTAAAAAACAAAATGGAATTTTTAAAAAAGTGGTGTGGTCATAATATCCAGAGACAATAGACTAAAAAGCCAAGAAGGCCAGTACATGGTAGAAAGCATGGTAGAAAGAGTACTATGATACAGCTAGAGTAAAGAAGGAACTAATATGATAATGATAGTTTGAAATACTCATTTTGTGAATAAGAACTGACTGTTAAAGAGAGTTATATTGATATGCATGATACCCCTTTTGAAAGAATGCTGACAAAATGAATAAAAAAAAGCAGAAAAAGAGTGAGAGAAACTGACAGACAGATGGAGATAGAGATAAAGAGAGAAATAAAGAGAGAACCACAGGGTTTGGAGGAGAGAGAGAGAGAGACAGAGATAGACAGAGGGAGACAGCAAGAGATAGAGAGAGAGAGAGAAAGAAAGAGAGAAGCACACAGAGAAAAGAAAAATAAAAACTATCTGACTAGTGACAGGCAGGGGAAAGTTACTTATATGCACTGGTTAAGGAAACATGCATCAGTGAAGGGTATGGAATATTGTATGAGTGAAACTCAATCATGAACACCTTTGTAACTATGAAAAAAAGTATTATGAACAACTTGTGATCACAGTGTTTAAAGTAATTTAAAATAAAATATATACTTTATTTATATTTAGAAAAATATTACTATTTTTGGGCCAGAGCAGTGGCACAAGCAGTAGGTCGCCTGCCTTGTATGCACTAACCTAGGAGGGACTGAGGTTCAATTCCTCGAGCCAGGAGTTATTTCTGAGCACATAGCCAGGAGTAACCCTTGAGTGTCACCGGGTGTGGCCCTCAAACAACAAAAAAACAAAAACAAAAAAAAGAGAAAAAAATATTGTTACTTTAAAAAATATTTTTATTTATATGATCAGTACATAATATAATCATATAATTATTAATTTATATGATTATGTAATTACTAATAAAATATACTTTTATTATTTTTTAAATAATAAATTGTTCAAAGGAATTATTACTCAATTTTAAGTTGATCTATTTCATCATATGTTTCTACAGTTACAGGATGCTTTTATATCAGTAATCCATATGCGGAAGAAGACTACCTTGAGGCCTTGTTGAAAACTGTTTTTGAAAAAATAAAATTGTAAGTATTTCCTATTCTGCCAGGTCCTAGCACAGGAAAGATGCATTATTTGAAAGTTAGACATCTTAGTGAAGTATTTAAAATGATCATGCCTGGGGACCATATGAGATGTCAGGGATTAAACTTGAGTCAATATCATGGAAGGCAAACACCTTATCCTTTAGCTTTTCAATTTTTTAATAATGAATCTTAAATGATGATGAAAAAAACCTCACAGTATATTGATTTTAGTAATGTTTGTAAGTATAAAGCTCAGTTGAGTAATGTAGATTTAGAACTCAGACTGTAGAATAACAAATAAAAGTGAACAAATCACTTTAGGTAATCATATTAAGAAAGATTGACAAAAAAAAAAACAACCTAAAAGTTATCCATTACATTTCTAACATTAGAACTGGAGTTAGTATTTTTTTTGTACAGTAACACTAATGTGGATTTGCCAACAAACTGAAATGGATTAAAACACAACAGAGAAAACATTGTGTACAAGTATTATATTGCTTTTAGTCAAAAATCAATTTTATAAGTAAAAGCTATATATACTCATAAAAATTGATCCTTCTTCCAGGTTATTTTTCTTTAATGTTCCTACTGTTCTTTCTCTCTCTCTCTCTCTCTCTCTCTCTCTCTCTCTCTCTCTCTCTCTGTGTGTATGCACTTTTGTTTGTGTATGTGTGTGTGTCTGTGTGTGTGTTTGTGTGTGTGTGTGTAGTGTGTATAAGAGCAAAATAACCACAAAACAATGGAAAGGCTTAAAAATTTGGAATTACTACAATTTGAGATCCGAGAAAGTTTATATTCTAAAGTTGCCCAAGTGTTAAAATTAACATTCCAGTAGGAGAACTACTTGCACTTTTTGTTTAAGTTTGGTCAAAATTGTAAGGCTCAATTCTTATTAAAGCAAGGTTAGTTTATCCTTCAAAAACAAGTTATGGTTTATGAAGCCTTTGCTAAAGAAATTAGGTTAAATTTTAACAATTTATACTCCTATACATACTCTTACCTGATAATACTGCTGAGAAAATCACTGCTGTTAGGGAGATGAATATCTAAAAGTTGAGCTGGTTATTTAGTTAAAAAATGTGGAAGTAGAAGAGAAGCAAAAGAAGCATATGGAATCTGGACTGAGAAAATGAAACTGACCTGCTATCCATTTAAGACAGAATGATCTTCGATCTAAATCCCAGTACAAACCAAGGATCATTATGACTTTTAATTTTTCTGTCAGTGAAATGATCTGTCATCTGTTCTGCTGAGTGCTGCACTTTTATAGCAGGTGTTTCGGGGAACCACAATTTTTCACATTAAGCATTTAGCTGCTTAATGGTTTTAAGATCTATTTTTTGGCAGGCCAAAAGCTCTAAGTAAAAATTTTGGATTCACTAAATCTTAGGGAAAAAAATCACTGAAAGAATTATTATCAAATCAATTTTTTACCCTTTAATTTTCAATAAGGAAATGATTTAGATAAAGGACCCTGAAATAAGTAGCTGATTGGGATTTGTCCTTATATTTTTAGTTAAGCATCATGTACAAATATGTTTGTAGTTGGGTTTTACTCATAAAAACAACAGCCCTCTTCACCAGTGCAACCTTCCCACCACCAATGTCCTCCTACCTCCCTCCTCCCCACCCCCGCCTGTATTTGAGACAGGCATTCTATTTTTCTCACTAAGTAGCATTGTCATGATAGTTGTCAGTGTAGTAATTTTTCTAAATGCACTCACCACTTTTTGTGGTAAGCTTCGTATCATGAGCTGTCCTTCCAGCCCTCTATTGTCTCTGGACATTATTACAATACTGTCTTTTATTTTTCTTGGTTTATTTTTGTTTGTTTGTTTGCTTGTTTTGGGGCCACACCAGTGACGCTCAGGGATAACTTCTGGCTATGAGCTCAGAAATAGCTCCTGACTGGGGGACCATATGAGACGCTGGATCGAACCTCAGGTCTGTTCTTGGCAGCTGCATGCAAGGCAAATGCCCTACTGCTGTTCTATCGCTCTGGTCCCATTGTCTTTTATTTTTCTTAAAACCCATAGATGAGTGAGACTTTGTGTCTGTATCTCTCCCTCTGACTTATTTCACTCAGCATAATAGTTTTTATGTCCATCTATTTATAGGAAAATTTTATTTGTCCATCATTATGTTAGAAGAACTTTTTTCTTTGCTGGAGTAATGATTATTAAAAACAAAGAGACTCTAATAAGGGAATTCCTTAGATTGAAATTAAAGCATACCTTGCATCTAGAGAACATCAGACTTCAGTAAACACGTTTTAAAGGAAATTTCCCAAGTCATTGAACAGATTATGAGGAATATCCAGAAAAATTTCCTCTGCCATTTCTAACTGGAGAAGCTCTCCAGCATTTATATTCACAAACAAAGGTTCTGGTCAGTCAGTAGGCCTGGGGAGAGAAGGAAAAGATCAGTGTGTAGGTACAAGCCCTTGATGAGGGTGAAGTTGATATGGAAGATATAAATGCTTTTCATCATAGGTCAGAAGAACAGCAAGAACAAAGTCAAGGCAAGTTCACAAATAGTCGCGCCCCCTTCCCAGAGTCCCATAGTTCCTCCAACATCAAGACTGAGTACAACTAAATGTTAAGTTTAGGCTGCATATCAGGACAGTAGCAGGAAATGTATCAACTGAAAAATGAATACACAAATACTCTCCCAAACCCTTCTCAGAAATTATGTGGCAACAGCTGAGGCCATTATTACCCTTCCTCACTGTGAGACACAATGACAGTAAGTAATCAGTCTAAGTACTTTTGAAACCAGAATATACAAAAAATCAACAGCAACAACAACAAAAAAACACCTAATCTAATAAAGTCACAGTGCCACCTGCTGGGAACATGAAAATAGTTCAACTCTCTAAATTAGTAAATGAGGATATTTATTTTTTTAATAGAGTAAATAAAAGAAGCAAAATGAGAAGACAAAAAATATAATAATGAACAGAGACTTAAGTCCTTTTTAGAACATAATATAAAATATGGAATTCTTAAATAAATTAAGGTATTTTATTTATCTTTTAGATATATATACCCCTAAAATGCAAATCACAATTAAAAAAAAATATATATATATATGACACCGGTATATAATTTAGCATTATTTTATTAGTCATGGACTGTACATAACCTAATTAGCAAAGATCTGATATATACATATATAGACCTTTCTATGTATCTATTTAATAAATAGCATTTGGCTATAGAAAAGATAAAAATCTACATTTTTCCACAATATAATATACCTCGAAGACAGTATGTTTTGTAAAATAAACAAATAAAAAAAGATTAACACCATGTAATTTTAGTCATAAGGGGTATATAGATAAAGAAAATACATTAAATATATTAAAAAAATAAATGCATAGGTTCCAAGATAAAGTTTGAAGCTGTAGGAGGGGGGTGGAGGAGAAATGGTAAATTAATGAACATCAAAGATATGACATATGCCAATTCAATCATTTTTGTTGTAACAAAAAATGTTCACATTCCAGTTTGAATGATAGTATTTATTCATTGGCAAAATAATTAATTGATGTATTTACTGGTAAAAGAACATGTACCAGGTTTTATTATTTTATTCAAGATTGCTCGATCTTAGTGCTTAATGAACCCAGAGATGCAAATGAATATATTTTTCTAGAAATCTTTTTGAATGAAATATTATTTCTCAATATCTGAACAAAATAGTGTTACTGTTTTTAATAGCAAAACAAATTTAACTTAAGTTAAATTAGGAAAACATGAAAGTAATTTCAGCAAAATAACACTAAGTCCAATGAGTACAGGGTTTGTACTTCTTTGCATTGCTCTTGTGTCCTTGGCATATCAAGGAATTTATATTGGTGGAAAGAATAAAATATGGCTGCATGACTGTGATCTGATAGAGATGTCACCATTGATAACAGTTTTTTTTTAAAAAAATTTTGACTTCTAGTAATTTTTCACCTAAACATGAGAATCACATTATTGTCCATTCATCAACATTTCTACTTATTCCATTATAAGCTTTATTTGTTTGCTAGTTGGGTATTAATTTTAAACATATTAAAAAAGAATAAACATAGTTATCCAAAAGTAATGGAAAAGATTTAGAATTTCAACATAAGAACAATACATATAAATAACAATTAGGTGGTATACATGATTATTTCTCAGTTTAAAAAAATCATGCAATTAGTTATAAATTAGAAAACTGCTAATGAATAAATGGTATGAAATACCTTAAGATTGAAAGTGTTATTTAATTTCTAAACCTTTATAATGCCTTCCATGTGATTTTTTTTTAGTTTAGTGCATATCTTTACAATATTTTCACTAATATTCAATATTTACATGTAGGCTAAATAGTAGCATGGTCAAAATAGAAGATTGTGTGGACTTTATAAGATCTTAATCTACCCCATAAGCTTTATAGATACATTTTGTTACTTTTATTTTCTTTGAGATATTTTAAAGAAGTGTTTGAGAAGGTGAAAAAGAACAAGTCATTTCAGTAGGAGGTGGAGTCTCCAAGGGAGAAATACCCTAGTTTAGACAAATATTGTGGGCTGGACCAACTGAAAAATTTCTTTTTCTAAAAAGCCATAATATTCTTTGGTAAAATACAGAGCATTGTATTCCTGAATTTTTATAATCTTTACCACACAAGATGGAAAAAAAAGTACCTAAAATATTAGCTATTATTTTCTTCTCAGTTATATCAGTATGTTGTTATCAATAAAGAAACACAATAACATCCACAATGTTCAGAAGTTAAAAATCTCTGCGTAGTGCTTGAAAGTGAGATAAAATATTCTTTTAAAAAGAAAAAAAAGATAGAAGGCAATAAAAAATGAAGAGAGAGAAAGGAGAGAAAAGGAAAGAAGAAAGAAAGGAAAAGGATGGAAAGAAGGTAGGAAGGAAGGTAGGAAGGAAGGAAGGAAGGAAGGAAGGAAGGAAGGAAGGAAGGAAGGAAGGAAGGAAGGAAGGAAGGAAGGAAGGAAGGAAGGAAGAGAAAGAAAGTAAATTTTTTTCAGATTCTAGAAAATACAGTCAACATTCTTTTCTAATTTTATTGATAATATGAACTAGGTTTAACATATACTTTCTGTAAATAAAGAGATTATTTTAAAGTTTTATGACCCAAGTGATTGTCACAGAGATGCAGGTCTAAATTTGTAATGCAAGAAAATCTATATACAATTAGTGAACAATATTATAATGTAAAATAAAACACTTTATTTAGAAACAAAAAGAGAAAAACAGCAGGCTAAGTGAATCTAAAGGATATAGTATGTGGACACTCAAAGATAAATATAGGCTTACAAGATTAACATTTTTGCATGTTTTAATGATTATTATACTAATCTGCTCTAAATGAAGAGACCATGATAAGCATTGCCCTTAGAAAATACATTAAATAACATTAAAGTGTGTTATTTTCAAGTCCTATCATGCTGAATTTTTACTTTAATGGTGCATATAGCCTAAATGAGAATTAAAGAGATATATAAGAAAGCACATTACCTGTATCTTCTGCATCTGTGGAATATCACCTATATAGCCATATGATATTTAAAAATATTTGCTACCAAGTTAATAATCAAATTGATTCTGAAAAATTAAAATAGATGCAGATAATGATTTTCTTGTATTATATTTACCCATTAAATATTAGCCATGTTGGGATCTGGGGAAGCTTATAACCTTAGAAGTATAGCATGAGGGGCCGGGCGGTGGCGCTGGAGGTAAGGTGCCTGCCTTACCTGCGCTAGCCTAGGAGACGGACCGCGGTTCGATCCCCCGGCGTCCCATATGGTCCCCCAAGCCAGGAGCGACTTCTGAGCGCATAGCCAGGAGTAACCCCTGAGCGTTACCGGGTGTGGCCCAAAAAACCAAAAAAAAAAAAAAAAAAAGAAGTATAGCATGAAAAGTCAGGAATTAAACATTGCTTCAATAAGATTTCTTACAACATTTTTTAAAGTTTCCAGTATAAGATTATGTTAGTGATAAATATGTAAATTTACAGTTATTTTCTGAGGCACTATCCTCTATCTACTATGATTCAACACAATGATTTGCTGTCATTTGTTAAAAATGTTGTATTGAACCCTATAGCTCATGCAACACAGTCTTTGAAGACATAATCTCTGCCATTTGTTGCTAATAGTTACAGGAGCCTTCATTCATTTATTCTAAAGTGTGAGACTGATTTTGTGATTCTATGTACATAACGTGTCATTAAAAGGAGATGGTGGGAGGAGCATTGATTCTTTCTCAGTGGTTGACTAAAATACAGCAACATTTTGGGTTAACTGGATTATAAACACTTACCTTCAGTAATGCCTCAATTTCCCACCTGCAACTGCTACTTTTTGTTTACCAGGCAAACAGTGGATACTGAAATTAGTTGAATTTGGAGCCAACTACTTGGTTAGACAGTGAATGATACTGTCCTTTGGGGAGACAGCAGATCAATGCTTCTCAGCAATGTGGATGAAGCAGTAGCAATTTTGTTACACTCACCAAATTTTATTTTCTGAGATCCTTAGTTATTTTCAACTCTATGAGTTCAGGACTGCACCACAGTTCTGATTACCTAGTTGCTAGTGTTTCATGAGATCATCCAGATGTTCCTAATATAAATTTTAATTTTATGTGGTACTGATTTGCTCATTGTTTACTTGATTTACCTGTTGAGCTTTTTGGGAACTAGAGACTTTTAGCCATATATTTTTACGTTAGATTACCATCTGCATTGTGAATTTTTCTCTTCTTTTCTGACTTTCATAATGACAAAGATGTTTTTATTTGCACCATTTCTACTATCAATTAATCATGTTAACTATGCATCCCCTATGGCTGCTAGGACTGAGGACTCAATATTATTTCTATTGTTTTCCCAATGGAATTTCAAATGAATAAGCATATCTAAAGATATGTTTATTAAACTATATACTATTTCTTCCAGAAATGTCTATGGCAATAAAAAAATAATAAAAAATGCATACTGTAATTTGGAAAAACTGAGTATCTAATTTTATATAAGAAAATATACTTTAAATACCATCCCAAGGCTTTTGAGATACAGATATTATCCTGAATTGTCTTTTTTTAAATTCTAATCTCATGTGTTCTGAAGTTATAGACTATTTTTCACTGTGATGAGAAGATATAAAAGAGAAATGTCATGTATATAGACACTAGCTTTGAAAATGGAAGAAGAAACCATAAATTGGTAAATGAGGGCAATATGTAGAAAATAAAAAGGAATAATAAAGGTTTTCTACTATAGATTACTCCCAAAGGGATTATCTTTCTAAATATTAATTTACAAACTTTAATATAAAATGTTGATATTAGCCATTTATTTATGGTTTAATAAAGAATGTTCAGTCTGGCTTGTTGCACAGAGACCATGTGGACAAGCCACTGACTCCATGAGGCTCTCCTGACAGGATTGGTTTATTAATTATTTGTGACTACCCTGCTATTTCAGACACGTCTGCCTGAGGTAGGAAATACTGTGCATGGGGGGATTTCACAACATGGGAAATATTTTATCATTGGTATGAATCATAAATACTGACCCTTTGTAAGCTATGTTTAAATAAACTCTATCAATGAGAATATACCATATTAACTGTGAGTTATAATGCATTCTCTTAACAATCCATATATTGGGTTATATAAGTTTTGAAATTAATTTATATTCCTATATAATTTGGAATCTAAAATTGAAAATATTGGGGCCAAAGTGGTGGTGAAAGCACTTGCCTTGCATGCGCTAACCTAGGACAGACTGTAGTTTCATGCTCCAGAGTCTCATATGGTCCCCCAAACCAGGAGCGATTTCTGAGCACATAGCCAGGAGTAGCCCCTAAGCTTCACCAGATGTGGCCCCAAAACAAACAAACAAATAAATAAATAAATAAATGGAAAATATTTTAATCCTTACTACATTAGGAGGTTCTGCTAAATAACCCAAAATATTTACAAAACTGAGACAAATAAAATAATAGCATAATTATGAATCCATAACTAAATCACACATAATAGTTCTGAATTCTATGATATATTTTTTGTAAAGATACAAATATTACTATGAATCACCACATACATACTATGAAACACCACATTCTACAACTTCCATCTACAGGTTTGTCAAGAGAATGAAACAAACACATAAGGAGTCAAACACTCATAAACTGTTCAGGTTTTAGGGTTTCTGGGTAACCATCACATTCACAGAAATGGGCCATTTAATAAATACTATATTTTTCCCTCACTTGGGTATCATTAAAGAGACATTAAGGACAATTATTAAACAAACCAACATTCAATAGTTATGTCAAGGGCAGAGGCCATGTGATTTTTAATACACAATCAGCAGGTTTCTAAAAGACTACTCTTTCATGAGCACATTTTTCCTTGACCCATTATTTATTCTGCTATTGTCATGGTGGACATTTGCAAACAGTGGGTGGTGAAGGGCCTAGTCAGATCCAGCTGAACTTTTCATTTCAAAGGGGTAGGTTTAAAGGAGGAAGTTTGGGATTGCCTTTGTTTTGGGTAAATAGCTGATGTTATCTTACACATATGGATTATGCTTTTTTAAATCTGTTCTTGCTGTTCATTTCTTCTGAGTGTCTCTATAACTTTCTGGTCTGAGAACAATTATCTATATTGAGTAGAGCACATAAGCTCTTCTTTATGTCTGGACATAAGAGTAGCTGTTAAACTATTGTTTTTTTTTTGTTTGTTTTATCGGCCACACCCAGGGACACTCAGGGGTTACTCCTGGCTATGTGCTCAGAAGTCGCTCCTAGCTAGGCCCTCAGTCCTAGGCTGGAGTGGGCAAGGGAGAGCCTTACTGCTTTTTTGATCATGTATGTGAACACATTTTCAGCAATTCAGACCATTATTGTTATATACTTTGAATACCAGTATTAGATGTTTCCACTTTTTTAAAGCTATGGAATGTAAATGATCAAATTGTAACTAGGAAACACTTGAAACCAAATAGCTTTTATGAAGCCAACATCACCTTGATACCTAAACCAGACAGAGATGCTACGAAAAAAGAAAATTACAGACCAATATCGCTGATGAATACAGATGCAAAGATCCTCAACAAAATCCTGGCAAATAGGATCCAATGCCTCATTAAGAAGATCATCCAATACGCTCAAGTAGGTTTCATCCCAGGAATGCAGGCTGGTTTAACACCCGTAAAACTATCAACATAATACATAACATCAACAACAAGAAAAATAGAAATCACATGATCATATCAATAGACAAAGAGAAAGCATTTGATATGGTCCAACACTCATTCTTGATCAAACTCTCAGCAAGATGGGAATGGAAGGAACCTTTCTCAATATAGTGAAGGCCATCTAACACAAGCCAGAGGCAAATATTGTCCTCAATGGAGAAAAGCTGAAAGCCTTTCCTCTAAATTCTGGCACAAGACAAGGCTGTCCTCTCTCACCACTGCTATTCAACATAGCACTGGAAGTACTTGCTATAGCTGTTAGGCAAGAAAAAGATATCAAGGGAATCCAGATAGGAAAGGAAGAAGTCAAGCTCTCGCTGTTTGCAGATGACATGATACTCTACTTAGAAAACCATAAAGTCTCTAGGAAAAAGCTTCTAGAAACAATAGACTCATATAGCAAGGTGGCAGGCTACAAAATTAACACACAAAAATCAATGGCCTTTCTATACACCAATAATAATAATAAGAAAGACACTAAGAAGACAACCCCATTCACAATAGTGCCACACAAACTCAAATATCTTGGAATCAACTTGATTAAAACTGTGAAGGACCTATAAAAAGAAATCTATAAAACTCTGCTCTAAGAAATAAGAAAGGACATGTGGAAATGGAAGCACATACCCTGCTCATAGATTGGCAGGATTAACATCATTAAAATGGCAATACTCCTCAAAGCATTGTACAGATTTAATGTGATTCCTCTAAAGATACCCATGACATTCTTCAAAAAAGTGGATCAGGCACTTTGAAATTCAAAAGTTCATTTGTAACAATAAACATCCTAGAATAGATAAAGCAATCATTGGGAAAAAGAATATGGGAGGAATTACTTTCCCCAACTTTAAACTGTACTACAAAGTGATAGTTATCAAAACAGCATGGTATTGGAATAAAGACAGGCCCTCAGATCAGTGGAATAGACTTGAATGCTCAGAGAATGTTCCACAGACATACAATCACCTAATTTTTGATAAAGGAGCAAGAAATCCTAAATGGAGCAAAGAAAGCCTCTTCAACAAGTGGTGTTGGCACAACTGGCTAGCCTCTTGCAAAAAATTGAAATTAGACCCCCAGCTAACATCATGTACAAAGGTTAAATCCAAATGGATGAAAGACCTCGATATCAGACCGAAAACATAAGATATATAGAACAACACATAGGTAAAACACTCCAGGACATTGAGACTAAAGGCATCTTCAAAGAGTAAACTGCACTCTCCAAGCAAGTAAAAGCAGATATTAACAGATGGGAATATATTAAATTGAGAAGGTTCTGCACCTCAAAAGAAATAGCACCCAGGATACAAGAGTCCCCTACTGAGTGGGAGAAACTATTCACCCAATACCCAATACCCATTTGGCTAATCTCCAAAATATACAAGCACTGACAGAAATTTACAAGAAAAAAACATCTAATCCCATCAAAAAATGGGGAGAAGAAATGGACAGACACTTTGACAAGTAAGAAATACATATGGCCAAAAGACACATGAGAAAATGCTCCACATCACTAATCATCAGGGTGATGCAAATCAGAACAACTATGAGGTACCATCTCACGCCACAGAGATTAGCACACATCACAAAGAATGTCAATAAGCAGTGCTGGCGGGGATGTGGAGAGAAAGAAATTCTTATCCACTGCTGGTGAGAATGCAGTTTAGTTCAACCTTTAAGGAAAGCAATATGGAGATTCCTTGAAAACTGGAAATCGAGCTCCCATACGACCCAGCTATACCACTCCTGGAATATATCCTAGGAACACAAAAATACAATACAAAAATCCCTTCCTTACATCTATATTCATTGTAGCACTATTTACCATAGAAAGACCCTGGAAACAGCCAAGATGCCCTTCAACAGACGAATTGCTAAAGAAACCGTGGTACATATACACAATGGAATATTATGCAGCTGTCAGGAGAGATAAAGTCATAAAATTTTCCTAAAATGTATGTACATGGAATCTATTATGCTGAGTGAAGTAAGTCAGAGAGAGAGAAAGACGCAGAATGGTCTCACTCATCTATGGGTTTTAAGAAAAATGAAAGACATTCTTGCAATAATAACTTCCAGACACAAAAGATAAAAGAGCTGGAAATTACAGCTCACCTCATGAAACTCATCACAAACAGGGATGAGTTTAGTTATAGAAATAACTACGTTTTTAACTATCCTAATAATGAGAATGTACGAGGGAAATAGAAAGCCTGTCTAGAATACAGGCGGGGGTTGCGTGGGGCGGAGGGAGGTTTGGGACATTGGTGATGGGAATGTTGCACTGGCGATGGGTGGTGTTCTTTACATGACTGAAACCCAAACACAATCATGTATGTAATAAAGTTGGTTAAATAAAACAAAAGATAAATAAATGCCTAGAAGCAAAAAAAAAAATTGTAAGACATCCTATCTGTCAGAAATATACCAGTTGATTATGAGACTCAGAAATTTTACAGAAAGCTACATAATTTATATTTGCTTAAACACTCCACATTTTTGTTTGTTTTGTTTTGTTTTGCGGCTACCATCAGCATTGCTGAGTTGTTCCTCCTAGCTCTGCACTTTGGGATTACTCTTGGTAGTGCTCATAGTCATATGGGAAACTGGAGATAAAATCCTGGTCTTGGGGCAGAAGCAATAGCACAGCAGGTAGGGTGCAGGTTCAATTCCAGGCATCCCATATAGTCCTCTGATCCTGCCAGGACTTCTATTAGTGATCCCTGAGCACAGAGCCAATAATAACCCCTGAGCACTGCTGGGTGGGTATGACCCCCAAACAAACATAAATAAAAACCCTGTTCTTGACTGCATGCAACCAACACAGGATTGATCACTCAGTCCCCACTCCACATAATTTAATATTTTAATAGTGACATGAGTTTAAATTATCACAGTATAGCTAATACTGATGCCTATAGCTTAAAACTAAATGGAGCATATTCTTCTTAAATATATAGAACACAAATGAGTTATCAGAGAAAAATATAATTCAAAGTTAGGAAATTGGGTATTTTTGATTTACAATATGACATTATCTGCTCCCAGCAAAATGTGTTTTATTTCATTACAAATATATTTTTGTAAAGATTCTCAGCATTTTCAGATGCTAATATTATTTTTATTCATTATGATTAGAATTTGAAAGCAAATTTTCAAATGAGTGTAGCAAAATAAACTTTTCCAGGTGTTCAACACAGAAGTTATTGAGTTTTCAGTAATTTCATTTTTATGTAGGATTATTAGTATAATATAAAGTAAGAAATTAACTCTCAAAATATTAATTAATTAAATTAACAATTAAAAGATTTTTAATTTTTAAAAGTAATCAAAACATTATTACACTGGAGAAATTGTTAAACATTATTTTCCAATCAAAGCTAAAATTGATATAATTCTTGAATTTTTTCTAAGTTATATTTAGCACCACTTTTTACATATAACTACACTTGCATGTTCTCAGACTCTCACAATATTGTTATTGATTTAACTTTTTTTCTGATATGATGTCTTTAGTTCATTGCACATTTTTCAGAATTAGTATTTCCTCACAGATTTGCATGGACAAGTTTTTAGTGTTCCTTTCTAAATTGCCTACAAATATATACTCCCTGTATTTGCACTAAACTATTTTGGAAATCCTGTTGAATAAACAGATTGCATACTTTAAAAATAGATACTTCAGATTAATCTTAAGTAGAAAGATACAAAAGAGATACTTTATGATAAAATGCAATATATCAATGTAGAAAAGGCAAAGCACAATGATATTTTTTTGCCAACATAGAATGAGAGGAACACTTCTGCCCCCAAGTGCCTGACAAGAGAATTCCATGGTCTCATGGGAACTAAAGTTAACTATAGACTTTGGTTCAGTCATATAAGCTTACAAATGTATTTCCTGTTGTTGCCTAGATTTGGTGTTTCCTTCAGTTGCATTTTACTAAAAGTGATAAATATGAACTAAAACAAAATTAGGATTATCTATTTTTTTATCATGAAAAATTTAACAAGAATGACATGTTTGCTATCACTTATTGTTTTGAGAAAGTGTATACAATTCAAAACATAATCATGTTCCATTCTAAGTTTTAATACTCAGTGTTTTATTCTTTAAAAGTATGCAAATATAGAATGAAGAAATAGTACAGTGGGGAGGTTGTTTGCCTTGCAAGTGGCAAACCCAGATTTGATTCCAGGAATCCCATATGGTCCCTGAGCCTGCCATGAGTGCTTTCTGTGCTAAGAGCCAAGAGTATCCCCTGAGCACAGCCTGGACAGGCCCCCAAACAAAAACAAAATAAATAAATAAATAAATATATGCAAGTAGAAAAGGTAAACACTTAATTATGTTTAATTTAAAACCATCATTTTATCTAAAATATATTGTGGTAATTATGCGATTTTTTAAGAGAAGTCTTTTACTTTTCTCTTTTTATATTGTTGTTATTGATTTTGTTTGTTTATAGGTCAATCAGAGCAGTACTCTAGAAATTACTCATGCCAGGCTCTATGGCCCAGATACTTTGTTGGATGGCCCCCAAAAGTATATGGAATGCTGATAATTTAACCTGCAAACAACCCATTTTGAATTCAATTTAAATCAGCATTGGCTGTGTGAAAGGCAAGTGCCTTACTAGCTATATTCTCTCTCAAGACCTCTAGGGACATTACTTTTTTTTTTTTGATTTAAATGTCTTTATTGGGGGTACAGGGTGTCACCCGAGTGTCCTTTTAGTCTTCCTGAGATTGTTTTTTGTGATTTTTTTTTCTTGGCACTGCCATTACTCTTAATGCTGCACCCAGTTTCTTTACTTTTAGTTAGCAAGAAAATAAGGCAAAGAGGGTAACTCAATGGTAGAGCTCTTGCCATGTATGTTTTAGGTCTTTGGTTACATACTCAGCATGAAAAAAAGGAAGAAAGGAAGGAAGGAAGGAAGGAAGGAAGGAAGGAAGGAAGGAAGGAAGGAAGGAAGGAAGGAAGGAAGGAAGGAAGGAAGGAAGGAAGGAAGGAAGGAAGGAAGGAAGGAAGGAAGGAAGGAAGGAAGGAAGGAAGGGAAAAAAGAGGAAGGAAAAGAGGGATGGAGAGAGGGTAGAAAGAAAGGAGGGAGGGTAGAAAGGAAGGAATGAGGGAGGGAGGGAAGAAGGAGGGAACGAAAGCAGGATAGCAGGAAGAAAGAAAGAAAGGAAAAAAGGAAGGTGGGAAAGATGGAAGGAAGAGAAGGAAGACGTAGAAAGTGAGGAGAGGTGGAAGGGAAGTACCAAGCAAGGTAGCATGAGAAAGATCAAATTATATGAAATTCCAGTGAAAGTTACTTTATCTTAATCTAAAACAGAATGGATGAATGAGTAATCAATATAGAAACAAATTAAATCACAACTACTTGATATCTTGTCTAGACATCACTTAACTATATTATATATAATTTTACAGTAATACACAAAAATACTACTGCAGTACATTAAGCATTAATAATTTGATAATCTCTTTTACACTAAAATTGATATAAAGTTCTTCTTATAATTAGAGTTGTTTTTTTTGAGTTAGATACATTTTATTTAAAAGGTAAATTAATAGAATTGATACTGATTTTAGAATTATTTTAAAACAATTTATGCCCCAAACTCAACTGTCAGTAACTGTAAATCACAGTTTTTAACTAAATTAAATATATATTTAATATATATGTATATATAAACAAATAAATCAGAGAAAAAAATCATGTTTCATTTTTTTTATGCACTTATGTTTTGGGGTCACACCTGGCTGCTAAGAATGAACCCTGACTGTGCTCTGGGATCACTCCTGGCATGGTTTGGGAGAATATGTTAGATGTTTGGGGTAGAATCATTGCATATTGTAGAACCCATATGCAAGGCAAGTTCCCTGACCACTGTGCTATTCTTACTTAGGCCTAAACCACCATAACTTTTATTTTAAAAAGAAATATTTTCAGGTTTAATTCTAAATACAAAACTTATAAATCTGAGGTATAATATTATGCATGACTAATTTCAAAATTTATTGAACTTCTCTGAGAAACTGTTTTGTCCTTTCAGTTTCTTAAAATTTGAACAATATACAGAATACTTTTAAAATGTATAAAAAATGAAATGTAATAAATTTTTAGTTTAGAGTACAAATTAATAGGATACAAAGAAGAAAATTTGAGACATATAAAACATCTAAATATACAATATAAATTCGTAGGTGGATAGATGTACTGTTTAAATAATATTTGGAGAAATGCCACCACAGTTAGGAAACAAAATATTTAAAAATTATTATTATTGGGGCCGGAGCTATAATGCAGCAATAGGGTGTTTGCCTTGCATGGACCTGGGTTTGATCCCTAAAGTCCCATCTGGTTCCCCAAGCCAGGAACGATTTTTTAGGGGATAGTCAGGAGTACCCCTGAGCATCACTGGGTGTGGCCCAAAAACAAATAAACAAAAGTATTTTTATAGCATTGTTCATAACATTAATATTTACTTACAGCATGACTATGTATGACTTATTGAAGGCAATAAATTTTAGCATATTTGATGTTTATCTAATTTAAAAAATGAGTCGATACCCTCTTATAATTCATATCATAATAAATAGTGCTCTTAAATGAAAAACTTAAAATTAAAATTAATATAATTATTTAAATTAAATGCAATAATGGGAATTATTGAACTTAATAAGAATAGTTAAATATAAATTATGAAGTAAATCTAAGTAAATTAACCAGTCTTACATAATGTAAATAAGTCTTTTGTAATTTGTGATTTGTTCTTCCTAAAATTTACTCTTATTGGGCAGAATAATAATATTATAGTTAGGGCTTACACCTTGCACTTGGATGACTGGAATTTGTCCTCCAGTACCCTATCATTTTCCCCAAGCCAGCCAAGAATATTTTCTGAGTTCAAGTTAGATGTAGGTCCCTGACATAGTCAGGTATAGTTCAAAACCAGCCAAAATAAACCAAAAGAACATTATGTTTTAAATGTTATACTTTTACAATATTCATAATAATGTTTATATCGTAATTTTGAAATTTTATCTATAAGTGAATGAACACATATTTCAACATATAATATATATTTTCACAGGGTAATTAAGTAACATATTATGTACTCTAAGGAATATTATTTTGATATTTATTTAAAATGCAAAATAATTTTAAAGCACTGTTATTTATATCATAATAAATGCATTTATGATACATAAATGATACTCCAATAATAACAAAAGAAATTTTCTTATTTTTAAATTATCATTGTCTTTAATGTCAATGTTTAAATACCATCTGTGCTTAATTACTATTACTCATTAAATAAGTCATATTTCTGGAGGAATGAATAATTCCATATATAAGCATAGAGTGCAAGACAAATCTAGACTTATTAATCTTTCAGAATGTAAATGGTCAAAAAATCTGGTAGAGTAATATTAGAAAAGACAGGAGATGGTTGAAAGAGGATTGTACAGTACATATTTGGGTTTTTTCTGCATCAAGAGTATATTCAACGTAACTTTTATAAAATACTGAAATGAAAAGTGGAGGAGACCATATATATTATCAATAAATCATTTCTAACTAATGTAAATGAAAGAAAATAATTGGAAGAAAAATTTTAAATTATCTTGTAATCATAAATTTAGATATGTTTTCAAAGTGGATGATGTGTAAAAATGTTTGAGGAAAACATTTTATAGTGTCATATTATAATCATAGGTATTATTGCTTACCTAAAATATAAAGAAATACACATTTCTATTCTAAATACACATATATATGTAGCAAGTGCTAACTTAAGTGTAATGAAATACTTAGGCTGGAGAGTAATATAGTAAGTAACATATATATAGTATATAATATAGATAATGTAGTATGTAAGTCACTTGCTTTGCTTATGACTGAGTGCAGTCTGTAGTAAACCATGAATATCACTGGTTGTAGCCCATAAACAAAGACCAAAGAAAAAAATAATATCTAAGGTCAAGTGGGATTTGCATTTAATATTTATATAAGATTGGTATGAAGTAAAATCTCTCCTTACCAATTTCTTTTGAACAATTTATACTGAATATAGCAATCTCTATTTATTACTTGCATATCAGGCAACCTAAGTACACATAAAGTTTTGTCTCAAGAAAATGATGATTGGCCTTTAACTCTGCCTCACAGTGCACTGAACATGGAGATAACTCCAGTTCTGTCCAGATGGCAGTAAACTGCATGTTTTCATTTACCTCATACCTGAATTGTATTTCACTTTGTGTGTATTTATAACAAAATATCATTAACAATTTATTTGTTTTTTAATTTTCTTTAGAACCATAATCTCAACAGGACCAAATAAATAATAGTTCAATGACATTACCTTTTGCTTTACATGAAAGAGATCTAGACTTGTTCCTTGAAAATGACACTACATGGTCCTATTAGCACTGTTGACCAGCAGCAGCCCCAAGTACAGAGCCAGGAGTAGCTTCTAATTTTGGTGCTGAGCACACAAATAAAATAAATAAAACAAAATATGTCATTATTAAAATTTTTACAACTGTGTGACATTTTTAAGCATTTCTCCCCAATCACAGAAAAGGTATCTATTGTTGAGTGATAGTATAATAAATAAATAAAATAAAATAAAATAAAATAAAATAAAATAAAATAAATAAATAAAGCAAACCAGGCTGATGTATGAGACTGCACATAAATCAGCACACACAGAAAAAAAATTGGGGTCATCAGTGAAGAAAACAATATATGTTTTTCCAATTGTTACATGAAAGGAGCACAGAATACTATTGCCTCCAGTGGATAAGATAGGCCAAAGTGAGTATTTGGCTTCTGCCTTCCACTACCTGAGAAAGTAAAAAATCAACCTTATGCAGTGAAAGCCAAAATCAGTTAGTTTCAATCACTATCTAACTAGAACCCCTACAACAATCTGTTACAGTTTTTGTCTTTTCTCTAGCTTTACCTTGATAAAGTGAGATTATTTGTTCACTGGTGTTTCTTTTACTATAGATCTCGCTGATTGTAGCTTTCTGCTTAATAAATACTTTTCTGTATGATTATTTGGGGGACACATCCAGATTTTTCTCTGGGTTTACTCCTGGTGGGATGCTTGGAATCAAACCCAGATCTTTGCCCTATATTCTGTACTATTGCTCTTGGCATGCTAGATTCCCTATCTATCTATCTATCTATCTATCTATCTATCTATCTATCTATCTATCTATCTATCTATATCTATATATCTATCTATCATCTATCTATCATTTATCAGCTATCTATCTATCTACTTATCTATCTACATATCTATCTACGTACCTACCTATCTTTATTGGCAAGAGTGAAACTGATAATTTATTCACAATTAAGCTTCAGGAATCTAGTGTTTTAACACTGATCTTTTCACCACTGTCCATGTCAATTCACCAGTGCCTTTTACCTTCGTTTGCCTTCTACTCACCTGTCTGCTTCCAGTACAGTCACTTTAATTATTTGTCTATTTATTTATTTTTAGTTTGGCAATGTGGTCTACAGTTACATTGCTGACAGAGATCTATATATAATAATCAGTTATTTATCCCAGTCACAGAATAAAACAAAGCATGAGCTAACAAGGGAAATCAAAGAAAAACATTCCTATTCAGGGTAAGCATGCTATGAGATACACACAGAATATTGTCCACAGGGGAGACAAAGGGAGGCAGGAGGAAGGGATTTTTGGACAGTGATTGTGGGTTCCTAAATCTGATGAGGATGGTGAAGTAGCATAGAGAGTTCAAACTATAATGAGTAGCCAGACAAATAGAACAGCAGGAAGGGCTTTTGCCTTGCATGCAGACGACCCAGGTTCAATCTCCAGCATCTCATATTGTCCTCCAAGCCTGCCAGTAGTTATTTCTGAACACAGAGGCAGGAGTAACCTATGAGCACCATTGGGTATAGCCTAAAAAATTAAAATGAAATTGTTGTAAACCATATTTAAGAGTAAATATAAGTAATATTTTTACATTATATTAAACATTTAAATGGGTTTGACCTTCAAAATATTAGAATACTAAAAAAGCTAAATATCTGATTGCATTGAAATTTGAATACAATGTAGAGGACAAGTCTGGTTGAACACTTGTGGGAAACAATCTGAAGAGTTTTCAGTAGATTGAAGTGCCAGTGACCTAGCAATTCCACTTTTGAGTATCTACCTCAATGACCAACACACATGCATTCAAATGGGCATATGCACACCATTATTCACTGCAGCACTCAGTACAAGAGTTAAGATGTGAAATCAAATTAATCATTTAGTGACAAATAAATGGATTAGGAAGATGTGGTATATATGTACAATTGATGCTATGGATGCAGCTGCACAGAATGATGAATTTGTGCAATTTGCTGAACTTGCTGCGACCTGGAAAATATCATGATTGAAATAATCCAGAAAAACAAATAAACTCACTCATCTGTGTTATATAGAGTAATCAATAGAGGAAATGTAATGTACTAAAGGAATGGTATCAGATCAGCCTTAACAATATTACAGAGGACAGAAAAGGAGAGGAATTGTGGAGATAAAGAAGATGATAAAGGAAGGTAATGAGACTACAGGGGCCAAAGCCTCAGTTACACAGGTGAGTTGGGAGATTTGTGTTACTATATATTCAAAGCACACATTCAACAATATTTAAAGCATGAGATCTAAATTATAACCATAGAATTTTGAAATGTGCCGGCCAATTTAGCAGAAGGGAGTGGAGGGGTGATGGGAACACAGATGGAAGGAAGTTGAAACTGGTGGTTTGACTGGTGTTGAAACATTTTGTGCCTAACTCTACTATCAGTAACTAGAAACCACAGTTCTTTAATTAAAAAAATAAATAACTTTACAATTTTAAAGATAAACAACACTGAAAGCTGAATTATATTTCAAATAGAAGAAATAAATATCAGAGAAATTCTATATATAGAAGGTTAAGTGTTGCCTTGCACATGGCCAATGTTGGTTTAGGAGATCATTTATCCAGAAACTTTGTCTTTTATGAATGCAAATACTTTTCTTTCCTGGCAATATATGGCCTTATTAACTAATTGAATTTAACTTTATATTAGTGAATGATTAAAATATTACCTGGTATGCATGAAAAATCAATTTATAAAGTAATAAAAGAGTTTTAAGAAGTATAATATAGTGTTATCTTCTGCCATGTCATGTTAGAATCCATTTTTTAGATTGTAAATCATTTAATATATCACTAGGATTTTTAAGAGTAGCTTCTATCAATATGTATTCCTACTTTATAGACCATAATAGGTCACATTTTGAGAATTTACAAACATATTCTACTTGGTATGGATGCATGATAAGTGACATACAAACATAATAAAAGCAAAATATCTTGGTCTGGAGAGAGTACCGCAACCCATATCGTCTTCCAAGTCCACCATGAATGATCCCTGAGCAACATTGTGTGTTGCCCAACACACACACAAACTGTCACATTAGCTATCACATAAATTCTCGTAAAATATTTAAAAAATAACACATGAATGAAATACGTTTTGACAATGATGGAATTTTTTCAAAAGAGACTCTTTGCCAGTATAAAATTTACATATATACAAATATGTAATTCTACAAATGTGTATTTTAAACATAGAATGCATCAGGAATGCCAAACCAGCCTAATATTTAGAAATATATTCGATCAATTAATCTTTTTATAAAGGGCAAGAAATGCAAAATGGAGCAAGGAAAGCCTTTTCAACAAGTTGGTGCTGAGACAATTGGTCAGCCATATGCAAAAATCAAACTCGGACTTCCTTCTAACACCATGAACAACGGTCAAATCTAAATGGTTAAAGACCTGGATATCAGGCCTGGAATCATAAGGTATATAGAAGAACACATAGGTAAATACTCTATGACATTGAGATTAAAGGCATCATCAAGCCATAGGGATTCTGCCTTGCCTGAGCTAGCCTAGGATGAACTGTGATTTGATCCTCCAGCATCCCATACAGTCCCCCAAACCAGGAGTAATTTCTGAGCACTTAGCCAGGAGTAATCCCTGAGCATCACCGGGTGTGGCCCCAAAAGGAAACAAACACCCATCTAAATACATTAAAATGGGGAAAAGAAATGAACAGACACTTCCTCAAAGAAGATATACAAATAACCAAAGACACATGATAAACTGCTTCACATTACTAGTCATCAGGGAGATGCAAATTAAAACAAAAATGAGGTAGAACTCAAATCACAGACTGGCACACATCCCAAAGAACGAGAACAAACATTGCTGGCAAAAATGTGGAGAGAAAGAAACTCTCATTCACTGCCTGTGGGAATGCCATCTAGTCCAGCCTTTATGGAAAACAATATGGAGATTCCTCAAAAATCTGTAAATTGATCTCCCATATGATCAAGCTATATGACTCCTAGGAATATACGCTAGGAACACAAAAACACAACAGCAAAATGCATTCCACACACCTATATTCATTGAAACTCTATGTACAACAGCCAGAATCTAGAAACAACCCAGATACCTAACAACAGATGAGTGACTAAGAAACTGTGGTATATATACACAATGAAATATTATGCAGCTGTCAGAAAAAAAATGAAGTCATGACATTTTCCTATACACAGATGGTCATGGAAACTATTATGCTGAGTGAAATAAATTAGAGGGAGAGAGAGACACACAGAATCATTTTACTCATCTATTGTTTTTTTTTTTTTTTTTTTGGTTTTTGGGCCACACCCGGTTGACGCTCAGGGGTTACTCCTGGCTATGTGCTCAGAAATCGCCCCTGGCTTGGGGGGGACCATATGGGACGCCGGGGGATCGAACCACGGTCCTTCCTTGGCTAGCGCTTGCAAGGCAGACACCTTACCTCCAGCGCCACCTACTCATCTATTGTTTTAAGAAAAATAAAAGACAGTATTTAATAATACCTAGAGACAATAGAAATGAGGGCTTGAAGGATTGTCCCACTGTATGATTCTTACCACAAAGATTGTGATGTCTGTTAGATAAATAACTATTTTGACAACTATCATGACAATGGTAGTGAGTGAGTGAAATAGAATGCCCTCTTGAATAAGGGCAAGGTGTGTGGGAGAAGGGTGATCGAGGGCATTGATGGTAGGAATGTTCACTGGTGAAGGGGGATGTTCTTTTTTATAACTAAAACCCAACTACAAACATGGTTCTTAAATAAAGATACATTAAAAAAGTAATATGTATATAAGTTGAGGCAGAAAACAATGAGAAGAGAGGCAAATAACATTATAGAATAATTTTTCTTGTACTACTCACCAGATATAAATTTCCCAGAAAAATAAACTAAGTCATTGCTAAAATAAGCTATAAACATTTTCTGTTGATTTTTCTAGTGAACCTAAATTTGTTTAGAACCTGGCACAAAATGTTGAACTAATGCTAATTATAGAGATGCAATATAGATATTATACATGCGAGGGTGTTTTGCCCACAACTAATAGATCAATTTTTGTTTGCCTTTAGGCCATACCAGTAATGTCAGGACTTACTACTGACTCTGTTCAGGGTCTACTTGAGTGTCTGGGGATCAAACCAGGATTGGTCTTATGCCAAGACAAGTCATACCTGCTATACTTTTCCTCTAGTCTTTGGAAGCACCATTAAGAAACAATCTTCAGTTAATAGTTATTACGGATAAGTTATAATTATCATTACCTATAAACTATGCAAAGAATGATCAAAACTGTTATTTCACTTCAATTAGAAAAAAATCTCTACCAGTTTTAACAAAGAGAACTTTTTTCTCTAGGCCTTCTTTTGGAGTTAGGTAAGATTTTTACCTTTATTTAATTCTCCATATTCCCCTGCACATTGGTTGATACCAATGATAATTTCTAATAAATACTCAGTGTAACAAACTGGTCCCTGTCCACACTAGAGAAAATCAACACTGGGTAATGTTAAGTTTGAACAGTCACTGCTTTGCTTACTTTATTGAATGGTTGTAGGTGCAACAATTGTTGCGTTAGACCCAAAGTGCCATAATATATTTTATGGCTTTCACCACTTATATATTTGATTGATTTCCCAGTGGAATGAGAGTTAATGACTTGTGTTAGATACTAACAAAGCAATAGGTACTTGGAATTTGGGTGGAAACGAAGTATAAGGCAAATGCTAAAGGATGGTTCTTTGTTCAACTTAAATTTCTAGGGAAATGATTCAATATCAACCATGGAAATAAAAGCACAGTGGGTTATCTAGAGAGACTCCTTTATAACAGATAATATTTCTTTAATCTTTTTCAGTAACATTGAATAAAGGAAGCTCAGGATATATGTAGTATTTAGTCATTGAGTAATATACCATGAATCTCGAAAGGAGTTTAACTAGTAATAAATGGTCTCTTCCAAAGTGGCAGAAAATATTAATGAAGACTGCTTCCATTAATATGTATGTAAGACATGTAAATTTTATGCATAATAAATAAAATTTTCAACAGTACTGTGTGAAATGATTAGATATACAAATAGTTTAATAACTAAAATAGATAGTGTGGGCTTTGAAATTTGTCATGTATACAAATTATATATACAAGTCAGTTTTATTTCTGTGTGTCTGACAGAGTTTAAATATCTCAAACATAATAATATCTAAATCACATTAAAAAATACACCCCAGGCACATTTTACCTCTAATATTTGGCAGTCAACAATAAACAATTGTAGACAAACATCATCTTTTCTTTCACATGAAGTTTCTTTTACTACTTATAACTATTAGAATTGGTACATCTATTTTTTTTAAAAGATGTATATTCACTAAACACAAAAATATTTAGGCACACACAAAAATAGTAAAAAATTCTATCCGAGTCTTACACTCTCCAACCTCAAAAATAGGATGATAATATTAAAAGATCTTATATGAAAAAAAGTAATGAAAATTTATTTATCTACTTAATTTCAAAATCATAAGACTACATTTTCATTTGTTGAACAAATTACACAAAAAGGGAGCTAGTTAAAAAATGTAAAACTTGTTAGAAAACAAGAGAATTCAATTATAGTAACTAATTATAAAAAATATTGACCCTTATACTAAGTAAACTAAAATATGTATGCATTGTCTCTAAAATTATTACACTGTAAATTACTGAGAAAAAGAATAAATATAGTAAAGTAAGCATCTATTGACTTCTTCAGTGATATAAAGATAATTATTTTTTAAATAGCTTCACTTCAAACCCAGACAGAAGGGCCAGAAGGGCCAGAAGGAGGAGGGCCGTGGGGTGTGTGGGTGATCCACCTCAGGCCTGGAGATCCACTTTGCTGCCCTCCTGGGCTCTGGGGCTCTGGGTTGGAGTCGGTTTCGTCGGGCCTGGGGCTTCAATCAGGACCTCCCAGCTGGTTCGAGGCTGTGGACGGAGTCAGGCCTGTAAAAAAAACTATATATTAAATAACCTCAATTTGGGCCCGGAGAGATAGCACAGCAGCGTTTGCCTTGCAAGCAGCCGATCCAGGACCAAAGGTGGTTGGTTCGAATCCCGGTGTCCCATATGGTCCCCCGTGCCTGCCAGGAGCTATTTCTGAGCAGACAGCCAGGAGTAATCCTGAGCAATGCCGGGTGTGGCCCAAAAACAAAACAAAACAAAACAAAAAAAATAACCTCAATTTAAATCTTTGTAAAAATTGGCAATACTGCAATTGATATGGAACTAGGCAGGCTAAACCCTTAAATTTGAAGATTGGTTTAAATTATTTTACCATGTTTCAGGTTCTCCACAAATATAGATAACACAAAACATATATCGGATTGCCCTTGCATGTGATTGTCACATTTCATTTCCCAGGAATCTCAATTGGTGTTCTGAGCCTTTCAGTTGTAATCCTTGAGCACAGACACAGGAGTTTGTATTGAACATAGGCAAATAGAAGAAAACGCATCAACAAAAATCCAAAATGATTGGTTCAAAGATAGACAAAATTATTAGTGAGGCAGTATAGGATTCTGGATACAAAACCCCTACTCACTTTAAGATAGCATATAATGTTTACAGAAAGAAGAGTGGGGAAATTGTGTGAGAATTGACTCTAGAAAACGCCAAGTATTAAATAAGTTAAATCCATATAGAAGACAAATAAAAAGCAAAAAAAACTAAGAAAAAAAAAAAGAAAACTAATAGTAGGGGTTCCTGGAACAACAACAACAAAAATGATCAGCTTTCTTAAAAGTGTCTAATTTCGGACTGGAGAGATAGCATGGAGGTAGGGCTTTTTTACCTTGCAAGCAGAAGGACCGTGGTTTGAATCCCGGTGTCCCATAGGGTACCCCGAGCCTACCAGGAGCAATTTCTGAGCATAGAGCTAGGAGTAACCTCTGTGCTCTGCAGGGTGTGATAAAAAAATGAGTAAATAAATAAATAATTATGACTAATCTTGATTAATAAAAACATGAGCCATGAGGTAGATTAGGCTATTTCCTTTCATAAGGAATAGAGCACAGCTTTCATGGACTGTAGCAATGAAGTTGTATTTAGTAATCAATAATGCTATGTACTTACTGTTTTGGGGAGATAGGTAGAGTTCTGTGTATAAATAACACATGTGACTCTGGTGAATCTGATAGGTGTCAGGATCCACTATTGTTTATTCCTCTTCTCCACAAAAAATTTGTAGTAGTAAGAGCCACAAATAAAACACATTGGCCAAGAAAGTTTTGGTTACCTCTTTACACTTACTGACCAGAATGGTTACTTTGATGAACCTTATGACAATCTTTGTTTTAATACCAAACTTTTATAAGATGGGAAATCTATTTTAACATTTAATGTAATTGCTGTATCACTCTATATACTTAAAAAATGAAAGTGTTAACTACAGAAAACTGAATTGGGTGAACAGTAGTCACAATATAACATGAAATTGGGTTTTATATTCTGACATTGAGGAGAAGATTGATGAAACAATAAAAAAGTAAGTTATATAAAAGGGTGTAGATAATGGCTCAAAATAAAGGTCAGCCACTTTTTTATGAGCTACTGAGTATGCTAAAATAAATATTTTATTTCTACAAGAAAAGAAATGTTAATTGTACTTTGTATATTATGGGAAGATGTAGAGGTAAATATGGGTTTATTGGAGAAAATAGAAAGTTTTTTGGAATTTCTAAAAATTCTCAAATGGGATATTACACATGATAAACTGTTCTTCATATGCTGAGATATGAATGGAAGAAACTGAGGTTATTGAATAATTCTATCAGGTTTTAAAGTTAAGTTTCTTTCTTTCTTTTTTTTTTCTTTTTTGGTTTTTGGGCCACATCCATCAGCGCTCGGGGGTTGCTCCTGTCTCTCTGCTCAGAAATTGCTCCTGGCAGGCCAAGAGAACCATATGGGATGTCCAGATTCATATCACCTTTGGTCCCAGGTCGGCCACTTGCAAGCCAAACGCCCTACAACTATGCTTCTCTGGCCCCTAAGTCTCATTCTTCAGCTGAATCCTTAGCAAAAGTGCTAACCATTTTCCTCCTTAATTTCCCTTTCAAGCAATGGGAGGATGATTGATATTCTACCAATCAACTTAGTCACAGGGTAGAGCTTTACTTAGATTTATTTCAATTTCACTGTTGTTACATCTGATGTTACTTTGTTTTGTTTCTCATTTTTCCAATTGATCTGGTCACTGACTGGGAAAATTGACTCTGATCTTGGAATTCCTGCTAAAATTTCTCCATCACTATCATTGAAGATTAATTAACTTGCTAATTTTCACACATATTTAAAACTAGATTTCTGGGATCGTAGTGGCAGCACAGCAGGTAAGGAGATGCCTTGTAAATGGCTGAAATAGGTTCGATAACTGGAATCCTATATGATCCCTCAATCTGCCCAAAGTGATCCCTCAGCACAGTGCCAGGAATTTAGCCTTGAACACTGCTTGGTGTGGCCTTAAACAGACAATAAGTGCATGAGAGTCTATCTTTCCTACAATGTAGCTCTTACCTGAATATTCTGACTTTTCCTGTGGCATAAACTCATGTCATATGGTTTTGTACAGATGACTGAAATCTGCTTTAGATTTGTATCCAACTTACTATATTTGATTTTCCATTTTTTGTGTTCAGCCTCTCAAGCTGCGCCTTTTCCTCTGTTTCCAGTCAAACTCAAACCCAGTTCTTTGTTAGACCATACTGACTTCTTTTATCAAAGGCTCAAATGCTTTACACACAAAGTTTTTTAAAGAAAAACATTCAGCCAGTATAATGTTTAAAATATTTTTAAACCTTTAAAGTCAATTCTCTATAAATATTAAAAAATCAAAGGTATATGGAAATAAAACTTGTTTAATAGGAAATAATGTAATGTATATAAAACAGACAAACATTAATTTTAGACTGAATATGCTTTTGTACCTCTAAAATAATTTATATTGTTTTCAGAATGCTTTCTCTAAAATTAACATTCTCACATATTATACATAAATTTTTATATCCTTTTTTCTATCAAAAATTTCTTTTAAAAATTAACTTACTTTCTGTATTGTTTGAGAATTTCTATGTGTGTGATTTTCTTTACAAATATTATGATAATTGACAAATATAGTGGTGCTTTAAAAGGCAGCAGTGTTTAAGAATTAAACACAGTCTATGCTAGGACAAATATACAACATGCATTTGAAAGGTCATATGCGCAACATTATACATTTCAGCACAGTGCAATACTAACATTAAGAATCATTCTAGATGTCTAATGACAGGCGAGTGAATCATGAGCATGTGATATTATACACACTGAAATACTACACACTGTAAAGCACAATAGCATCATGTAATTCGCTGCAACATAGATGGACCTGGAAGATGTCAGGTTAAACAAAGTAAGCCATTGAAGGATTAACACAAGATAATATCACTTATATTTTGTATTTAGCAGAGTTGTATGAGTGAATGTAATTTTATATAGTGTGGTGATGTCTAGTTTACCCTTCGTCCCAGAGTATAGGGAGAAGGCAATTAATAGAGTGGAGGGAAGGGGAAGAAAGAGGAGAAATAAGTAAGGACTCAGGTATCAAGGAAATTCAAGTACAATGGAATTATTAAGAAAGAACAGAAATAGGGGCCGGGAAGGTGGCGCTAGAGGTAAGGTGTCTGCCTTACAAGCGCTAGCCAAGGAACGGACCGCGGTTCGATCCCCTGGCGTCCCATATGGTCCCCCCAAGCCAGGGGCGATTTCTGAGCACATAGCCAGGAGTAACCCCTGAGCGCCAAACGGGTGTGGCCCAAAAACAAAAACAAAAAAAAAACAAAACAAAACAAACAAAAAAAAACAAAACAAAACAAAGAAAGAACAGAAATAAATATCAAAATCATGAAGTCAGGAACACTGAAATCATGAGACCTGCACTTTAGCAACTAAACTAAAAATGGTGTCTATCAAAATGGCAGGCTGAAAGTATGATTGGGGAAATGAAGGGAACCTGGGATCACTGGTTAAAGGAAGTTAACACTAGTGGTAGGATTTGTGCTGGACATCATATGTTTAAAACTCAACTAAGAATAACTTAGTAAACCACAATTCTTTAATAAAAAATAATGGAAGCTAGAGTGAAAGCACAGTGGATAGGGTGTTTGCCTTGTATACCACTGACCTGGGCTTGATCCCCAGCATCCTATATGGTCCCCCGAGCACCACCAGCAAGAATTTCTGAATGCAGAGCAAGGTGTAACACCTGAGCTCACCTGGTGTGCCCAAAAAACCATAAACTAAAAAAAAAAAAAAGAAAAACCAACAACAAAAAAAACAAAAAACACACCAGGGTCTACTTGTGCAAATACTTTAATTATCAGTTATTTGGTTTGCTTTTTAAAATATGGCTTTTCACCACATTTTGGGTTTAATTTAGAATTTACATTTTAGGTATTATGCTTCATATTGTCTTACTTTTATTTCTTGTTCATATAAATTTTAAATAATGCAATATCAGAGCATTATTATTGTAGTTAAATTATATAATACATGAAATAATAATAAGTATTATTATTTTGTTAAGAATATAAGTTATATTAGATAGTAAATACAAGTTATATGCCAGCGGCATACAACTAAGTTCTTATTGATGTTCACTTCAACTCTAATAATGTTTTAGATAAAGTGTGGGTCTTTCACATCCACTTCAAACTTTTATATTATTTTTAAGCAAAATAATTTTAGAAAAATGTGAAGAGATAGAGAAGTATATTAAAGAGAGACGTGGCTTCTCCAGGTTTAGAAAAATGCAGAGAATTTCTTTAGAAATTAGGTTATACCAACTTTTCCAAAATGCTTTGACCTGGAATTTTCTGCACATAAAAATTTATTTCTTTGTTATGAATACCACATATAACTTAAATCATTCTGTACTTATCCATCATCTTCTGCCTTACTTTATAAGCATAATATCTTCTGTAAATTGCATGATTGTATCATTCCTTATATCTATATATGAAGAAATGCAATTGTCCAAATGGCAGTTGTCTCCAATACCCGTTGTCCCAGAGTATAGCAAAGAGAAGGAAATAAGCTAAGTGGAGGAAGACAAACACAAATATGGAAGAAAGGTGGCTAGGGGCCAAGCAGTCCAGGTGCAATGGTGGAGGAAAAAACAAAAAGATCCAACTCAAAAAAAAAATATATCCAACTCAAAGTCCACAACAATGTAATCAAGAGACCCAACTAACAATCTAAACTTTGAGCCTGTTATACTGACAGGCTGGGGGACAAAGTGGTGGTATATATGATGTTTGGGATACTCTCTGGGAAATTGGTAAATGAAGGTTGATGCTGGTGGAGAAACTGACCCTGACCCATTATATTTCTGAAATTCAACTATGAAGAATTTTAGAAATCATAATGGTTTCAACAAAATAAGAAAAAAAAATGTTTGTTTTGCCACAGTGAAATACTTGAACTCTTATTCTTTTTTATTAATATCTTTATTCAAACACCTTGATTACAAATATAATTACAAATTATAGTTGTGTTTCAGTCCTGTAAAGAACACCCAGTTTCACCAGTGCAACATTCTCATCACCAATGTCCCAAATCTCCCTCCTCCCCAATCCACCCCCACCTGTACTCTAGACAGACTTTCTACTTTCCTCATTCATTCACATTGTTATGATAGTTTTCAATGTAGTTATTTCTCTAACTGTACTCATTACTCTTTGTGGTATGCTTCATGTCTTGAGCTGGACCTTCCAGGCCTCCTCTCTTTTGTCTCTAGAAATTATTGTAAAAATATATTTTATTTTTCTTAAAACCCATTAATGAGTGAGACAATTCTGCTTTTATCTCTCTCCCTCTAACTTATTTCACTCAGCATAATAGATTTCATGTACATCCATGTATAAGAAAATTTTAGGACTTCATCTGTCCTGACTGCTGCATAGTATTTTATTGTATATATTTCTTTATATATAATATATATAAATATATATTTTATATATATATTTATATATATTTCTTTAGCCATTCATCTGTGGCTAAACCAAGAGCATCTTGGTTTTTCCAGAGTCTGGCTATTGTAAATAGAGCTGCAATAGATATTGGTGTGAGGAAGGGATTTCTGTGTTGTAATTTTGTGTTCCTAGGGTATCTCCCTAGGAGTGGTATAGCTGTATTGTATGGGAGCTCAATTTCCAGTTTTGGGAGGAATCTCCATATTGCTTTCCATAAAGGTTGGACTAGATGGCATTCCCACCAGCAGGAATAGGGGTTGCACTCTTATTCTTATATTGACCTTTAGATTTTACTCTTGCTGCATCTCCAAAGAGCTCAAAATGTGTATCTCAGAGGTACTATGGTATTCACGCCTTTGACCATTTAAATTCTATGCAATCCCTTTCCTTTATTATTTAGCAAAATTCTCCCACATTCAACTTATGCATAACCAACTCGCCATATTTTATTAACTTAAATATATAAGGGTATCTTGGATGGAGGTCTGGCTTCTGTAATTTCTTCTTGCTGACAAAATCAATAGACCCTGCCGAAGTGAGTATGTGAATCTTATGGTAATTTAGGATTGATGTGACACAATTAATAATTTTTTTATTTCAGAATTTTCAGTATGAAAAATAAAACAGATATTATTAGACAACAGGTTTTGGTTCTGTTATTGTTTTCTTGGGGCCATACATATTCATGGATTACTCTTCGCATTCAGGAATTACTCCTTGAGATGCTAATTGAATCATATAAAGTGTCTTGGATGAATCCCGATTTCCACACCCTCCCTGCTATTGTTGTACTAATGCTCTACCCCTAGACAACAATAAAAATTAGCATGTTAATATATAACTGTATAAACTGACCTGAGTATAAACTGACCCCTCTAATTTTACCCTAAAAAACTAGGAAAACTTAGTGAATTGAGTATAAGCCAAGGTGGAAAATGCATCAGCCTCTGGTAAATTTAAAAAATTTTAATATATATACTGTATCAATGATGTAGCAGTAAGCCTAGTATCCACAAACTTTCAATGCTTTGCTTAAACCCAATCAGAATCGTAGAGGGAAAGAGCAATCTGCAGGTTACTTCTACATAAATAGTCATTATATTTTGTGATCTATTTGAAATCTATTCCCATAAAATAAATGGAATTATTTAAGGTCAAATTGTTTGCAATAGTAACTCTTCTTTTCCACATGCTTCCTAGAAAATTATAGAACCTACCTTAATGGGTGCAACTGAATCTATATTATCTTCTTTTACTATGTATTTATTTTAAACATTTATATGTTTCCTCTAGTTTTAACAGCAAGTTAATTTATATGTTTAGTTTTGCTCCATGATTTTTCCTCAACAAAGGCACTGCACATTTGCAAGTATGGTTAAATGAATTGTAGGGTGTGCAGAGAAATGCTAGCAAATTATTCTTGATAATGTAGAGCAACAGAAGTCAGAGAAAACTGCAATCCAATCAGTACACTATGTAAAGAAATGTTAAGATTCACTGAAATTTGCAAAAGACTGTCATGGTAAATAGAACCTAAACACAGCTTGGATATAACATAAATTTTCCATTTAAAGGGAGAGATAGGAGTTAAAGTTACAGGGTTTTAGCTGAATCCACATTTATAAATAAGATAAGGTTATTTGGGTAATGTTATAAAGTATATGTATATATTACTGTTAACATAATATTAAAATAGTTTTTCTCTTCTACCAGATAGAGTTTTAATGTGTACGAAGATGTGTAAATAATTCAAAAAAGGGACCATACTTCTAGCAGAAGCAGAAACTAGCATCATTAAGGAAAATTATTTGATTGAGAAATGGTTTCTTTTCTGTGAGAAAGGTCTTATGTATAATTTTCTCTTATAAATTCTAGTTATTTTTTATAAAATAGAAAGTACCAGGGCCTATAAATATATTATCACTCTAGAATTACAGTATAATTATTAGTACAAATTAGAGATAGCTATTAAATCTATCTATATACTTGTATTCTATATTTAGGCATAGTTTGTACTTCCTTATTTTCTTCTTCCTTATTTTCTTTCTTCCTTATATATTTCCTTCCTTCTTTCCCTCCCTCCCTCCCTCCCTCCCTCCTTCCTTCCTTCCTTCCTTCCCTCCCTCCTTCCTTCCTTCCTTCCTTCCCTCCCTCCCTCCCTCCTTCTTTCCTTCCTTCCTTCCTTCCTTCCTTCCTTCCTTCCTTCCTTCCTTCCTTCCTTCCTTCCTTCCTTCCTTCCCTCCTTCCTTCCTTCCTTCCCTCCTTCCTATCATCTTTCACTCTATCCTTCCTTCCTATTATCTTCCACACCTTCCTTTCCTTCTTCCTCACTTCTCTCCCTTCTACATTTCCACTTTCCTTCCTTCCCTCCCTCCTTTCTCACCTCCTTTATTTCCCTACCCCCATGCAACACAAAGCAGAGGATTATTATTTTTTACAAATTGTATTTATTTAAAGAAAATTCATCACATAGTTGACTTGGTTAATTATAATACATTTGTTTCCAGATAAGTTAAATACATTTCTTTCCACATAAGTGAAAGCAAAATTATAAAAAATAGAATGAAATAATAAAAATTAAAATATAAAAATGAAGAATGAAAGAGAAATAAAGAAAGAAAGAAGAAAGAAAGAAAGAAAGAAAGAAAGAAAGAAAGAAAGAAAGAAAGAAAGAAAGAAAGAAAGAAAGAAAGAAAGAAAGAAAGAAAGAAAGAAAGAAAGAAGGAAGGAAAGAAAGAAGGAAAGAAGGAAAGAAAGAAAGAAGAAAGAAAGAAATATAAGAAAGAGAAAGAAAGAAAGAAGAAAGAAAGAAAGAAAGAAAGAAAGAAAGAAAGAAAGAAAGAAAGAAAGAAAGAAAGAAGAAAGAAGAGGAAAGAAAGAAGAAAGAAAGAAAGAAAGAAAGAAAGAAAGAAAGAAGGAAAGAAAGAAAGAAAGAAAGAAAGAAAGAAAGAAAGAAAGAAAGAAAGAAAGAAAGAAAGAAAGAAAGAAAGAAAGAAAGAAAGAAAGAAAGAAAGAAAGAAAGAAAGAAAGAAAGAAAGGAAGAAGGAAGGAAGGAAGGAAGGAAGGAAGGAAGGAAGAAAGAAAGAAAGAAAGAAAGAAAGAAAGAAAGAAAGAAAGAAAGAAAGAAAGAAAGAAAGAAAGAAAGAAAGAAAGAAAGAAAGAAAGAAAGAAAGAAAGAAAGAAAGAAAGAAAGAAAGAAAGAGAAAGAAAGAGAAAGAAAAAGAAAAAGTACAGAGGCAAGCTCATTTGTGAAAATTGTGCAACCAATGAAATCATAATTACAATGGCAGAAGGTTTAGCAAGATCATATTTTTATAAGTTCAATCTGTAAAACAGGTTGCTTTAGGGATAATAGCACCAAACAAATGAATTTGTCCAAAAATTCAAAGCTATTACTGTATACTACAAATTTTAGGACCATATCTCAGCTGCAGGTCCACCTAGAAGAAGGACAGGTTTGAAATGGCAACTGCATTTGTGGGTGTTGTTATAGTTGTCAAGATTTCCTGAGAGGGAAAAAAGATATGGGGGATAGTACCTATTCTCACTCTAAAAAAAAAAAAGCCTGATGATATCAGCCCAATACCAGTTATACCTGACAGTTAGTTAGATTAGCATCCCTTGAGGGAATCAGAGAGGGTCAGTGAATCATATGGGGTAAGTGTGGAGGCAGACCAGCATTGGAAATGAGGATTCCAGGTGATGGAAGGCAGCAAGTATGATTTGGGCATATCCTCCAGATATGGCTAGCTTTCTGATGTATAGGACCAGTGTATCCATATATTTTACGGTTCAGTTTTCATTCCATTCAGAGAAAAGAGAATCTATAGAGATGTCCTTGTTTAAACGTAGAACAGACCATTATTCTTATTTTTTCAGTTTTTTTCAATTTAACCTTATTTTATTAAAACCATTGTGAATTACAAGTCTTCATAGTTGAGGTTCAGATATACAATGGATCAGGGCCAATCCCACCACCAGTGTCGACTTCCCTCTACCGTGTTCTCAGAGTGTTTCCCAACCACCACAATTCTCCCCACCCCCAGCCTACCAGTATATTAGACTCATTTAAATTTAGATTATTGGAGTTTCATTCTCTTGATTCCATTGTTGTTTACTTGGCTTAGCTATTTAGCTCTGTCATGGTTTTTTCTCTCTACCAATGCACCTGAAACCACTTGGACCCTGTTCCCCATCCTTCTATATTTGTGTATTTCCTCCTCCACTTTCTTTTCTTCACCTTGCTATACTCTGGGGCTATGCTGTTCAAGACAACTTCATTTAAACTACTGCAGTTCTTCATGCAGTTTTTTTAAGATACCAAATATAAGTGATACTCTGTATTTACACTTCTTATAAGACTTACTAAATTTAAAATAATACCTTCTAGTTTCAACAATATTGCTGGATATTCTACTGCATATATGCACCACATCTTTATGATCCACTCATCTGTTGTTGAATCTAGGTTGACTCTGTCTTGGCTATTGTACCATGTGTTGCAATGAATAATGGTTTGTATATATCCTTTTGTATTAATGTTTTCCTGTCCTGAGAAGAGATGCCCAAAAAAGAGGAATTTCTGTGTAATACTCAATTTTGAGTTTACTGAGAACCTTCTATACTGTTTTTCATAGTAGTTGGACCAGGATGCATTCCCTCCAGCAGTGAATGAGAGTTCTTTTCTTACCACATCCCGATCAACAGATTGTTACCAATATTTTTGATATGTGCCATCCTAACTGTTAAAAATGATATCGCATTGTTGTCTTGATTTGGATTTATCTAATGATAAGTGATGATGAGCATTTTTTCATGTGTCTGTTGGCCATCTGTTGGTCTTCCTCAAAGAAATGTTCATTTTATCTCCCCATTTTAATGGAGTTTTTAAGGATTTGTAGAGTTAACCCTTGTATCCTAGTTATCAAACCTTTATCTGATGTGGTGAGTGCAAATATTTTTCTCCCACTTAGCTCTCTTTTAGTTTTAGCATGTTTTGAAAGTTTTGGCATACATAAACATTTTAGTTCAATGTAGTCCCATTTATTCAGATTTGATGCTATAGCCCATGCCATTAGAATCTATCATCAAAGATTTCTTTGGTATCTAAGTTTGGAGTGTTAAGGCAGAGCTTTCTTTTTTTGTAATTTTTATTTTTACCAATGTGAATTACAAGTCTTTTTCATTAGTGACAATGAATCAGGGCCATTCCCACCGCCAGTGTTGTCCTCCCTCCACCCCTGTTCTCAGCTTGCATTGATACCTCCCCCTTTTGCCCCCTGAACTGCTAGTTTAACAGGTCTCCTTTGTGTAACACTTGTTGTAGATTGGGGGTCTTGATTCTGTTGTCATTGAATTTGGGTTTGATGTTCAGGTCTTATCATTTTTTATTTCCACTCAAATTTCAAGTGACTACTCCTGATATCATCCACTTTTTTTTCTCTCAAGTTATGAGGCAGAACAAGATGGTTCAGGTTCTGTGGTTCTGTTGGAAAAACAAAACAGAACCAAAAAAAAAAAGCAATGGCAAAAAAACACGACAGCAACAAGAAAAATAAAACAACTAAACAACAATAAGAAAGAAAAAAGAAAAAGAAAGGGAAAAAAGGAAAATAACAAGGTTGCTATTTTTTTGCTTGGCATAGTAAGTAAGTATTGGAATATTAGAAAGAGGATTCCCTTGGTTTAAGAGATTCAGGGTTTCTTCACTTTTAAAGCATGCTGTCATGGTAACAACTACAGGCGCTGGACATGCTCATTATCAACCCCAAGGTCTTTTTATGGTGCCAGAAAATGTTCTATTTACCTGTGGCTGATTAAATGAGTCCTCTGTCATTAGGGATCTTGTTATTTGCACAGATTCTAGGATGAAGTCTAGGATCGAGTCTTTATAGTTCTAGAAGTTCGGCTCCATCATGGTTGTTGTAGTCAGTCTTATATAATTAGTGGTATTGGCTTTTGAACAGATCCTAGAATAAAGCCTAGTATAAAGTTTTTCTCATTATGGTTTCAGAACTTCTGTTCAGTCACAGTTGTCAAAGTCAGACCTCTGGAATTAGAGATCTTGGTTTTTGTACAAATCCTGGCCCCAGCCTAGACTAGAGTCTTACTTATTGGAAGTAGAGCATTCCTATCTGCTTCCTAAGCAGATATTCTCTTTTCAGCAGAAAGGTAGTGTGAAGACTTCCCAAATTAGAAATGTATAATTTTGTTTTTGTTTTGTTTTGTTTTGGTTTGGTTTTGGTTTTTTGGGTCATGCCTGGCAGCACTCAGGAGTTACTCCTGGCTCTGAGCTCAGAAATCACACTTGGCTGATTCAGGGGATCATATGGGATGCCAGATTCAAACCACAGTCAGTCCTGGATCTACGGCATGCAAGGCAAATGCTCTACTGCTGTGCTATCTCTCCAGTATGAATCATTTTCAGATACACTAATAACAAAATAGTTTCTTTCCATTAATTCTATTCTCAGTTCAATTATATTTTAATCAATATTCATGTATTAACTTAACTATAAAGTCTATCTTAATTTTTTTTCTGAAAATTTTATCAAAAGGGTTAATTCTACAGCCTACTGTATTAAAATGTAAATTAAATGTACAGCTCTAATTTTAAGACAAACAGAAATCATGCTAATAGGAACTTTTATTGTAGTTACAGTTTCCTTAGGTCTGTTTCTTCCATAGCCTGAATGATAGTCCAGATGCAATGTAGTATCTCTTAAAACTAGAATATATCTAAAGGATAATGAAGTTATTTTATTAGTCATTATATGTTGAAAAATATGTTGAATTGTACCGATTTCTTTATTTTCAGAATATACACATTATTCAATGGTTCTTCATATTTTCTATTAAATTAATTAAAATATTAAATAAAACTACACTATTCTGTATATAATTATATTATCTCCAAAGACTAAGTAGATGCATTTTAAAATAATTTTACTATTTTTAATACATGTTTGGATCATCTTCAATACTCCACATTGAGAATTGTACAGCTATAGAAACATCTGCATTTGCAAAATGTATTATCTTCTCCACAAGTCAACAATATTCAAAACAGAAATATTTTGCATATTGTGTATTCAACTCAGCAAGCTATCCTTCTGTAATTCATTGACATCATCACAAAATGAATGCATTTTGTTTTCTTAAAATCAAACAATTGTTGTAATTGCAAACTAGTTTATGACTATCTTCATCAGAACCCTGAGCATATTAATTGTTGAGCATATAAGCAACTTTTCACAAAATGATTACATTGTTTAAAATATAATGAACAAAAACAGCATTTCAACAGATAATAAACCTTGCTTTTTTCCCCTCAAAACAAAAATAATGCCTTTTGATTCTCATTATAGATATGGAATTTTTCATACAAAAGAAGTAGAGGCACTGTCTTTACATGCATACGTCAACATTTTAGTTGCAAAAACTTTGGACTTCATTTTTTAAGTGATTGCTGTTTTCTTATCTTATAATCTTAAACTTTTAATTGCATGCTTGTTATATAAGTAACAATTTTGTAGTTATTTTATTCAACTATATCAAATTGCAGGTACTTTTCTATATTATGAACGTACACATATACAAGTATAGACTATATATATATATATCTAATATGTAAAGGGCACAAATCTATTTTATTTTAAATATTTAGATGTTTTATGAAAATCATGAGGATTATGATGTTCACTTTAAATTTTAATTAAAACCACTGTAAAATAATCAAATTTAAACGGGAGTGTTTTCAACATCTATATCAGTCAAAGTTGTAGTATGATTGATCTTACATTATGACACTTTTAATAGCAAATAAAATTATAAATGTTATTTGCTTATGTTGTCTATTTGGTTCCTTAGCTAAGAAATTCAATTAACAATATTATAACAAGCCATGGATAAATATTAATACCAAAAAGTAAGTAAACTTGCCCAAGGCATTTATTAAAAGTAAAAAAGCATTGAGTAGTACTACTCATGATAATTAAAACAAATATTTTATTGTCGTGTTAGTTTTGTTGTTGTTGTTTCTTGTTGGTGTCATATCTAGTGGTGCTCAGGTGTTATTTCTGGCTCTGCATTTAGGAGTCACGGACTATCGGACATGCTGAATTTCAGGAACTATATGGCATGCTGAGAATGTAACTCTTGTTTGTTCCATGCCCAGCATGTGCTTTACCTGCTATACACCAGTCCTTAAATTAATTATTATTACTGTAAAGGTAATAACTCAGAGAATGTTATAGGGTGGGGTTAGACTTCTTAGGGGAGTGTGCTTGTTTTGAATGCATCAAACTAGGTTTCAATCCCTCATACCTCATATGGCCTTGGAATCCCAATCAAGTGGTGTTCCCTGAGTGCAGCTATGAAACTAAGCCCTGAGCATTGCCTGCAGTTATGTTTCCAAAACAAAACAAAATAAAACAAGAAATATAGTTAATCTTTGTTATGCTAGAAAACATGTGATTATACATTTAAATAATGTATATTGAATTTTATAGTTCCTTGGATTTAGTTTTTGTTTGGAACACACCCAAACTGGTTATAGGGTTTACTACTGGCTCTGCATTTGAATTTAATTTATTAAAAATAGTTCTGAGAACAAGGTACATGGTCCATCGCATAGATTATGTAACTGGCATACACAAAACTTTGAGCTTGATGGCTAGAACAACATAATTTTCTATACACTTTGTGATATGGACCCTATATAAAAAAAGAAAGGTTCTATTCATTCTGTCCAATATTTTTGGTTAGTAAGCGACCTTTACATCCCTGTTTTGGATAGAAAAACATTTCTTTTAAAAATATATTTACTTTTACTTTTGCAATAAATTTTTTAAAAGATAAAAGTATACTAGATTATTTAATCATTTTTGACATTGAAGAATTAAAGTATTAGTATAAATATATGAGTTTAGGTGCCAGCGTGGTGGCACTAGAGGTAAGGCATCTGCATTCTAAGCATTAGCCTAGGACAGACAGTGGTTCAATCCCTCAGAGTCCCATATGGTCCCCCTAAGCCAGGAGCAATTTCTGAGCTCATAGCTAGGAGTAACCCCTGAGCATCAATGGGTGTGGCCACCCAAAACAAAACAAAATAAATAAATATATGAGTTTATTTTATTAAGTTTACCAGGGATATTATTACTTAGATAAATAATGGGGTGGAGAGATAGCACAGCGGTAAGGGGTTTGCCTTACATGTGGCTGACCCAGGAATGACCTGGGTTCAATTCTCAGCATCCCATATGATCCCCTGAGCCTGCCAGGAGCAATTTCTGAGCTCAAAGCCAGGAATAATCCCTGAGCACTGCCGGCTTTGGCCTCTAATTCCCCCAAATTATACTGATGTGTTTGAAGACATATACACAAAAATAATTATTTTTAATCAAAATTTAATGTAATAATGCAAATATAATTGCTTCCAACAAGAATTACTTGAACACTATTTCTAAGGCTTTTTAGATCTTGACTATTGGGAGCAATATATAGAAAAATATAAATTGCATCTTCAGGATAAATACTAAATTAGAATTATACACACATGTGTTTTAGATATGTATGGTTTTGTAATAAATATGAAACATATGGGGCTGGAGCAATAGCTTACCAGTAGGGCATTTGCCTTGCATGTGGCTGACCTAGGAGGGGCCTGGGTTTGATCTCCAAAGTCCCATAAGTTCCCCAAGCAAGGATCAATTTCTGAGTGCCAGGAGTAACCCCTGAGCATTACTGGTTGTGGCCCAAATACCAATAAATAAATAAATAAATAAATAAATAAATAAATAAATAAATAAATAAATAAATAAATATGAAACTTAGATTAAACTATATTTAAATTTTAAGTGGACATTTTAGTAACATAAAGTGCATTCTTATGGTACATTTACTGATATAATCTATCTCCAGAACACTCTTCATTGTTGCAAATGAAACTTTCTGTTTAATAATAATTCTCTATCATCTCCTGCTTTCCTCAGCCAGGATTCCATTTTTTCTCTCACTAAATTATGAATTTGCTCAAATAAATGTTTTTTTTCTGACCAACTTACTTTATTAGTTAACCAATATCTTCATTTTAAGGATTAACAATATTCCAGCATTATGTTCACTCAAACTACATTTTGGTTACTGCTTTCTTTGTTAAGTCACGTTTGATTTGCTTACATAATTTACCAATTGTGAACAACTTTCCTGTAAGTAAAGTATAAAATTTATTTTGAACACTAGCCATTAATTTTAGTATTTTAATGCAGACTTAAACTTAGAATCATAAAGTAGTTCTAATTTCATTTATTTGACTAATTGACATATTATTCTTTACAGTAACTTAATGATTCAAAATCCTTCTAACAGAACATAAGACTTTTAATTTTTTACATAATCAATATATTTGCTGTTAGTTGTTATTTTCTCCTTTTACTATGGTTTTCTTAATGTATATGAGGATTAAATATCTCATTAAAGTTTTCTTTGCATTTATGTAACAACTAGTTTCTAATGAAAATCTATATAGTATACTTAAATTTAAATATTAAATCATTAGCCCATTTTTTTGATTGTCCAATGTTTTGGTTTAATTTTAGAAACTTAGAAAATGTGGGACCAGTGTGTTAGTACAACAAATAAGGCATTTTCCTTAAATGAGGCTGACTTGGATCAGAACCTTAGACATCCCCATGTGGTCCTCTGAGTTTACCATATGTGATTCCTGACTGCAGAGTCAGGCAAAACCTATGAGCACAACTGGGTGAGATCCATAAAAAACAAACAACAGATCCAAATATTTTGTCAATTTTGTATGTTAAATTTGATTAAATATGTGCTTGCATTTTTTTCCATTTTATTATTTATCAATTTATCATAATTAAAATATGTGCTGAGTCAGATAATAAAACTATTATCAAGAATAACTGTATATATATATATATATATATTTTTTTTTTTTGGTTTTTGGGACACACCACACAGCGCTCAGGGGTTACTCCTGGCTCTACACTCAGAAATCACTCTCCTGGTAGACTCAGGGGCCATATGGGATGTCGGGATTCAAACACTGTCCTTCTGCATGTAAGGTAAACGCCTTACCTTCATGCTATCTCTCCGGCCCCAGATAACTGTATATTTCAATTTCTAATTTTTGTACCTTTAATATCACATTTAAGGAATCATTGTCAAGTTGAGTGCTTTGTGACCTTTTCTGTTTTTTTTCTTTATAAACATTTTTTTTTATTTTAGGTCTTACACTGAAGTCACTGATATTTTTGCATATGATTTTATATGTAGTATAGGTAAAGATTCATACTTTCGCATTTCATGTGAACATTCTATTCTCTTAGTTTTATTTATTAAAATTGTTTTGTCCTTATTGAATAAACTCCATTTCCTTGTTGAAAATTTTTTAAGTATGTATATATGATTTATTTGTTTTATTTTGCTCCAGATGTCTTTATTTCTGCAATCAACCCATAAACCATTTTTGAAATATTTCAACTTTCTGTTTTGTCTTGACATCTAGAGATTGGGCAGCATGATTTTGTTTGTTTGGTTTTATTATATTTTGTTTTTGTTTTAAGTTTTGTGAAATAGATTCAGGGACCCCATCTGTGAATATATGGAAAGAGGTTTATAAATTCATGAATGAGAGTTTGCTAGTGGCCTTGTGGCAGATTCTGGGGACCACTCTGGTTCTGCTGAGAACCTTCAGGGCCACACCCATTTGTATTCGGTCTCCAGTGTTGCTAGAAATGGAATTCTTTGTAGTGTTTGATAAGAATATACATCAGTTGATCTAGTCTCTTTCTCTCATTTTTAAACAATATTATGAATTTCATCTGAGTTTCACAAATAAGATAATTATTTTAAATAATATAATATACTTTGTAGGGAAAATCTTTTAGAATTTTTTTTAGTTATTAAGCCAGTATATCATTTTTGATACTACTAACATTTTATTTTATTGTATTTATTTTCTTCTGTATTCTGTATATATTTTTAAATATTTTTATTTTGACCAAAGTGGATTACAAATCATTCACAGTAAAATTTTAGTTATATAGTGACATTGAATTAGGGGTATTCCCACAACCAATGTTGTCCTCCCTCTCCCCCCTCTTTCCCAGCATTCCATATCCTCCTCCTTTGCTCCCCAGGGCTGCTAGTGTAAATGGTCCCCTCTGTGTCTAGCTTGTTGTAGGTTGGGTATTGATCCTGTTGTCATTGACTTTGGATTTGGAACTTAAGTCTGATCATTTTTATATCTACTCAATGTTCATAGGACTGTTTGGTCTTGGTAAACTCCATTATTTACCTCTCAGTTTGAGAGGCAGAACAAGATGGTTCAAATTATGTGGTTCTGTTTGAAGGAAAGAAAAAAAAAGAAAGAAAGAAAAAAGGAAGTGTGTGGCATAAACAAAACAAGCAAAAATGGGAGGAGTCCTTCTTGAGGCTATAAATATCTATTTAAGAGAAGAAAGGGAAAAAGGAAGAAAAACATAGCAACAATACTAAAAAAAAAAAAAGAAAAAAAGAAAAAAAAAGAAAAAAATCAAACAAAAAACCCAAAACGTACCACAGCAATAAATACAACCAAACAATAACTACAGTTCTGAAATAAAAACAAAACAGAGCTCAAAAATATAAATCAAAATGAAGCAAAACAAAACAAATACAAAACAAAACTTCTGACATTTTAAATATTGTTTTTAAATATATAAATATGTCATTGCTTTTCACTTCTTTAGATTTTGTTTATTTTATATCAGAAGTATTTAGAAGTTATTTTGTTTGTTTTGTTTGGTCATACCTAGCAGTGCCTAAGGGAACTAATGACTCTGTTTTCAATAATTACTAGTGTTTGTGTTAAGAGGATTGTAAGAGAGGCTGGAAATCTTTGACAAAGTGTCTGCTCATTTCTTCTCATTTTTTGATGGGGTTAGATTTCTTTTTGTAAAGTTCTGTCAGTGCCTTGTATATTTTGAATATTTACCCCCTTATCTGATGGGTATTGGGTGAATAATTTCTCCGATTCACTGGGTGGCTCTTGTATCCTAGGCACTATTTCCTTTGAGGTGCAGAAGCTCCGCATCACTGATTATCAGAGAGATGCAGATCAAATCAACAATGAGTTATCATCTCATACCACAGAGACTGGCACATATTACAAAGAACAAGAACTATCTGTATTGGAGGAGATGTAGAGAGAAAGGAACTCTCATTCACTGCTGGTGGGAATGTTCTCTAGTCTTAATGGAAAACAATATGGAGATTCCTCAAAAAACTGGAAATTCCTAGGGATATACCCTAGGAACACAAAAATACAATTCAAAAATCCTATTCTCACACAAATATTCATTGCAGAGCTATTTACAATAGCCAGACTTTGGAAACAACCAAGATGCCCTTCAACACATGAATGGCTAAAGAAACTGTGTTATATATACACAATGGAATATTATGCATCTATCAGGAGAGATGAAGTCATGAAATTTTCTATACATGGATACACATGGAATCTAGTATGCTGAGGGAAATAAGTCAGAGGGAGAGAGAGATAGAAACAGAATAATATCAGTCATCTATGGGTTTTAAGAAAAATAAGACATTTTTGTAACAATTCTCAGAGACAATAGAGATGAGGGCTGGAAGGTCCAGCTCATGACAGGAAGCTCACCACAAAGAGTGGTGAGTGCAGTTATAGAAATAACTACATTTCCAATTAACATAACATTGTGAATGAATGAGGGAAGTAGAAAGCCTGTCTCAAACACAGGCAGGGAAGGGTAGGGAGGTGGAAGATTGGGGGCACTGGTGAAGGGGGATATTGTTCATATGACTGAAACCCAACTACAATCATGTTTGCAATCAAATTGTATACATAAAGATATAAAAAAACAAACAAACAAACAAAAAGAGATGCTGGGAATCAAACCAGGTTCACTGCATTCAAGACAAATAAGCCTATATATACCTGTACTACTGCTTTGCCCCCCCCCCACACACAATGCTTTATCACTTTTACTTTTAGCAAACCAATCTTTTACCTTCTTGATTGGGTAAATTCTTGTATTTGAATTGAAATTATAAATGAAATTTGTATTTGCAATGGATTTCCATGATCTTAGATGTAAAGTTGTTTCTTAGTTTTTATCTCAGGTTGTCTATTTTAATCACAAATCTTGAATTCACTTAATATATTGATTTTATATTTTGCTGAATTTACTTGATTGTTCTACTATGTTTTTGTTTTTGTTTTGTTTTGTTTTGGGGGAGGGCACATCTGGCAGCACTCAGGGGTTATTCCTGGCTCTGTGCTCAAAAATCACTCCTGGCAGGCTCTGGGTACCATATGGGATGTCAACCCCAGGTCTTGGGTTGGCCACATGCAAAGCTAAAGCCCTACCTCTATGCCTTCTCAACAACCGCTGTACTATGTTTTTCATATAATATTTTCTAGGAATCTTTTCAATCAGATAATGGGAGCATATTCCAAACAGACTGTACTCAGAGTACTGCCTTGTCTCTCTCTATATTCTGTATTCAGGCATCATTCCTGACAATGATTCAGGGACCATAAATGGGGCTGAGGATTGAACCACAGTTGTCTACATGCAAGGCAATATTGTCTTACCCACTGTACTTACTATCTATCATTCTGTGGAATCTTTAAAGCCTTCTAAGTTTAAGTTCCTGCATATGAAGCCTGAGATAATTTAACTTAATTTTAATAGTTGGTTGTCCTCTTTTATTCTATCTAGTTCTATGGCCGAATTTTTAGTAAAATATTAAAAAAAGTGGAAAAGGCAAAGATACTCTTATTTTTTCTGACATTAGAAACAAAACAATAATTTATATTTCTATGTGTTCACTAGATAACAAATCTATTTTGTGCCTGAGTGTTCAATGTCTAGAACCCACTTTTCAATGAAAAACATGAAATAACTTGAAAAAATTCTAAAGGTGGATTACAAAAAGTATTTGTATTTTTCTAAGATGGTTGTATAACTATAAATACCTTTTCTGTCTAATAATGAGTGTAAAATATGTATATCAATAAGCTATATATGCTGATTATAATCATACATATATAATCATATATATCTCAATACTTTTCATATACATATATATGTACAAAACATACATATTACATAAATTATATATAAACCTATGCACATATGTTTTATATAGGTTCATAATAATTCAATTATTGGGGATGGAGCGGTGGCACAAGCTGTAAGGTGTCTGCCTTGCACGCACGAGCCTAGGATGGACTGAGCCTAGATCTGCGGCATCCCATGTGGTCCCCCAAGCCAGGAGCGATTTCTGAGTGCCTAGCCAGGAGTAAACCCTGAGCATCACTGGGTGTGGCCAAAAATACCAGTTATTAAATATTATTTAAAATAATTTGTATTCTTTCTTTTATTTTTTGTCTCTATTTTAAACCACAACAGGTGATGCTCAGAGGCTACTTCTAGATTTGCTCAAGAAGCCTTCCTGGCATGCTCAGGGGGCTATATGGGATGCTGGTGACAGAACCCAGGTCGAGTGCATGCAAGGTATGTACCCTACTCTCTGTTCTATTGCTCTGGCCCTGTATTCATTCTTAATGTATTTGGAGAACAGGAGTATTAAGGGCAGTTATTAATTCAATGCATAATTATCTCAAATATGTATGGATGGCCTGTCAATTTAATTAAAAAAATAAAATTGGATATTTGAAACTGAGAGTCAATCTGCTGTTCAAAATATCCTGATTTATTTTGTAATTGAAATGGAACTCCTGTATTATTGACAGATTTTAAAATCAAAGTGGCTGTAGGTTTTGATGCAACATATATATCAAAATGACATGATTTTTTATTAGAAGTATTAAATCTTAACTTCTTTCTAGTTATAAATGTGTTATGTCATAAATCATACTATCACAATCTAATTTTACCAAGTTCTCTATTACCTTTTAAGGGCCAGATCATCTTTATTTTCAGTTTTTTAATATAGGATACCTTCAATTATGTTATACATGTAGTTAAAATATGTACTGTAAAAGTAAATTTGCAAATGAATCAAATTTGAAAATCTAAGGTTTTTCCTGGATCATAACTTGTTATGCCAGTCTTATTGTATAGAAATTTGACATTTAGTGACTGGAAAGATAGATTAGCCTATAAGGCTTTTAACTTGCTTGAGGCTAACCTACATGTGATATCTAGAACCCCATATGAACCACCAAGTCCTACCAGCATTGAATCATGAATACTGAATCAGGAAATATCCATAATAAATGCCAGGTGTATCGCCCTAAATATAATAAACATTTAAAAATATCTGCATAAATAATATCTTCAAGAGTTCATTTCTTGTTCTCCCCCTCATATTTTTACCTTTCACCATCTTCATTGACAATCATACTTTTGGTTTAAACGCATTATATATAATGACAGCAAAAGTATCTCTTAATAAAATTTATTACCTTTTCATTACAGTCTTTCTAAAACATGTTTATGTACATATATATGGTATTTTTTATATTATGCCTTAATGAAGTATGTAAAAAAACATGTCAAAAGTTTAAATTACGAAATTGATTAAACTACTCTGTTAATATTCAAGTCCAACTTTATATCCTTGTAAGGATTAAATCAACTTTAGTCTTTGATAAGAATGGGAGCAATTATTTTTCTTTATATTTTGTATATTTTCCCTCCATATGACACATTTTGACAAGTGATATGTTGTCATAGCATTAACATAATAGGAATTTTAATATTTCTAGAGGAAGTCAGTGAGAAGACCAGCTAGGATGTTCATACCCTGAGTTGGGTAACTGATCAAAAATTCCTGAGAAAATATTACAAATATTACCAGCAGGCCCACTGAGAACTCTTTTCCCTTCTCACCAATAGGCCCACTGTGTATTCTCTCTCAGTGTGGATAATTTATTGAGATGTTCTGTTAATAAAACTGAAATTCTGCTTCATTTACTACAAACATTTAATATATATACATGTATTTATATGTACATATAAATGTATATATATACTTCCTTCTGCTGTGTATATAGTAAAACTTTCTCATATAAACATAAGGATTTTTACAGGCAATAAAGCCTTGATTAAATTTATCTTTACCTGGAATACTCTGCATCAAAAAAACAAACAAACAATTTTTTCTCTCCTTGTCTTTGAACACCATAGCAGTTTGAAACAAAAAGGATTGCTTTGCTTCAAGGACTCCCCTAGTCACTTTGAATATACCTGCTAATCTACACTCCAAAAAGGTTTTGCCAGGAAAGCACTGGGCTATTGAATTTTACTAGGTATAATTTTGTAGCCTTTCCATTTATGTTTAATCTCTTTCAAAATCAACCTTAGGAAGTTGGTCTTAGTCCCCAAGTTAGAAACCTGTTCCTCTAGGTAAAGGACATTTGTTCTAGGTAACCTGGCTTCTTGCTAATATCTTAATTTACATCAGTATAACACTAGGGCCAGAGAGGAACTACTTTGAAATGTAAAAGTTTGCCTTCCTTTTATTCTCTGGGCTCTTAACTAAACTATATTCTATTCTAAGATTATAAGCCATCTAGAGCTATGTGTATTGTTTTAAAGATCAAACAATGTACACTGATAACTTTCTGTACCTTGCAAAGAAACAAAATGTGAGCATTCTCATATGTGAGACTGGCCTTTTACTCCTTAGATACTCCTAACTTGGAGACTAAAGTTGTAATACACTTGCCAGAATATGTTTTCCCATACATTCACCATGTGGTCTAATTTCTTCATATTTCATATGTAGCTGGTTTGTGCTACCCACTCTCCAGAGGCAGGGTTCATCATAATTCTGCCTGTGCTGCCAGACTGAAGAACTTGGCAGCAATATATGATGTAATATGTGTAGATATATTTTTTTGATTCAAGTTAAATTTCTTAGCTTATCCAAAAAGACCTACAGGTTAATAACTTGAAAATTAATTTTATGTAAATGCATATGAAAAGATACTAATTCATTATTATATAAACTTTATTTTTCACATAGAAAAAGTAATTACAAGTTAATTATGTCTATTAATATGAATGATTTATTTATCACCATATATAATTCAAGTTTTTGAATGACACTGAAAAATACAGAACATTAAACAGGAACACACTGAAAAATACATAAAATACAACATAAAATCTGAATTCTTTTATCCAGATATTCAGAGAAACATAGACCATAAAATCATTCTGCATATTGAAACTCAATTTTTAGTCTATTAATGTAATTTGTGAAAAGCAGGTCAACTTTATGTGTCCTTTCTTAAAATGATATAAAATTCAAGTTGGAGAAGACTGTAGATGATAATATGACATAACTTACATAATACATCTGGAATATCACCAAAGTACCACATAAAGTCAGGATCTAAAAGAGCAAAGTGGCTATTACTAGTAATTTGAGAATCTCTGGTTAATTCTTCAATTGAATATATTATCTCATAATTAGTTGTATAGTATCTTGGGGACTCTGCTTGTGTATACAGAAAAATTATCCTAGTACTAATTAAAATGAGATATTGAACAAATTTACTGACCATAGGAGATATCTTTGGAATGCCTGCATTTCTATTCTCATCTAATTAGATAACAGTGTTACTAAAAAGAAATACTCTTAGGAGTGCCAAAAGGCTGCCTGTCTCAAAATAAACAATGAAGTAGATAGAGAGTTAGGCAATGCATTAGATTAAGGATAAAGCATAGCTCAAACATAAAAGGGTATCAAAGCTTTTATTGTCCTCTTATTTTGATACAAATAAATCTTCCTAAGAATGTATTGATAAACCAAATGACTGCTTGCAAATATTAACAGGCAACATGATCATCTACTTAACCTGCAAAGCAGTGTCACTTAGATAATGAGAATGAGAGAAGGACCAAACATTTAAACATTTAAAACAATGATACCGGGGCTGGAGAGATAGCACAGCTGTAAGGCGATTGCCTTGCATGCAGAAGGACATTGGTTTGAATCCCAGAATTCCATATGATCCCCTAAGCCTGCTGGGGATGATTTCTGAGTGTAGAGCCAGGAGTAACCCCTGAGCGCTGCTGGGTGTGACCCAAAACCCCCCAAAAATAATACCAAGGAAATTGATTTGCTTTATCATAGCTTGAAATTTTAAATATGAAATCATAATACAGCTTTTGAATGATGGGTTTGCTCATGACATCCAGCCTTACCTAGCATGAGTTTTAGGGCCTTCATAATTATATCCCTCACTAATAATCATCAACTTACAAATACTTATTTTAAATTGAGCCTGACCTACAATCAGAAAAACATAATATGTATGCCTTAGAGGTTTTCTTTAATATTTATTCAAATAATTTATTTTAAGTGATTATATAATATTTTGGAAAATTTGTATCAATGCTAATTTTATAACTTTAAAGAATCAGTGGCAATTTTATTAATAATTATCTATATGGAAAAGTGTGTTAGAAACAGCTGTGGATGTAATTATTGATTAAAGAACATGATGTCTAAAAAATAATAACTCAAAGTATAATGTGTGAAGAAAAAAGATAAAATTACAGAATATCTGCCATTGTGAAATATGCATTGTGAGTATATGCAGATTGATTAGAGTATCCCATCCACTTCTGTTCATGTCTATAATTTTTAAAGTTGTGTATAGAAAAATTTATCATGAATAAGTTTAAGTGGTTTCATTTCTCAAAAAATATAATATCCTATCATAAATAAATGTATGGCATTGACATGTTAAGTGCTGAATGAATTATTTTCTCCTCTGAGAAAATCAAATATGTAAATAAAATATGTTGCTCTTCCAATATGAGTGTATAAAAATAAATAATTTCTGTGCTGCTTTACTTTTAGAACTACACATTCTTTTTTTTTTTTTTTTAAGCCTACAGCACCCGGTATTCCCAGGCGGTCTCCCATCCAAGTACTAACAGGCCCGACCCTGCTTAGCTTCCAAGATCAGATGAGATCTGGCGGGTGCATTCAGGGTGGTATGGCCATAGACAGAACTACACATTCTAATAAACCAAAATAACTATACTTAAATAGTACAATTACTTATCAAACAATATATTTAAATTGTTTAATCTCTTAAAGAGCTGTGCTTTATTTTTTTGTGGGGGGCCACACCCTTTTGATGCTCAGGGGTTACTGCTGGCTAAGCGCTCAGAAATTGCCCCTGGCTTGGGGGGACCATATGGGACTCCGGGGAATCAAACCGCGGTCCTTCCTTGGCTAGCGCTTGCAAGGCAGACACCTTACCTCTAGCACTACCTCCCCGGCCCCTATGTTTAATTTTTATAATAATGATGTAATTGTATAAACTATACATTGCAGTAAGAAAATATTTATCATCATTTATATCTTGACATTTCATGCTTCAATAGATTGAAAATCTGGGGTCTGAGGGACAGTAGAACGAGTAGGGTATTTGCCTTTTATGCAGTCAACCCAGATTAAAACTATCTGCAACTCTTATTTTCCTGAAGCACAAAAGGTGTGATTTCTGAGTTCAAAGTCAATAATAAACTCTGAAAACTAACAGGTTTGACCCCAAAACAAATAAAACAAAGCAAAAGTTTGTTTGTATTAAAAATCCTAGGGAATCCTACAGTTAATTTATAGGATTAGAATGTTTTCTTAGGTCAGTGAAGATGGTGGTTTTGATGTTTGTCACTACATTGCTTGACTTGCCATGGTGACCTCATCAACAACGGATCCCAAATCAAACAAAAATTACATAATTAATATCCGATATTAGAGTTATTTGTAAGCTAATGGCAAAATAATAAAAAAATTTTCATGTTCTCTCATTTTCAAAAATTTATTTGATGAAAACTAGAATTATATCATAAAATAATAATTGTTTTGTTGTTTCTAGTATAATATCAGAACAGATGTATCAATTTCAATATACTGGGGTTTTGTGGGAGGGGTATATGTTGTATTCTCTTAATCCCAGGACAATCAAAAGTGAGGCAAAGAATCTAAAGAGAGATATTCCTCTCTTCTATTTAGTAATATAAAACATATTTGGAAAGTTAACAATTTTAGAGAGAAAAGACAAAATGTGAAGCCATTGTCGCTAAAAGATTAAAAAATGCTGAATAATTTTGAAGGAAGAATGCATAGCTGAAATTTGTTATTAAATATATCTACACTCAGGTCTTCCCTGATAGGCTTTTGCAACCCATGTTTCAAGCCTCATGTTTCAAAAACATATCTCAAAAAATTTTTTTAGAATAGATCATCATGACAAATTTTATTTATACCAACATTCATAGAAGTCCTATGACCCAGGTTGTCTGTTATTACTTAGTCTCTGTTTAATCATCAATTAAAATTCTCTACCTCTTTTCAGCTTTTAAGACTTTGTTTTGACTGTCTGACAAGCTGTCACTAGCAATTTCCATCCATATTTACTCAAGTGTTTACCCCCAAAACCTATGTCCACTGAAGACCCCATAAATAATATATGACAAGGTCCCCAAAGTACTGGACTCATTGGCAGGTTTCCCAAATGGAAGCTGATTACATTCTCTAAGCTTTACCATGATCATAGGAAATTTTGTCGTACATCTTTCTGCCTATCCATTTTAGTTTCAAATAATCTCACACAATTTAATTACTTTTAATGCTTAACTCTTTTCATATTTTAAGGATTATTTACATTTACGTCAATCTGCATGTCATTGCTTCTGTTCATGGTTTTGTATTTCTCGACACATGTGACAGGCATCAGAAAAATTGCTGTTGGAGTGGAAATACTGACTAGATTTTGCATAATTAGGAATTATGCCATATACTTAGCTTAAAGACAGCAGGAAGTATTGGCAAGTCCCACAACTGCAACCTCCAACAGGCTCTCTGCTCTACTGAAATTGTAAATCACTCTCTGGCCTTCTATCTCCAGCTTGGAATGGAAATAGCTTCTGGTCATGAAACTCTCACAAACCAGTTCCACTGATGGTTTTTTTAGAGCCAATTCAACTGACCTTGGCTTCCAAATCACTAGCCAGGGTCTTTTTTCATATATCATATCTCTAAGATCTGACCCAGTCCAAAACATGGTTTATGCAAATAGGTCTCAAGTCACTTGTGACCTCAGTTATCTCAGAATTTCAATCCAGTCTCTTAAAATGTGGTTCTTTTTAAAATATCATTATGGTTTGATATTGGTTACAATGTCCTGATTATAAATATGATTTTCATACTGCCTGTCAAAGTCCCTCTACACATCAATAGCTCACCAAAATAATTATCATGAACTTAAACAAAAAAATAAATGTATCTAAATTTGTATAGATAGATAGCTGAAGAAAATTCAGCTCTTAGATGAGCAGTTTCTAAATCTTAAAAATGTGGTTATATTTTCAACAAATATACTTTTGGATTTCACAGGAATGACCTAAAATTAAGATATTATTAGGGCTCAGAGAGATAGCACAACAGTAGGGCATTTGCCTTGCATGCAGCTGACCCAGCAAGGATGGCAGTTCTAATCCTGGAATCCCATATGGTCCCCCAAGCCAGCCAGGCATGATTTCTGAGCACAGAGTCAGTAGTAACCCCTGGACACCTTAGGGTGTGATCCAGAAACAAACAAACCAGGGAAATAATATAGATTTATAAAAAGGAAGCAGATAATTAATGTCTTTGAAAATTGTATAAGTGTGTCAGAGGTAAAGATATTAAAAGATATTTAAGCAAACAATAATATCATAAAAATTATTCTGAAAAAACTAACAGCTTGGTTTACCAATCTATAAGAAATTTATCAAGGAAAATTGGTAGTATGCATTGCATTCTGAAGTACTAATACATATTTAATGAAAAAATGTATTTTCATTTCTTATGAAGATAATAATTGGAAGTGATATTAGAGTCATGTTCAATTAATTGTATGCAAAATTTCAAAGGAATCTTCTCATGCATGTTCAAGCATACAATGAATAACTTATTCTTGAAACATTTAACATTGTAGATTAAACCATTTGTAGAACTTATAGATAAAAGAGGAGAACATGGAGGGATCCTAGAGATAATATAGGGACAATGAACTAAACACAGTTCAGTTCCCCCCCCCCCTGCCCCCATGAATATTCCTAGTCAGGTACCAGAAATCACTGAGTTAGAAACAACACTTCTTGGTATTCCTCTGACCCCCCAAATAGAAAAGCTTTCTATAAAATCAATTAGAAACTTAATTTTCTCCTAGTGGGGGAGTTATTTTAGTCATTAGTAGTCAAGTATGCCTAAAGTGTTCTTTTATTTCAAAATTAAGCAAATAGTATTCCAGGGTAGTGATGGAAAATTAAAAATAGAGGGTAAAATCAAGATGTAGGTACTGTAAGACTATGGACTACAATGCCAAAATCATTTCTTTTAATCATAATTTTTCATAACATTACTCAATTTCTACAAGAATATGAACATGTAAGCATAATGCTGTAAAGATAAATTACCAAGTTTGTTGATTACAACAGTTCTCACTCTGGAATAGAAAGGAAGAAAATGTGTTTAGTGAAAAGAAAATTAAACAAAAGGAACTTGTCTTTCAAAACATAGGCAAAATTCAAATGCACAAGTGCAAAGAAATAGTCCTGAGTTATCAGAAACTTGATGAATAGAGAGGGAAAAAGTTCCATCAAAACACATTTTGAAGTGATATTCCTTTTTTGTAAGAAACTCTAGAAAATTGGCAATTAGCAACTCTTGTTTATTGTGCAACTGCAATTCTATTTTAGTCATTTTTGGAAGAAAGCCCAAAACTGGGAATGCAAAAGATCCTTTAAAAGAAGGGTAAGATATTTTGATAACCCTGAAAAAAAGCATATGTTATGCTTCAGACAACTGATTAAGTGACTTTATATTTAAAGGTTTTATGAAACAAAAATAGAAATTCTAAAAGTCACAGCCAAAGGGCAGATGGTAGACCTTGGCATCTGGAGAAAGGATAGAAGAATTATGTAATAAAACTTATGTCCTGCAATTGGCATGGAACATTTTCTTAAATTTTTACAAATAATAGAATGTTTGCAAAATACTTCTTTAGCATTTTTATGAAATATTAATTAATTAATTAATACTTCACAGTTGCTTACAATGATGATATCTAAAGTATTGGTTTAAACTGAATAAGGTTTATTTTATCTCTGTTTTTGGCTTTTCGGTTGTTCTTTCTCACATATCAATCCCTACACTCTAAATCTCTTAATGAGAGAAAATACCTTTACATCAAATGTATGCAAAATTCATGCAAATTATATGCATCAAAATGTATGCAATTGTTGGCATGAGAACATATTTTGTCAGGTTTTATGATTCAAATTGTTGGTAGAGTCTACTACCAATTCTTTAAAAAAGTACTACTTTTAAGGATTTTATTTCATTTTAAATAAAATCACTAAAACCATAGAGTATTTATGTGGTGTTTGTAAGTATTCTTATTTATGTCTGACTTCAGTTCATATATTATCTTAAACCTCAAATAAAGAAAAGAAACGTTTTGCTGATATATTAAAAAAATTAGAACAAAACTTGTTTCAGTCATTTTTCTTGCTGGAAACCATCCCTGGTCCAATCCCAAGCACTGCACATGGATCTAAGAGAATTGCTCTGATTAATTCCCTATTCACAGAGCCAGAGTAAGCCTTGGGCACCACTAGTTTGACCCCCAAACAAATGCAAATACAAAAAACCGCCCCAAACCAAAAATAATGCTTTTCTTAAGACAATGAGCAATGAAAACAGAATGATAAAAGTGTCTGCATTTTATCATGTTTACTTTTAAATGATATTAAAGGCATATCTATAATATATATGCAAACTTTACATCTAGTTTAAAACTGTGTATAGATATGTGTGTGATTGGGGGATAATGAGATTCATTAATTGCTGGATAATTTAAGAACAACCACAATCATGTAATTCTTAATCATTCCTTTGAAATATAATTTAAATATAATTTAATATAATATTTATAATATAATATTATATATTATATATCATATAATATAATTTAATATAATATAATATTTATAATATAAATATAATTTAAATACAAATGTGCACATACTTAATGAAAGCAATTTAATAATTTTCTATATAAATGTGCCCTGGATAGATAAAACTTTTCTTTTCTCTCTCTCTTTTTTTTTTTTGTTTTGGTTTTTCTGGCCACACCTGTTTGATGCTCAGGGGTTACTCCTGGCTAAGTGCTCAGAAATTGTCCCTGGCTTGGAGGGACCATATGGAACACCGGGGGATCGAACCGCGGTGGCAATCTTTCCTTGGCTAGCGCTTACAAGGCAGACACCTTACCTCCAGTGCCACCTCGCCGGCCCCAATAGATAAAACTTTTCAATTTTTATTCTGTTCACTAATATTGTTGATGTTATGCTTTTTTTGTAAAAAGTTAGAATTTTATATAGATCCAGTTCCAAGTATTTATCCCTTCTTTCCTTGATTTTCCTTTGCTGCATTAATATTGTGGTCACAATCACTTGATTATGGTGAATGTCAAGAGTTGCATACTTTATATGTTATGTTAGCATATATGCTTACTAGCTTTTGCATAATTATTGTAATACTAGATATCCCATACTACTGAGTCTACAGATCATATTCAATATATGTGAAATAAAACTCATTGCCTCACACTTACAAGGAATACACTTTTAACATGGACCATCTGCCAGGCACTAGAGAAAATTTAAATTCGTAGTTATTTAAGGGTAATATAAAAATCTGCACACTATCTGATGTTGTATATTATGATTTAGTATACTCTTGGACCATTAACTTCATCAATTACAATTATTTGAATCACAAATTTAATCAACATATGTCAGGTTTTGATTTCCCTGTGGCTACAATTTGGAGACCACACTCAGCATTGATCATCTTACAAGGTAAACATACAGGTTGATCAAATGTAAGGTAAGTTGCTTACCCATATGAAAAATCAGTGTCTTACCATACTATCTTTTGGGTTTTATTTGGTTTTTCTTATTTATCTGGTGAAAATAAGACACATTTATGGTGGTACTTATGTCCATGTGTCCTTTACATACACAACTGTGTACCAAAATTATGTCAACTTATCTTACCTAACTAAAGTGACAAAGTAATAGAAAAATCACTAGTACATTGAAAGTCTTTCTTAAGTTTGAATTGTCTTTTACTAACATTTTTAAATCATCTATATTATTCATTTGATACATCGGATTACTACATAAGAAGAGCCAAAGAGCCTCATAAATAAATGAAAGATAGGCTCTGCCAAGTGAAAGTAAAAAGTACAACTCCCTCCCTCAAACCCTCTCCCTTCCTCCCCCTCTCTTTCTCCTCCTCTTCTCCCTCCCCCTCTCAGCTCCTTCCTTCCTACCTTCCTTTCTACCTTCCTTCCTTCCTTTTTTCCTTCCTTCCTTCCTTTTTTCCTTCCTTCCTTCCTTCCTTCCTTCCTTCCTTCCTTCCTTCCTTCCTTCCTTCCTTCCTTCCTTCCTTCCTTCCTCCTTCCTCTATCCACCTCTTATATTTCTTACTTGTTCCTTAATTACTTCTTTATCACTATTTTCTCCTCATTCTCCCCTTTATCAATATCCAACTTTTCTCTCATTATTAAAATATAGAGCAGGTCCATGGAGAATTTCAAAGAGAACTATGTTTAAAACCACATTTACATTCTACCTCATATGTTGTATTATGCCTAGAAGTTTGATCAGTATAAAGCTCTATATTTCTGTTCAGAGGCAGGTAGTATAAAATAGGTCATGTGTTAATATCATACAACTTATTATTTTGTTCATTTATTAAATAAATTGTTCATTTATGAGCAAATAATTTTGTACATTTATTAAGTAATGATTTGTATAATTATGAACATGTTATATTTAATATTTATTTAAATATTATTTTAAAAATTATATTGTCACTGCATTGCATCAAACACATACTCTTGGAAAAAATTATGTAAGTTCAGAATTTGGAATTTCTACAAAGCATAAATTAACATGCAATTCATTCATAGTATAATATAATTAATTTAAGCAGCAAAGTCATATTCAACTGTTTATAAAAATTGCTAAAATTCATAGTTATGTAAAAACAATATCTATAAAATGGAAAGAAAAATTAACATAGAAATTGATATGATATGACAGGTTGCCTAGAACTCTTATAGTGGAATGTGATATTAATAAACACATTTAGTAAACCAATGTTTAGAATTGTGTAGGTTTAATTATTAGTCCAATCATATAATTTAAAAAATAGAGTACTATTTTAGTCTCCCTTTTTTTTTTTTTTTTAACATCGCTTAGTTTTTACAACTATTTGGTTTTGTGGCCTACTTTGAGATACCTGGTGTCTACTGAAAGTTAGTGCTCAGAGGTTACCTCTGGAAGTTCTTGAAGGACCATGTGTTGTAGAAGATCAGGCCTTGGTCCCCTGCATGAAAAACATGAACTCAGCTTATTGGACTATATATCTGGCCAATTCTTTATTTTTTTAAAAAATGCCTCTCATACTAATATAAATTAATAAATTAATAAATTAATAATCAGAGACTTTCATAATTTATCCAAAATATCATGTGTGATAGTTATCAAAATTATTTAAGCATAGATAATTTTAAAATTATTAATCAGTCACAGAAGATATAGTACAAACCTAAGTCACTTGCCTTGCATGCAGCTGATTCCAGTTTGATCTCTGTCACCATATATGGGCACCTCCAGAATTTTTTCTCAATAAACTTGAAGCCATAAAACACAGTCATCCAACCCTTTATTTATAAGTAAATTGCTTAATCACTTATTTTTAATTTTAAAAATAGAATTATCTAAGTGCAATATTTAAAATTGATTTATTTTGAAATTCCTGTGTAAAATATGACCTTAAAATATGATTTAATGATGATTTAACTACTTGATTTACCAGATATATTTAAATACAAAATACCATCATTATATAAAGAGCCCAAAAAATGAACATTGAGAAAAAACAGTCTATATTTTCAGTTAAATAAATGAATTCCTTTGGAATGTTTATCTTTTCGGTCACGATTGTACAATCTCTTTTTATAAATTCAGAAAAATATTTTACCACTAAATTATATGTAGCTATGAGTCATTACACTAATATACATTTCCGTAAAAAGCAAAGTGCATAACCATTCCTCAAAATAAAATATATGCTTGTAAATATACAAATACAAGTAATAAAGCCAAGTAGATCATGTCTAGGATGTTTAAAATACCAAGAAAAAAAGATATACCTGCCTAGTTAAGTCACTGCTATTCCATAGCGTTAGTTAGCGTTTTCAAACTATATTTGAGTTTATGTTTTGCACCTGCATGTAAATCACAGATTTATTCACCTGAACAGTTTCTTTTGGATGGCTTCCCAGATTGGAGTCATTTATACACAAAATTGCCTTTTTGGCAGAAGTTCTAAGTGAAGTAAATAGTCTTGATTGGTCGGTACATAAAATTCTACAAATGTACAGTTAGGAAAGGAAGAGCCAGTATTGTCATTGTAGAGAAAGCAGTCTTTGGCATTTGCAGAATGAAGTATTTTTATGGGATGTCTCTATGCGAACTAAAAGACAAGATTGCAGTTTCCATTCGGTAAATGGAATAAATCCAGCCCTTGTAATTTTCCATTCACTTGGAGATCTTTGTTGCCAGAGTGCCAAAGACTGATACTTCAAATAGATTTGTATTACCACAGCTCAAGGCTTTAGGAGCAATTCAAGTGCTTACTGACTCTGCTTTGCATTTGCATGTTTATGAGTATGTTGGAGCTTATGTTTATCCAGACTAAGTGAGACAAATTGTACAGATGATTAGGCTATTAAAAGACAGTTGAGATATTACACACTGCTACAGAGACTAAAGGCTTCTCATCACAACTAAGTATGTGTGAGACCTCTGGTCATCAAAGCAACAACAGCAACAACGGAAGAGGAAACATTCAAATCGTGTGTGCTCAGATCATTGCTCAAGATGCAGACTCATGGATCGTTATTCCAGGTGAACTTGTTTGACTTAAATGGATTTCACAGTCTTCTTTCAAAATAGTCGGTGCATATCAAATAAGAAAACTATATTAAAAAAAAGAAAAATATATAGACAAAAGTGAGAATTACATGGAAATAAGAAATGATCAACGAATACATGTTTTTCATTGAGAAAACAGTGGTGAGAAAAGTTTCAGTGGCATTTAAGCATTATCATTTTATATATGCATAAATATATATTATGTATATATTTATATTTATAATATAATAAATATTATAATATAACTATTATTTATTTAAATATAAATATATTTATTTTATTATCTTTTTTCGGGCCACACCTGTTTGATGCTCAGGGGTTACTCCTAGATAATCACTCAGAAATTGCCCCTAGCATGGGGGGACCATATGGGACGCTGGGGGATCGAACCGCGGTCCTTCCTTGGCTAGCGCTTGCAAGGCAGATACCTTACATGTAGCGCAACCTTGCCGGCCCCTTTATTATCTTATTTATAGTGTTTTGTTTTGTTATCTTAGAGTCTTACTCAGGGGTGCTCGGGACTTCCACCTGCAAGACTTCTGCCCCAAGAGATCATTACTACTGGAATTCAGAGCCATATGGTGTATGTGGATTAACCAAGGCCTTAAAAGTGCAAGGCAAGCACAAGTAGCTATTGTGATATCACCCTGGCCTGGTACTTCCCTATCTTAATTCACATCTATATTGCAGTAATTATTATTTTATTTTATAGATGGGCTGGAATTCAAGGACATCTGATTACATCTTGCTTTCCAAGTTAAAAAAAAAATGAAGCCACTTCATAAAAACAGACACCTTGTTGTAATCTAATAATTTAAGTATATTCAACTTTGCAGTTGTGCTTGTGTTTTAATTCAACATTACTTTAGCATTTTTCCACATCTTAGAGAATCAGTTTTCCTTCATAAGTCTTATATAGAGTTTTCATTTCATTTAAGCTAAATTTGAATGATATATTATATAATTTACATGGCAAGTATTATAGTAAATTATTTCTATATTTAATTTTCCTTTTTTTTTTTTTTTTTTGGTGGGGAGGTCACTTTGCAGACGTCAGTGTTAATACCACACTTAGGGCTTGGGAATTACTTCCACTGGTGCTTTGAGAATCATGTGATCACAGGAATTGAAGCCGGGTATCTCACATGAAAATCAGATATCCTATACTCTGTACAAGTTGTGTCTATCTAACTTATTCTTATAAAATTTTTATAAAATTTATGACTATGGGAATATTTTATGTAACAGAAATGAGAGAAATATTAAATTTATAATTAGTTTGGCATTGATAATATCTATAATTTATTAAAAATGGACCAGAATAGTGGGTATGGCGATATTCCTATAGGCAAACCGGGGTATGAACCTAATATTCTTATATATTAACTTGATCCCACCATCAGGAGAAACCCTGAAGCATAAAATCTGGAGTGATCCCTGAGTACAGTAAAGTGTGGTTCAAAAGCAGTAAAACAACAAAAATCATATTCAATAAAACATATAATAAAAATGTAAACTATAATTGGTAATAAAATATAATAATGAATGAATGAATTAATATTTATCACATAATTTAATAAACACTATAGAGGAGAAAAATTCAATAAATGCAAAACATTTAAATTTGAAAATAGTTTTTTTACATGCTTTATCCCTAATGATTTTTTTTAACTTATAAAGAGCTCACCTTCAGAGCCAGAGCAATGGTGCAGCAGTAGGGTGTTTATCTTGCACACAGCTGACCCAGGATGGACGGTGGTTCGATCCCTCGGCGTCCCATATGGTTTCTAAAGCCAGAAATGATTTCTTAGCACATAGCCAGGAGTAAAAACTGAGTATCACCAGGTGTGGCCCAAAAATTGGAAAAAAAAAAGAGCTCATTTGTGTGAATAAACACAAACTGTATGAGAGGTGTTTAGCTTTTTATTTGTATTTGAGAAAGTATTTGCTGTGCAGGTGTAAGTAATATGTGTCAACTTTATGGGGCTATGAGCTGCCCAGGTAACTGCTATAAAAAACTTCTTTAATGTCAGTGTGGAGAATTCTGAGAGAGTTTAGTATTTGTATCAATATACTGAGAACAGGTTCTCCTTAGCAATGCCAGCATGCAGCATCCAAGTTAGCCAAAAGACTGAATATAGAATGCACGGCATAGGTAGGGAAAATGTATTCCTTCTCATTGTGCAAACATATCCATCTTCTCCATTCTCAGACACTGCTTCAATTCATTCTACAACTTTGGTTTTCACAGAAACTTAGAGGTATCCACTTTTCAGTACCATAAACCCTGAGTCACATCACTTATTTCCTTACTTCATCAGTTACAGATGGAAAATTGTGGATGATTTCAGCATCACTGGAATAAATTATTTTCAGTACTGCTTGTATGTATGCATATATATATATATGAATATATACACATTTATTAAAATGGTTCTGTTTTACTAAAGATCACGAACACACATATATTTGTAACCACCAATGTATAAAATTGATAGTTCATACAATTGTAAAAACATATATTAAAGAATCAAATTTAAGAGGGTCAAATTTTGTGGAACTTTTGAATAAGATGAAAGAGTAAAATAAATTGCAAAAGAATACAAGTAATTGACAATAGGTAAATGTTTTATAGTTCCAGGAAAAATATTTTTGATAACATATGATACATCTCCAAAGTCACAGAGAGAAAATAGAACTATTACTGCTTTCTGTGATTATTTTTCTAGGTAATGTCAATGTTATAGTCTGCTGAAATTAAAAATAGCCCAATTTCTTCATCAATAATGTAGGTATTGCAGACTTGAGTCATTCCAATAATAACATAAAATAAAATGTGGTGAATTATCAAAGCGATTTATATAAACTGAAATATTAGATAATTGAATACATTATTTAATGATGAACTGTAATCAAAGATAAGAAAAGATAGAATAAGAAAACAATATAGGTTCTGCAAATTGAGAAAATAACATTCATTTTAAAACCTACAGTTTTTGATAACTGACCACATTTTTTACTTTATTTAAGGAAAATGTATTACATAATTTATATATTTGATCATAATGTATTTGTTTCCAGATTAGTGAGTAAGAATGTGTTAAGAAAATGAATAAAAGAAAAAGGAAGATAAAAATTATTGTATCTCCAATTAATTTTTAATACAGTGAGGGTTTAGTAAGCTCTTGTTAGCTTTTAATCTTGTTAAATTTGTTTTTCCTGTAGAAATGAAAGTATCAAAAAATTAAGTTTCCAGCAGTGCAAAGCATTATGACTTATATTATGCTTTTTGCTGTCAACTGCCATTCTGTTTGGAAAAGGAAGATATGGGAAGATGGTGCCTACATTATGAGGATGCCTGTGCTCTCTCCAAAAAGCTATGGTGATATCAGTTCAAAGACCAGCATCCCTCAAATTTGGTCAGATTGATGCTCCTGAAGGAAATCATAGAAGGATGGTGAGGAGAGGCCATAAATAACAAGGTGATTCTGTTTGATGCATAGAACATACGTGGATTCAACAGAACAGAGATTTAGTCTGCTCTCTCCATCTGAGATTGCAAACTACGATTTTTTATGCTTTTGTTTACGTTTCTTTCTATCAAACAGTGAATAAATGGAGTGCTCAAGTATGAACATTGTGATTATGCCTGTGGACATGGCTACAGCTTCAAAGTTTCTCAGAAGGAGGAGGAGATAGGGGACAGTGCCTGCACTTCTTTCTAAAAGCCCTGGAGATATCATCATCTCAAATATCTGTGTTCCTATATTTTGGTCAGTTTCTTGTCCCCCAAAGAAGTCAAAGAGGGGTGGTGAGGCAGGGCATTTAGTAAAATGGTGATTGTGGGTGATGGATACAGCAAGTGTGGCTTTGGCACTGAGAGGCTCTGCTTGCTTTCTCCTCCTGTTCAAGAAAAATGTGAGTTTCTGGAGCTGTCATGACCAACATTTTTATATAACTTAAGGATATCTTTTTCTTTTTCTTCCAGTGGAAAAGACCAATAAAAAGCATTTTATATAAGAATAAATCTTAACAATTTAAAATCTAAGGTACTCAATTTTTTTATATCTAAGTACAGTCTGAAAATCTTTTATTCTGTAGAAGGAATATGATACAAAATTACACATATAGGATTTACCTAAAATATTCTGAGGTAGTAGATTCATAGAGGTGGAAGGTAAATTGGTGCTTATCAGTGGATAGACTTAGTAAATAATGTAAAGTTATAAAGAGTATTATGTTTCTATTGTCATGAAAGTCTTCTAAAAATAGATATTTGTGATATCTAATAACTATATAAATGTAGTAAAAAGATAAGACATTTCAAAATGTTAACATTATATTATATATAATATATATTATATATTATATATAATATATATTATATATAATATATAATATAATATAAATATATATAATATATATTTTTATATTATATATAAAATTATATTTTTAATTTTCCTGGACTTCAATTATCTATAAATGTTGTCCTAAAACACATTTACACAAAATATAGACTGTTTTTATCTAAATTTTTCAAGACATTATTGCTATATCAGTATTATATTCTTATTAATTAATATTAATTAATATTATATTCTTGTTAATGTTGACTTTTGCTATATAAAAAGAAACATTATTCATGGAAAGATTAATGTGCATTCAATTTGATTCTGGTGTGGAATCTGTGTCAAGCATGGTAAAAAATTATTGGAACTTTGGTGATAATATCTATTTATTTCTTCAGTAAATATAGATAGGGCTTCTTTTACTAAAGTATTAAATAGATGAGTGTTCAGTTTTATTGCACATTACAAAACATAAAAGTCATTGAATGAATCAATTTTTCTCAGCATATATGCATACTTATCAATGCAATTTATTGATGAATGCATAGAAATAATTTATTTCAATAGAATTATTGATTTTTAACTTTCCATGCATGGCTTTGGGGATGGGGTAGTGCATTGTTTAAAAAATTTCACTTAACTGAAATATAATATAGCAGGTATAGTTTTTGCTTTGCAAACAGATAACCTATGTCAGATCCAGTATATCAAATATGGTCTTCCAAATTTCTCCAAATATGATTTACTTTTGCATCTACAGATTTTTCCTTGTTTAAGCATTCAAAGATTTTAAGCTTTTGTGATGACAATTGACATTTAGATTATTCTTGATTTCAGTAAGGTATGATTTAATAATTTAATAATGACCAATATAATCAAATGCTGATTATCTCTGTGTATGCTTTTTGTGAAATGCAGTATTAGTTAATTTTATAATTATTTGACTTAACATAGAATAAGTGCTGTATTTTATAAAATTTTGCTTTGTTATAATAAATTATTTTTATATTGATACTAATATGTAAATAATATTTCATGATTTTAAATATCAAATTAATTTTTTAGCTCTTGAGAAAACTATGATATGGCAATATTTTCTATATTGATAACCTCTACATTATAATCTGCTTAAATGTTACATATTTTTTATCAAAATAGTTAACAATACATTACAAATTACTATAGAGCTTTGATACTTTTTTCTGAAATACAAAATAAAGTTTGACAATATGGAAAATTCCTCAAAAGATTGAAAATTGAGCTCCCATATATCCAGCTGTACCATTCCTAGGGATATACTCTAGGAACACTAAAACACAATATAAAAATGCCTTTGTCACACCTATATTCATTGCAGTGCTATTTACAATAGCCAGAATCTGAAAACAAACAAGATGCCTTTCAACAAATGAATGGCTAAAGAAATATTATTACATATACAAAATGGAATATTATGCAGCCATCATGGGAGATGAAGTCATGAAATTTTCTTATACACGGATGGACGTGGAAACTATTATTCTGAGTAAAATAAGTCATAGGGAGAGAAACACAGAATAGTCTCACTCTTCTATGAGTTTTAAGAAAAATAAAAGACATTATTGTAATAATGCCCAGAGACTATAGAGATGAGGGTCGAAGGACCAGTTCATGAGTGGTGAGTGCTGTGAGAGAAATAACTACATTAACAACTACTCAACTACTATGACAATGTCAGTGAGTGAGAGAAGTAGAATGTCTGTCTTGAATTGAGGCAGGAGGTGGGGGAGGAGGGATATGGGGGTTTTGGAGGTGGGGATGTTGTATGGTGAAGGAGGTTGTGTGCTGAAGGTGACTTCTGTCCTATAGCATCAATGGGATTTCAATGAATCCACTTCAGGGAGAGCGGTTGCACAGGAGTTGAAACATGAAATATGAAATAATGAAGCCACACACAGAGTATGTGGAGTTATCACATCTTCTGGCAGGAGTGCGACAAATTTAATCTTTTAGTAGGGGGCTTTATATAAGGCAATGCCAGTCATAGGTAGTTTACAATCAGAAAGCAAAGTTAACAGTTGCTATGGGTGTGAACCATAAGGATTCTGAGTTACCAAAGAGAGGGTTATAATTCAAGGCAGCTCTTTGCAAATTTATTTCAAATGCAAAATCAGGGATTATTAGAAAGTAGAAAGTATCTAGGAACATGGTCTTCAGTGAGCTGGACTCTATTGTTTTAGAAGTTAAGTAAAGGAAGAAGCCAAATCCCTTAAGGTGTAGTTCCTTTTTTCTGAGAACAGTCAATAGTCCAGGATCTGTATTCTGGGGTTTACCAGAAATTGAAGCTGCAAGGATATATTTGAAAAGAGAAAAAATATTGTCTTTGCTTTTAGGTGCTAAATATTATCCAGAAAATGGGTTCTCTAGTAATCTTTGGTACTGGAATTTCTGAGCCAAATTATTTGATAGAGGCCATAATTTTGCCTGAGATTTTACAAAGAAGTGATAGCCAAATAATGACAGAAAATGTAGTAATACCAAGAAGCATGTATTTATGTCTTCGGGAATTCCTCAACTATCCACACAATGGGAAAAGGCATCCACGGGAAAAAGCAGGCCTTTTGAGGAATCCCGAGGAGTTATTTCAGCTCTCTACACCAGGCAAATCTCAGGATACCTTTGGTGTGCCTCCTGAGTTTCCCTTTAGTTTATGCATGCCGTGGCAGGGGTGTCTTATTTTTTTATGATTGTAACCTATCTTCAATCATGTGTAACCATGTGCCTAAATAAATATGTTATAAAAATTAAGCATGATGATATTTTTTACTGTTTGTTTTTTTTTTGTTATTTATTTATTTATTTATTTGGTCTTCTTCCAGCAGAACCACACAACTTGAATCATCTTGTTCTGGCTCATGAACAGAGAGGGAAAATAAAAATAAATGGTACCGAGATTAAACAGCTGTATGAACATTGAGTGGAAATAAAAATGACCAGACTTAAACACCAAACCCAAAGTCAACAAGAACAGAATCGATACCCTATCTACAACAAGCTATACACAGAGAACAATGACACTAACTCTGGGGAGCCAAGGAAGGAGATAATGGTACACATGCTGGAAAAAATGGTGGAGGGAGGACAATCCTGGTGGTGGGAATGGCCCTGATTCATTGTCACTCTGTACCTTAAATATGACTGTGAAAGATCTGTTATTCACTTTGGATCACAATAAAATGTATTTTAAAAAAATAAAGTTCAATATTTTCCTCCATATAATCTTTTAAAGTTTTTATTTTGTTAATTGTTTTGAAGATTATTTGAAAATAATAGCAAACTGTACTGACAGGATTTATACACGTGTTACATAAATCTTATCACTTTTTTTTAACAAGTACTCTAAATTAATTTATATACTTTTTTGTTTCTGGTAGCCTTTGTGTATTTTTTTTTTTTTGGTTTTTGGGTCACACCCTGTGACGCTCAGGGGTTACTCCTGGCTATGCGCTCAGAAGTTGCTCCTGGCTTCTTGGGGGACCATATGGGACGCCGGGGGATCCTAGGCTAGCGCAGGCAAGGCAGGCACCTTACCTCCAGCGCCACCGCCCGGCCCCAGCCTTTGTGTATTTTAAAAAGAATGAAATTATTATTTTTACAATTTAAATATTTTTTGAATTCACTTTTTTAATATCTTGCTATTATGCATTAGATATCACTAGTTCTAAAGATAATATAATTTAAAGTAACTTCATTTGTATAACTTTGATAATAGTGGCTCATTGCACTTTTTACATTTTTAACATTTTAATATCAGTCTATTTAAAGGTATTCTTTTATTTGCTTTAATTCTGCTTTATCTATTCTCTTTTATATTAGCTATTAAATTCCCTATATATGAATTAAGAACTTTTTCATAAATAAATTACAAAGTTCTGGGAGGATGTTTTTGAGTGGTGCTCACAATACCTCTGGCAATACCCCTCTAGCAATTCTTGGCCAATAATGTTGCTAGTTCAATGAAATATAAGTTACTTTGGCATTTTAACAAAAACATAGAGAACTAGAAGTTCACATACATATGTATATATGTATATTACATATATTTTTAAGATACATAGGTTTAGGTTCAAGAAGAAGCCTTCAATCCAATACCTGAAAATAATGTTACACAAGGAAGATCCAAGGAAATAATTATACCACTGTGAGGGTTTGTTTGTTTTTTTTTTTTGTGAGGAGGGCAATGGAGGCCTTCAGCTACACTAAGGTTTTATGCTTAACTATATCTGCAGGGTCTGGTCTTATGTTTTAGGAGACTACATGGTGTGCCAGGTACCAAACCCAGGTTGACCATGTGCAAGGCAAGTAGCCAAGAATGTAGCCACTATCTCTCCTGCTCCATGTCATAAAACTAATAAGATGTATTTCTCACAAAATTAGTACAATCTTAAATATAAAAAAATAATAAATAAATTTTATTCTTTACTACTTTAAAGTGTCTGAAAACATTGAACATATCAGTTCTCATCATATATCAGAAATATGATTGGGAAATAGAGTGATTTGAATTTTTTACAACATTTAATGCATTTAAGGCTTTGATTCGGGAATAATCTATTCTTTCAGATGTGGATCTTGGCAATATGTAAGCACCTGAAAAATTATGTTAAAATTAATTTTAGAACCTCTAAATGAAAAGAACATTTGAAGCAGAAAATAGAAAAAGTTATGAGTGTGGGGTTAGGGAACTAAGTGTTCATTAGGATAGAAATTGTTGGTACAAATGTGGAGAAAATATTTATTTTTCTCTCAGCTGCTAGAAAATGGAGCTAAACATTGGCCATCATTAATAAAATATCTTAAGTCACTCAGTATTATTTTTTCTTTTTTTTTTTTTTTGTTTTTGGGTCACACCCGGCAGCACTCTGGGGTTACTTCTGGGCCTAATCTCAGAAATCCCTCCTGGCAGGTTCAGGGGACCATATGGGATGCCAGGATTCAAACCAATGACCCTCTATATGACAAGCAAATGCCTTACCTCCATGTTATCTCTCCGGCCCCCATAAGTCATTCAGTCTTGAGTGATTTTATCACTGTTGAAAAGAAGCAGACATTGTTACCCAAGACATGAATCTCTATCATAAAGGCTACTTTGAAATTAATTGCAGACGCATCAGACACAGAAAAAAACTATAAAGGGCAATAGAAGTTGCCCATATGTAGGCGAAATTAATCATTATAAAGAATATTCTGTTTATGTTTTTTTTTCTTTTTGCTTTTTTGGGCCACACCCAGTGATGCTCAGGGGTTACTCCTGGCTATGATGTCAGAAATAGCTCTTGGATTAGAAGACAATATGGGACGCCAAGTGATTGAACCAAGGTTCATCCTGGATCAGCCGCTTGTAAGGCCAACACCCTACTGCTGTGCTATTGCTCTGACCCCAAGAATATTCTTTTATTGTACTGTTATTGTGTTGTCTCAGGGAGAATAGATAATTAAATATATATCCATTTTCTACTTTTTGACTTGATGTTATCTGAATGTTGATGCTCACTATAAGAAAGGTTTTGATTTGGACCTTCATGTAGTCTCCAAGTTTATGGTTCTCTGGGTACAACAAGTGAAAGGCCTTTATGAACCTCAACTCCAATCTTATAGGTGAGGCCCTGGTAGCCTCAGAAAACTTCCAGCTTTATTCTGGATAGAATGTGCACTAAAAAAATTGGTCCTATTAAAATTAATCTGGTGGTCAGGGCCAGAGCATGGCGCAGCAGTAGGGTGTTTGACTTGCTTGGGGCTGATACAGGACGCTGTCCCATATGGTCCCCCGAGACAGGAGAGATTTCTGAACTCAGAGCCAAGAGTGACCCTTGAGCGTCACTGGGTATGGCCCCCCCAAAAAAATAAATAAAATAAATAATAAAATAAAATTATTTTGATGAATGTGAGAATTGAGTTTTCAGTTGTGAGTTCAATGCTACAAATCATTTATTGACTTTCAAAGTTAGACAAATGTAACTATATTTTAAAAATGTAACTATCTATAGTTAAAATGTTACTTTAAAATATTTTAAAAATATTCTTATTAAAGGAGATGAGAGATTAAATTTAATAACAACCTTCATCTGTATTTTTGTGGCATTGATCCATAATTATTTTTTCCTCTAAGTACTATTATTTTTAGGTAGAGTTGAGGTTTCCAGTAGTAGTTTGTATCATTTTTGTGAATTAATTAATTTTGTAGTATCACTCACTAGTATAGTAGTTTTTATGTTACTAGATTTCCTTTTTATTGATCTGTATTGTCATTATTGTTGTTATTGCTATGGTGTCATATCAGATGATGCTTGGTGGATGCTAGGTCCTGCAGATGGTATTGACATGCAAATCCATGTCCAGGGTTAACCTAGAGTTTTTAAGACACAAGACATGCATGGGTCAACATTCATGGTTCCCTTTAATCTAGCTTTTTTTGTGGGGGGGCACACCCAGTGACACTCAGGGGTTACTCCTGGCTATGTGCTCAGAAAACACTCCTGGCTTGGGGGACATATGGGAAGCCAGGGGATCGAATCACAGTCTGTCCTAGGTTAGCAAGTGCAAGGCAAATGCCCAACCATTTGCGCCACTGTTCCCGTTCCTAATCTGGCTTTTAATAAAGCATGCTAGTCAATGATCTAAAATTATTGAGAAATAATATTTTCTCTTATATACTAGATCAAGTAATAATAATTAGATTAAGTAACTTTCTTTAACAAGGGAGAAATTATTAGGAAGATTTTGGTTGATAAAAAAGCAAGTTATTGAAGTATTGAATGAAGAGATGGTTAAGGTATGAATTGTTGAATACAGCAAAAAATCTCTTACCAGGACCAGAGAGATAGTGCAGGGAATAAGGTAAGATAAGAGATAGTGCAGGTTCTAAGGCACTTGCTTTGCAATTAATTGACCCCATATCAATCTCTGGAATCTCACTGATGCCCTGAACAGACATGGAAATCACTTTAAGTACCCTTTCTATTATAATATAGTTTTTGTATGTTTTTTATAAAAATATATCATGCCAAATTAAAATACTCTATAAAATTAAATAATAAACTTGATTTTGATCACAGTGTCCCTTTCTTCTCTTTTCATATTAACTACAAAATACAGAATTTTATACAAAGTGGAACTTTAAGTAAATAAAAGGTAGGATAAGTAAAAGGTACAAGAAAAAATTGGGAATTTAAAGAACCACTCAAGTTTATATCATATAAATTTATTCATAATATTGACATCCCAGTTAATGCCTGACTTTTTGTTGTTGTTGTTGTTAGTTTTGTTATAATGCCAGAATCAGACCCAGAGTCTCACAATGCAAGGGAAATTTCTCCATCATGAAGATTATATTCTCAGATACCTCCCTAATATTTAATTATGTTGATAAAAATTTACAGTGGATTTATCATATGCTATTTTATACAGATACAAACCAAGTTTTCACATAATAAGTATTGTGTTCTCCTGTTATAACATTTCTATGGATGAAGGGTGCAGCTAATTTAAAACTACTGTAGGGTCCTTTATCCGGTCTAACAATTGTAATACACAGGAATTTAAGTAATGCAGACTATATATATATATATATTTGGCCACATCAGTTGACTTGGAAGGGTTACTCCTAGCTATGCGCTCAGAAATCGCTCCTGGCTTGTGGACCATATGGGACACTATGGGATCGAACCGTGGTCCATTCTAGGCTAGTGTGTGCAAACCTTAATGCCTTATCGCCTGCACCACTGCTCCAGCCCCAACATTTTTTAATAATAAATAAAAATGAATTAAAATCTATATGATCTCAAATTAGTTCTTTTAAGATAAAAATCATACAAAAGCAGTTACCAAATTTTAAATATAGAAATGATAATTATCCATGGTGTTTATTATCTACTAGGGTTGATTCGTATAATTTGTAAAATAAAAAATAATACAATTGACATTATGAGAGTGTTAAAAACAGTCATAGTTTTTATCATATAACTATATCAACTGATTATCTAAAATAACAGCTTTCTCTGAAGACTATACACATCCAATCATATTCAGAGCTCTAAACTTTAGTGGATGATTAACTGAGATATTTATAAAGTTTCAGTAGCTATATAGTGTGTATATATATATATTTATATACTATTTTTAGTTTACTTTGCTTGCATTTCTAACAAGAGCCTGCAAAAACATACATGAGCTTTATTAGAAAGCACTTCTTCTCTATTTATTAGCTCCATGCCAGCATCTCACATTCTTTTACTTACAGATACAGATTCAACTTTGCTGACTGATGGGTTCACATTTTCACTCTTAGTTCGTTGTTGACTTAAAAAAAAAGATAATTTTTCTTTTACAAATGTGTTTTTCATTGTAATCCTCGGCTGCGATATTAGAAACCAAGTATCATAAAATGTAATGGGTTTTCTAAGAATCTATTGATGTTATCTGATCTGGGGGAAAATCACAAATGAAGATTGGATTAAGATGGTTTCAAGCAGTGAAGACTTAGGAGGTGGAGATAGTAGGTAGTGACTCATGTTCATTTGTCAACACTACAAAAATAGTATATCTAATTTTTAATATAAAACATAAAATACACATTTATATACTCACAATTATACACATAAACACCAGCTAATTCAGGAGTTATTTTTGGTTTTTTAGTTGTTATACATAGGAAAATACATATTATTTCACATTTATTTTCCTAGAGTCAGTTACTTTTTTTTTTTTTTTTTTTTTTTTGGTTTTTGGGCCACACCCAGTAACGCTCAGGGGTTACTCCTGGCTATGTGCTCAGAAGTTGCTCCTGGCTTGGGGGACCATATGGGACACCGGGGGATCGAACCGCGGTCCGTCCAAGGTTAGCGCAGGCAAGGCAGGCACCTTACCTTTAGCGCCACCGCCCGGCCCCCTAGAGTCAGTTACTTAACAGAAGAATTTTTTCAGACAACTTAAAAAGTTAAGTTCCCCTACAGGCCACCACAATAATAGAGGCAAAGGGTGCTTGCTTTGCATGGTGTTGACCTAAATTCAATTCTCAACATACCACATGTTCTTCTGAACCTACTATAGTAGTTTCCTAGAGCACAGCCAAGATTAAACTCTGGACACTGCAAATTGACACATAAACAATACCAAAAACTTCAAAATTTAAAGTTTCCATTGTTAAAATCCTGTGCTCCAGAATCCCTGGTTTTATCTGACAACACATAGTCATTCAAGCAATATGGTGAGTGACATGGAGTCATGAACCATGAGCTGCCCACAGCTCTTCTGAATGTTGCAAAAATTAAATATTTACAAAAATTAAATTATAAATTAAATTATAAATTCATTTACTATTATTTTAAGATAAAGTATGCTGAGTGAAATAAGTCAGAAAGAGAGAGATAGATACAAAATAGTCTCACTCATTTATGGGTTTTAAGAAAAATTAAAGATATTATTGTAATAAAGCCCAGAGAAAATAGACTTAAGGGCAGGAAGAGCCAGAAGGACTGGCTCACAATTTGAAGCTCACCACAAAGAGTTGTGAACTCTTTTAGGGAAATAACTACACTAACAACTTGCATGACAATGTTAAAGAATGAGACAAGTAGAATGCCTGTTGGGAATACAGGGGTGGTGCAGGAGGGGGCATTGGTGGTGGGAATGTTGCACTGATGAAGGGGGGTATTATGTTTATGACTGAAACCCAACTACAAGCATGCTTGTAATCATGGTGCTTAAATAAATATAAAAAAGATGATTAAAGTATTATGTATCTCTAAGATATTGCAAAATAAATTGAAGGGTGCGGAAAGAACTCAGTGCTAGCTTTGAAAAGTTGAATCACTGGCTTGATTCAATAAGAAGCCTACATGCACAGAATCTGGCCTGATGCCTCAAGAGTGTGTGCTTTCCACACGTGTGTGAGCACCCCAAAAGTGAATAACTTCTGGTGTCAAGCACTGCAACTAAAGATTAGAAAGCACTAGAACTAGAACTAAGTAGGGAAATAAAGTCTGGGGTGAGTTTCACAATGACTTTAGTGAAAACTACAATCAGAAAGTGTGGGGGTAGCAATATGATGCAAATCCATGCAAATATATATAATAACAGCCATGATGTGTGACCCGTAACAATCACAGAAATATACCAATCATCACAACAACATAAATCAAGGAGAGAATATAGGAAAGATAATGACTTTGTAACAGAAAAACTATGTTGGACTGTCTAAGTAGAACGCAAAAACACTAACACTGAGGTCCTGAGAGATAGTTTCTGAAGTTTAATGATGCTAAACAAAAGCTTGAATGTCAAAACTCAGATATGAAACTGAACAATGTTTTTTGAATTATTTAAAGAGTGAATGCATTTAAATGTACTGCATTTAACTCAAAAAGAGTTAAAGTCAATACTGTCAAAAAATGAATGAAAAAAATTAACTGAAGGTAAATATAAGAAGGAAATAATTTTACTGGCAAATCAATGCATAGCTCATAAGAACATAACATAAATGCATTATGTTAGAATAATGCATTTTTAACATTAGTAATTGAAGTAGAAGTATTAAGGCTATTTCATGGATATTAAAGTTGTTGGGAAATACCATGAATACATGCATTTGACATCTTAAAAGATAATTGGATTTCCCGAATTGTGATACTAAAAACATTTTGTAGGTAAAGTGTATATATATCTGTGTGTGTCCTATACATATATATCATATATATAAGAACACATGCAATGTGACACTCTATATTATACTTGTGCAACATAAAACATACAGTGAGGAATATATAAATTCAAATAATGCTTATCATTTAGGTAATGGTATTGTACTTAGTAAATTTAATTTACTAGTGTGTATAGATATATTTGATTATATTTTGGCTTTAAGATACTATAATTAAGCAATGCTTGGACAATATTATATGGTATTCATTTTATAGATAAGTTTTCTTAAAAAAATTTTAAAAAAAATCAATGAGAATATTTCTATTCTAAGATGTTTACAGGTTATTATCAGGCAGAATAAATAGTCACCACAGATATAGTAAGACAACTTGAAAATATTTTTGTGAATAAAAGAAAGCACCACTCATTTTAAAAGTAAACTTAACTATTCAAGATATATAAATACATACATATATTTATACATATGTTTGCATGTATATACATTTTTAGATAAATGGTATTGAAGTAATAACCTATTTTTTATTTTTTCAAAATAACAACTTCCAAATTGTAAAGATTCGAAACAAAATAGAATAATAAGTGACTATGGGGGTTGGAGAGGTGGCGCTAGAGGTAAGGTGTCTGCCTTGCAAGCACTAGCCAAGGAAGGTCGATACCCCAGCGTCCCATATGGTCCCCCCAAGCCAGGGGCAATTTCTGAGGGCTTAGCCAGGTGTAACCCTGGAATGTGGCCCCCCAAAGAAAACAAAAACAAAAAGAATAACAAGTGACTGATATTTAATTACTTTAATCAATATCTTAATATCAATATTATAAGCTAATATTACAAATTAATAAATTAATATCAATATATTAACAATCTATTAATACATATAAGTAGATTATTTTATATTAAAATTAAATATGCTACAATTATTATGCTATGCATAGTTCTATAAATACATTGTTCCTGTAAAAATTGTTTATATATACTTTTTGAAATAAACTATGCATTTGGGATTTGATATATTATTTTGAAAAACTATAAAAGCATCATCTGTATCACTTCTATATGTTTAGAATAATGACATAATGAAATATAATGGTTCAAGACAATCTAAGCCCCAGAGAAAAGTGAGGAGAGGGACAAAAAGTAAATGGAGAAAGAGAAAGACACATATTAAATGGAAGAGAACAAGGGCTAAGGGATCTCAAGTACATTCGTAGTGTTAAGAAAGGACATAACTAAATATCTAAGCAGGAGTCAACAATTAATAGAATTATGAAACCAAATATTAACCACTTTTACTGTTATGATGGCAGGCTGGGGCGGGGGTAGTGGCAAAGCATGGACTCTGTGAATATTGGTAGAGGGAGTTTGAAATTTGTTATGGGACTGGTTCTGATACACTGTATGTCTAAAACATACTATGAATAACTTTACATCACAATGGTTTAAATAACAATTTTAAAAAAGAACATCTGCGATATGAAAATATAGAAAAAAGAGGACTTAGGAGCTGTGGAAAGAGAGAATAAATTACAATATACCTCAAATAATAGAATATAGGAGACATTTTATTAGCATTTAAAATTTCTATAAATAAATTTTAACAAATCTAATAAAATAGTTTTATTTAAATAATGTATAAATAAGATTAGTTGCCACGTGTACATTTACATAGTTTTCCTATATTATTTCAAATAAACTTATAAACAAAACTCTTTAATTGCATCATAGCTTGTAGTATTACAAGTTTTCCTGGGAAATATTGTTATTGTTATAACATTATAGTGTAGATGTATCAACTATATACCATTTTCCAGAAATTGTTGTATTTTGCCTATGTGGACTCAGTGAATTTTCCTACAAAAGATACTTTAAGTTAGCAAATATTAGGGATTTCATCTTGCTTCTCAAAAAGATTATTCTTATACCCAAGAGAGAGCGAGTACAGTGAAGACATTTTCATGGAGACAACAAACACTTGTTTCATCCCTGACATTAAAATCATCTGCAAATATCTCCAGGGTTAATCACTGAGCAAAGCAAGATGTGGCCCCAAAGGTAAAAATGACAAGCCATCAAAAAGCAGGTATTCTGTTTATGACTGAAACCCAACTACAATCAATCATGCTTGTAATCATGATGCTTAAAGATTTTATTAAAAATAAATAAAGCAGACAAAATAAAGCATGTATCTTTCTTCTTAACTTATCTTGTCTTCCAATCCTTATAGTTATTCTCTTATATAGTTGTTTAAACCAGTCTATTTATGGATAGATTAAGTGACAAGCTCTTGGGAGAGATTTTTAAAATTAAACGCATAAATACCAGGACATAGATGTTACTTAAGCTAGTTATCTCCATGTTTTGAAAAACAAGACATAATTCTCAAGATTCATTAATTAATTATACACATCAAATTACTGTAAGGCAGCACTTACCCCCAACTTTCCCAACCACTCTCTCATACATTTGCTTTAACTTACTTTCAAGCAATTTGTAATATATTTACTTACAAGAAACATTAGAATTAGGGAGTTTGGGGTCAAGTCCTCATCTTAGACTGCTTACACCTAAATAAGCTGTTTTTATTTCTAGAGTCAACACTTATCTCAATAGTTGCCATTTAAGCTGCGAGAACTAGAATGTAAGTTCAGTAACAGCACAAATTAAATATAATTATTAGCTTAGACTAATAAGAGCTTTTAATAACCTTCTCAATAAAGCAGCTACTAGGTGTTGAAAGATCATGATATGTTGACAAAAAGCAATGATTTAAATTTTAGAAAAACTACCATACTTTTTCCAGTGATATGATGTGATTCTACATTACATTTTGTGGAAAACCACCTGTCAAACCTGAAATTCAAATGTGGAAGATATTGGAATGAGGAACATTGGAGTTTGCTGTTTACTGAAACTTCATGAAAAATTTCTTAGAGTGAAGACAAAAAAAAAATTAAAAAATGGCTGGCTTGTTTCCCAATAGTGTTCACTTCCATGACAAGTGGAATGTTTTATTTTATGATTTAGACTATTCATAATGCTATTTTTAACTTGTGGGTGGGATTTTACATTGTACTATCAGCATAAAATCCACATAAATATAAAGTGTAAAAGAGGATACAAACCTTATGATGGAGTGATAGGCTGCTGACACAAGTGTCAGTCACTCTGATTTTTCTCAACAGTGTATGTTTAGAGATCACATTGCCAATTCAAGTTAGTATTTCAGAAATTTTGTTAATATTTCAGAAATTGAGAAGGGGCCTAGAGTTAGAAGTCATCTCACTTTGGCATAATTAAGTGTTATTGTTACCACATATCATCAAAGAAAATAGATTAACAAAGATAGATATTTCTCTCATGTGGTTGGTTATGACACAATTATCCCCACCTTTGCATCAGCTGAGGTTATTATAATGTAAGAAACCATTCCAATTTTATCTGTCTTGTTCATGATAACATATGTAACAAAACAAAAATACAAAACTATAAATAGGCAATGTATTTGGAGTAAAAAAAAAAGGGAAGGGACTGGAATGATAGGAACTTTACCTTTATATGAATGACAAAATTTAATCCCAGAACCCCAGCTGCTTTCCTGAACACTTCCAGGAGTCTTTTTTTTTTTTTTTTAATTTATTGTGACCAGTGTGAATTACAAGTCTTCCATAGTTACATTTAAGGTACAAAGTGACTATAAATTAGGGCCATTCTCACCACCAGTGTTGTCCTCCCTCCACCTCTGTTCCCAGCATGCATCCCATACCTTTCCTCTTTGTTCCCTAGACTGCTAATGAGTGTAATAGATCCCTTTTGTACATATCTTTATGTAGAAAGGGAGGGAGGGAGGAAGGTAGAAATGAAGGGAGGAAGGTAGAAAGGTAGGAAGGAGAAAGTGTTATAAAATACAATGGTGTAACAAAAGCTGGATTTTTACACTCTAAAGCAGGAGTGGCGAACACGTGTGCAGCTCCGGGCCAAAATGAATGCAGCTCTTTGCCTCTTATCATTATTTTGTATACTGTGGCTCTTTGCCAAGTTTGGACTTTGTTGTGCGGCTTCTGAGGAGGGACCTCTGAGGAGAGATCTCCGAGCGCGTAGTCCCGTCTCCCATCCCTCGGAAACAACTGCACGGGCCAGCGACTGGGGGACCCGTGTGTCACATGTTGGGTCACATCATGCCGTTAGTTCCTAGTGTGGAGGACGCAGCACACCCTCACCAGCACTGCAGGATTTTGACCCTCACTCAAAATTGCAAAATGCTATATGTGTTTAATAGATTATTGTTAAAATTATATGCTTTTGTATGAATGTTTGTCTGTTTTGGCAGGTCACTGTGTGGTGTGGCTCTCTGACTCTCACAGTTTAAAATTTTGGCTCTTTGTGTCGAACTTGTTCAACACCCCTGCTCTAAAGGCAAGTATTTCTTAAATAAAAAGGAAGGACAGTAGAAGAATTGGAATATATACTATATATAAAATATATAACCTTTTACTTATACAATATATTGGTTCATGTAGACAAGTTGGCAATGATATCTTGAAGTCAGAACCAAATCAATTCCATCAAGAATCCATCCAAAACCCCTAAGCAATTGATCTAGCCATCCTGACTTGAAAATTCCCTAATACTATACTCTAAATGATTAATTTTAAGAAGTAATATTGAGTAGTTTTATTATAATGGGATAAAGTGAGATGGCTTCATTTTCTCAAAATAGCACTTTCTATACTATTTTAAAACATAATAATTGTATCCTGTAATAAGTAATACAGAGCACTTAGAAATACAAATACTATACATTTTTATCTCAAACTTTTTCCAATGTTATTTTTTATTAATAAAATCTGTAATAATGATGTTTAGGTCAAAAATTGGTCTCTGTATCTTAATATTCAATTAAACTGTTAACTTGATGAACACCATTTTTTCATTTTAATAAAATAAAACTTAGACAAGGAAAAAATCAGAACCTAACTAACATGGTCAATTAGTATCATCACGCTTCCTAAAAGCAAATTTTAGAAATTGAATATTTAAAAAGAATATTATTATGCAATATAAAGGATTACTTTTCATTCCTTAGATATTGAAAACTCAACATCAAAATTTGTAATACAAAATTTTTAAAAGTAACTGTTCATAAACAAAATATTTTTAATAATGTAGCATTGTTTGGGGGTGGAGAGATAACACAACAGTAGGGCCTTTGCCTTGCATGAGGCCTACATAGGACAGAGCAAGTTTTGATTCCCGCCCTCCCATGTGGTCCACCAAGCCTGCCAGGAGTGATTTCTGAGTGCAGAGCCAGGATTATCCACTAGACAGAACCTTGTGTGGCCCCCCCAAAAAAACAAACAACAAACAAACAAATAAATCATGCATTTTCTAACATATTTTTGGTAATTTGGTAGCTATATAATATGCTGATTTATAGTTAATATCAATAATGTAGATATGCTCAGTTCATGTATATTCACTGGCAAAAAATAAGATGTAAACTCAAAATAAATCAAGATTACATTAAATTAAATACTTATATTCTTTCCTATCAGTCACATTTTGATTATAGCTGATTGACTTGAATGTTAGCTGAACCTTTTCCCCAGGTAAAACTTCACACATAGAAATCCAAATCACATATTACATTAGTCCTTTTTTTTATTATCATCTTTCTATTGGTTTCTCCTGATGGGACTTCAAAACTGATTTGTCAAACACTTTTCATTTGACCCAGTACAAATGAATTTTTTTCCCTAGCAGAGAACATGAGTGGTTTTTATCCTGTGGCTTTACTTATGTGTTTGTCACACTTCCAAGAAATTAATACAATCCCTTGACTTTTCCTTAGAAGGGCCTAAATGAATTAATTTTGACAAATAATGAGTCTAACAAAAGTGGTGCTAAGTTCCCCTGTGAGCTTTCAGGTAATTCATATACTTCAGAAGCCTCTCAACAAAGGTTAAGAAGCAGGGAATGTATTTAAAGTCTTAGGAGAGTGCCTCAGATTAATAAGAGTCATGAGGATACATTACCATAGTCTTACTTTTGGAAAATATTGCCAGAGAAAATAAATCAATAGTTTGTTTTAAACACTGGGACTCTTTCTTCTCCTTCTCTGTGTTCTTTTGATACTTTTCCCTAACATTTGATAAGGGAGAACTATCTCAATATAGTTAATGATTAATTTCTTTCTATAAAATTCCAGTAAAGATCACTGAGGTCTTGATTTCAATTAGACTACAATTTAGTGCAAATTGGTATGTAGATTTCAAAATTTTTATCCAACTTATTGAGTTACAAAATGTCACATGAAGAATTGAGTTTTTTTTTTTTTCTTTTGGTTTTTGGGTCACACCCGGCAGCACTCAGGGGTTTCTCCTGTCTCTATGCTCAGAAACCACTCCTGGCAGGCTTGGGAGACCATATGGAATGCCGGGATTCAAACCACCATCCTTCTGCATGAAAGGCAAATGCCTTACCTCCATGCTATCTCTCTGGCCCCAAGAATGAACAGATGATATTCAACCATTTCGTCACTCTCATGTATAGTCTTTCTCTTACTTGTGATATAATATAAATGATATCTCATGAATAATAAAATAAATATTAAATTATATAAAAAGTATTCATAAATAAATAATAAATAGGATTAAATTATCATATAAAATGTACATTATATATATCTTTATTTATAATTAGAATTGGAATATATATACTTGTATATGAATACATTGCATAATATAATTATCTCTGTGTTATAAATAATATATGAATTGATAAACATTAGGTATATCAATTGCAGATAGTTTGGCAAGACTCAGATTTATTTTTCTAAAAACATACAAACCAGAATTAAGAATAGTCACAATATTTAAATTATAAAATTGATCTGAAAAACAACAGTATTTCCTGTCATTTAATTTTAAAAATTATGCTTCAAATTTATAGGCCATACTATAGTAATGATCCCTGAAAGTATAATCCAGAAAAGAAAAACAAAACAAAACAAAACAACAACAAAAACCCAAAACCCCAAATATATAGTCCAATAAAAATTAGAGATAAATTAATATCAATGATGTTTCCAAAATATGTCCTGTATTCAAAGGCAGAGAATTAAATTTAGCAGTAAAGAACACATTTTTGCTTGCTTTTTGACTGGAGTTTAAACTTTGAAACGACATGGCCAAGTCAGCATCAGTAACAAAGCCCTTGATGTTTCTGAGTACTGCAAGTGTGGCTTTAATGTTCCCTGAACACCATCAATATACCTGGTGTTTCCCAACCCTAAGGACCTAAACAGCTTCATACTTCTCATCCCTGGAATTGAATTGCCATGCCTAAGTGGCAAAGTATTATAAACAATCATCCCCAAACATTCTGCTCATTATTTAAGAGGTCACCTCCAATATATAGTAGTGGAGCAAACCCAGAGTATGGTGGCTAGATTACTTGCCAAGCACAAGGAAACTTTGGTCCCTCAAGCTTGCTAGGAGTGATCCCTGAGCAACTTCTGGTAAGGCCACCCCCCAAAAAAAAAGCAAACAGAAAAAAAATGTTTGATACTGAAAATCAATATTTTCTCTGTAACAAAACAATGTAAACTTTTATCCTAAGATCACTGAGGCACAAAATATTTGAGAAAAATTAAATGCAGTACTATTTTATAATATCAAATGGATTATATATGGAACTTGTATTATTAACCATGTATACATATATATGTATATATATATATATCTTTATTATATACATATTTATGGAATATATGGATTTTAATCAAATATAAATGTATTGCTTATTCTAAGTAGAAAAATTTAATGTATTTTTGGTTTCATTTTTAATATAACTTTTACTATAATTATTTAATCATATAAGACATGTGCTTTATTCTTGAAGGAATTCATCACCTTGCCATAGATAAGGATTATTTTACCATTATAACTGTTATTATTATGTATTTATTTTTTGCAGTGCTAAGAATTGAAACCAGAAACTCATTGATTATTTTGTAACAAGAGAATGCTCTAAACGTCAATGAAGTAATAAAATAAAATTTGTGACATTTCTTTTCGTAAAAGCTATACCACAGAAAAATTAATCAAGCTTGTAATATGTTTTCCACATTTAATTTTAATTTTATTGTCAATGCTCACCTGCATAAAACAGAACATGAATAAACCAGAAAGTGACCTTCAACTTAATTTTTGTATTTTCTTTTCTGATTTTTTATTTGGTCCCATGTTATTTTCCCTTGGAATACTACAAGAAGAGAAGCAGTATTCCACATCTTACATGTCAAATGAATGTTGATACCAATTTGGCATTAAAGTAAAAGACTGATGACTACAGGGACAGGGACATGCTCTACAGGGATCTATAGTCTCCTAAAATCTTTTGCATCAGGTCTTGATCAGAAGTTGGCATTTTCAAAGGTCATTCCAATCCTCAGTATTAGTCAAATACTGAGCAACTAGGATCATTGGAATTTACATACTGCTAAGGCAAACTTAACTAAGGCATTATAGAGACATTAGTAATTCTAACAGAAAATTTGGGCAGATAATTTAAAAGATTAGTCTCATACCTCCACAAAGATATATCCTCATGGAAATATAAGCCTTTTGTTTATTTTTCCTAAGATATTCCTGAATTATAGGCTGCAGAAAATGTCTAACATTTTTTTACCATATTTTAATTTTAATAATGTGACTAGAAATAATTCCTTTAATTTTTTTTACAAAAAATAGCAAATATTGGGCCGGAGCAGTGGCACAGCTGTAGGACATTTGTCTTGCACACAGCTGACTCAGGACAGACCATCACAATTTGATCCCCGTTATCCCCTATGTTCCTCTAAGCCAGGAGTGATTTCTGAGCATATAGCCAGAAGTAACCCCTGAGTGTCACTAGATGTGGCTAAAAACCAAAAACCAAGAACCAAAAATAAATAAATAAATAAAGTAAAATATTTCCAAGTGAAATTACAATGTAGTATAAAATCTGAATTACAATTTTACAGTTTTAGCTACTAAAGCATTAGCTTTGCACTTTACTGACCTTGGTTCTATACCTGGCATCCTATATGCTTCCTGACATGCTGCCAAAAATCCAGAGTACAGAGCCAGTCATCCTTAAATCATCTTTTCTTTTAGCCCAACTAGAAACAAAAAATATATGCATATTCAATATGCATTCACATTTGCATGTTTACATTAATTACCTTTTAAAATTGATAGTGCACACACCAGAATGTCAATCATTAAAATATTTGAATTAAAAAAATGATCAACAATTTTTCAGTGGTTTATCCACTGATTAACAAGTGTCTGGGTTTAAAACAAATAATTAGGAGGATAGAAGGATAGTACAGCAGGTAGAGGCTTGACTTGATGTAGATTGTACCCCTTACACTCCATAGAGTCTTTTAAGCCCTTCTAAGAGTGTTTCCTGAGTACCACCAGGAACTCAAAACATTTCTGAGTACCACCAGGAACTCAAAACAAAATTTAAGCAAACAATAAAAATAGATAATGGGAGGAGGGTGGTGAAGTGCATTGGAAATGTTGCATTGGTGAAGGGGGGGGGTCTTCTTTTTTTATAACTAAAACCCAACTACAAACATGTTTATAATCATGGTGCTTAAATAAAGATAAATTAAAAAAGGATAAAATAAAAAAACAGATATTGTAGTGTTAGATGGAATATAGCCAATGAGTAATCAGTATCTCCATTAAACAATGTTTAAATGTCTAAAATATTTCAATATTTTGCATTTATCCATGATCTGATGAAAAATGCAAACTATGGTTAGAAGACCATCGTATTTCACAGACTTGCTTATGACACTTAGATGTATCATTACATACCTTTGTCATGACTCAGATTTTGAGAGCTGAAGTGAATGAACTGGATTGGAATCTCAATTTTATTTCTTATTTCCTAATTTATCAAGCGTAAGAACTTCCATTTTTAGGATAACAAATTGTCAAATAAAAGATAAAAAAAGTGAAAGGCGGCCATAGTATCAGTGCTTTCTTCATGTTAATCTGAAGACTGACTTCAGTAGCACAGCAATTGAAGATAAAAAGTTACAAATAATATAATTGAATAATCTTTTATCAAAAGAAAAAGAAAAGAAACAAAAATAAATCACAATATGACTTTATTTGAAACAAGAGAAAAAGGCATATATGTAAAGGGTTAATTTCATGTTGGAACCCAGGTATATTACCTTGATTCAAAAACTGTAATCTTGTCAGCCAATTGCTCTGACAGATCTACCACATAGTCCTGTGTTTTGAATTTGGATCTTGAATGATGTAACCAAGTTTAAATGAGATAAGACTTGATTACTTTGTACTCATTATCCTATGGTAGATATATATATATATATATATAAATTTTTTCTTTTACAGTAAGGTAGTCTTATTTAGAAAACAATAACAAAGGAAAAATGTCCCTTAAAAGATAGAAATCACACACACAAATCTGGAAAGCAGTAGACTCTGAAAGAGATTGTACTTTCTCTAAAAGGTGTCATCTACTGATTATTTTTCTTTTAAAGAACCAGAAAGTACATATGATCATATCTGTGTCTTCAACATGAAGAACTTGACTCTAACCCTTTGATTATCTCTCTGGTCCTAACAATATGGACTGGCACTGTAAAATGTGAAGAGACTTATGAAAGAATATTACATAGAATTGGATGCACAGGATAGCAAAATGACTTAGACACTAGGAATTTCAGTGATTTTTGGGAGTTGTGGATAGCTACGAAAAGACAAAGGTCATTTTTAGAGGGAACAGGATCCTCCCCACAATTTGGTTTCAGGCTCTGGCCTCCTAAACATATTCAAAAATTGTTTTGGAGTTTTAAACTACCTAGTGTGTGTAGTGGTTTAGGCAATTACAAGGGTTATCCATCATGGGATTGGAGAGATAGCATAGCAGATAAGGCATTTGCATTATGTGTGGCTGACCAGAGTTCCATTCCCAACATCCCACATGGTCCTCTGAGTACTGCCAGGATTAATTTTTGAAAGCATAGACTGAGCATTGCTGGGTGCATCTTAAATCTGCCCCCAAATAAGAGTATTCACAATGTGTAATGAATGAATATTACATCACACCTTGACTTTTCTCCTGAATGTAACAAGTGCTGTTTCTTATTTTATTATACTTTTAAATTATTATACAATTTTATTATATTTATTTTTATAATGCTTTCCCAAATATGTCAAAATTAGATATCCATTTATATGTTATAGACATATATAATATCAATGTGTGTACTATGCAAATATAGCTCTATGATATAATTGAATATTTATTCAAATAATCTTAAATATGGGACCAGAGGGATAGAGTACTGGCCTTTTATGCCACCAATGTGAGTTTGACCCTCAGCATCCCATATGCTCCAGAGAGCACCTCCATGAGTAATTTGTGAGTTTACTCAGCATGTCCATGTATGACTCTAAAATAAAAATAAATAAAATTTATATATGTAAAATCTATATATACAAAAATATCTCTCTGCCCCCCCATAAAATATCTGATCTGTGATCTTCTATTTATATGACTTGTTCCAGGTAAGTTTTTTCTAAAAATAAAAACCAATGGATTTTGCTAGTTATAGGCAAAAGAGTATGTACCTCCTTAGTATTTTAAAATGTATTTTGAACCATTTTTGTTTGATCTCTTTAATAAATGTTAGTTTATATTTTTATTTGTATAACTTTTACCATTGCACTACAGCAAAATATGTCTCATTAAATATATAAATAGTTTTTACTTATATTAGAGTGAGAAAAAAATTGGAGAGAAAAAATTTAAAGCAAATGAAGCCACTCAAAATTATGCAAACTTCTTGAATTTTAAGGTGAAACCTATAATTTATTTTTATTTTCTCAGTTTTAGATTGCTGAGAGAAAAATGTCTGCTAAATTATACAAGGTAAACCAAGTAGATGCATGTCCTTTTGGCCCCAGACAGCTTTGACATAAAACTTACCCTTTTTACTGGTTTCCAAAAAGCATCTAATCATGCCAGCATAATTTGTTTTCTGTAATTTTATTCAGGAAGTGTAGGGTTACAAGAAAGGTCACACTGTACAGTACAGTAAATACAGTATTTCTCTTAAAATGTCCCTGTTGTGCTTATTTCTAGTCAATTTTATTTTCTATCTATTTAGCTGTCTCTCCTACTCCTTTCTATAACAACAAAAAGCATTCATTATTCTATGTATCTTCTATTTATTTAAGTGTTATTAAATTTATCTTTGATTAACTATAAACTTTGGTCTCTGCCTTTCTTTTGATTTCATAAAGGAATAATTAACTTCATCAGAAAAGTTATTTTCTGAATATTTAGTGTGATTTCAATTAAAAATCTCTTTCTCATTCACCCACATTTCTCTCCCATCACATATATCTCATTCCTTTCAGTCCTCCCCAAATGATTTTAAATGTTCTATTATAAGAACTGCATTTAATATTCAGTTTTCGATGCTCTTTAATTTAAATTAATTTTACATAGTAAATACTTCGAAAAATGTTAGGAAGGAAAACATTTATAACATCATTTTGCACTAAGTGCTTCTCTAAAATCATAGGCTACAATGATTTCTCTTATTACTATCCTCTCCTACATATTTCTAGTTGTCTGGAAAATTGATCATTGTAAAACATACTAAAATGAAAGGAAAATGTAATTAATCTCTCTCTCTCTCTCTCTCTCTCTATATATATATATATATCTTTAAAATGTCATAAATTTCAGGATACATATACTGACAGGTAAAAGTTCTCCCAGAAATTATACTAAAATGAGCATATAAGAGCAGTAGGATTCCTTGTGACAAATTTTAGACAATGATGCAAATATAATTAAACATTTTACAAATGATATTTACTTTTTAAATATATATAGCTTTATTTTTAAAGACTATATTTGGGTTCAGAATAAATGGGCAGCAGGTAAGGTGCTTGTCTTCTTGTGGGTGACCTGAGTTCAATCTCTTGCCCACCGTTCAGTCCTCTGAGCCCCACCAAGAGTGATTTCTTTTTTTTTCCAGGGGAGACCGCGAACGCAGTCCCCCACTACCACAAATTATGCAGTCGAGTTTCCCACATTTGGAGAAATCGCAGGGGTCAGCACATCTGGAGTGCAATGGATAAGCCTCGCCCTGAGGAAACCACCTTCGTGATCATGGTATCTCCCCTGCCAGGTAAGTATCCAAGAGTGATTTCTAAGGGAAGACCAAGTAATTATCCCTGAGAAATGCAAGGTATGGCCTCCGATAAAATAATAAACTATATTTATTTATTTATTTATTTATTTATTTATTTATTTATTTATTTTGGTTTTGGGATCATACCCAGTGGCACTCAGGGGTTACTCCTGGCTCTATGCTCAGAAATCACTCCTGGCAGGCCTGGGGACCATATGGGATGCTGGGATTCGAACCACTGTCCCTCTGCATGCAAGGCAAATCCCTTGCCTCCATGCTATCTTTCTGTCTCCAATAATAAACTATATTTATAAAGAGTCAGTGTTGAGGGCTGCAAGTAAAGAAGACTTAAGCTCATGAGCCTGGGTAGGCACAATTTACACATTTTTATCCTCGGTATTAAAGGCACATATCCATATTCCTTTAAGGTGCATATTCAGATTTGTACTCAATATACTATGGTTGATACATATATATATATATATATACAATTTTTCTTATACGGTAAGATAGTCTTACTATCTTATAGAAAATAATAACAAAGGGAAAATAGTCCCTTAAAAGATGGAAATCACACACATGAAGCTGGAAGGCAAGAGCCATGTGTAAGCAAAGCAAATGTTATATTAAGCCATGAATCTTGTTTCAGAGCCTTGTTTATCTGTTGTCCTTTGTTCCCTGCCCTCACTAAAACTGGAAATTTTCCTAACCATATTCCAGGCAGTGTACAGGCCCGAGCTCCCTTTTGTTTACCTAGGTTCAGGCCTGATATGTCTAAGGCCATTCTCTGGTTCACAATACCCTCACCTTTGATTCCTGGCACTACCTAGTTCCCCCACCTCCAAGCACCATCTTTTGTTCCTGCACCTCCCCTTCAAGTATTATGTTCCCCTCAGTAAGACTGTGATCAAGCAACACCTCGAAATTTCTAAGGTCCTTAATACTATTTGGAATTTACTCCCTCAAAATTATTAATATTTACCTAGACAAGCTGTCTTATTCATTGGTCATGCATATTATATCTGACTACAGCTGCAAAGTGATGTAGCAAAGTATGTCTGTTCTTTAAATATGTGCCTTCTCAGTTTGGATGTCCATGTGATTGTCAAAGACTGGCTGATTTTACAAATAAGAAACATTTTTAGAAAATACAGAAACTTAAGAAAATCTTTCACAGTTAGATTTAAATTCTTTTTGAAGTTTTTTATTTTCAGATATGACATATGCTTAAAATTTGAGACAAAAGCATTTACACCTGTTTCTTCAGGGATTTTGTGACTTCAGAACATATGTAGTAACTTAATGACAACACCAGTAATATTTATACAACAGATTTCAACTGAGCACTAAGATGTCCATAAAAAAACTTAAGTTAGTTAGTTGAGAAAGTGGAGTGATAGTTACAGTATTGTTGACTTTTTTAGTGATTATCAGGGTCAGATTATAGTGTGATAAAAAACTATTTCAGAATCTTGATGACAAATTTTAGTTGATTTTGGACAGCATCTTGGTTAAGGTTTGAAGTAGGGTTTGGGTCTTTAGTGGTAAATGCTAAAATATGTACAATTAGATATTAATGTTTCTTATGAACTTTAAACAAATATACTATAATAACTTATATTAATCAGTTCTACTTATTGTCAACCTCGATTTTCCTAGGTTCATTCTCAGTGTGGTTTCTTCTACGTTTCTATGAAAAGTGACTAATCTCTAAAATATAGCTAAAACTTTGCATTAAAATAAAACTATATTCAGTTTTCTTTTAACTTATTATTTTCTAGTATGTACATTATTTTTTAATTGCTTACTTAAGCATTCTGGTTAAAAATTTATTCATTACTGGTTTAAGTCAAGTTGACTCCAAATGTTTGAGTTTTTGTGGTACTAATGTGAATGGGTGAATGGGGTTATTTTCTTAATGTCCATTTCTTCCCTATCATTATTGGTGTATAAAAAGGCCATCGATTTCTGTGTGTTAATTTTGTAGCCTGCCACACTTCAATATAAACCTATTGTTTCTAGAAGTTTTTTGGTAGACTCTTTAGGGTTTTCTAGAGTAGAGTATCATGCACTCTACTTTTGTACATCTGCAAACAGTGAGAGCTTGATTGCTTCCTTTCCTATCTGGATTCCCTTGATATCTTTTTCTGGCCTAATCGTTATAGCAAGTACTTCTATTACTATGTTGAAGAGGAGTTGTGAGAAAGGACAGCCTTATCTTTTACCAGAATTTAGAGAAAAGGCATTTAGTTTTTATTCATTGAGGATATTTGCCATTGCCTTGTGATAGATGACCTTAACTATATTGAGAAAGTTCCCTTTCATTCCATTCTTGATGAGAGTTTTTACCAAGAATGGGTGTTGGACCTTATCAAGTGCTTTCTCTGCATCTATTGATATGATCATGTGATTTTTATTTTTCTTGTTGTTGATATTGTGTATTATGTTGATAGATTTATGGATGCTAAACCATCCTTGCATTCATGGGATGATTCAGACCTGATACCCTAAGATATATAGAACTCACATAGGTAAAACTCCCCATGACATTGAGACTAAAGGCATCTTCAAGGAGTAAACTCACTCTACAAACAGATTCTCCAAGCCAGTCTCTGGAAACAACCAAGATGCTTTTAACAGATGAATGGCTAAAGAAACTGTGGTACATATACACAAAGGAATATTATGCAGCTGTCAGGAGAGGTGAAGTCATGAAATTTTCTTATACATGAATGTATATGGAATCTATTATGCTGAGTGTAATAAGTCAAGAGGGAGTGTGATAGACACAGAATAGTCTCAATCATTTATGGGTTCTAAGAAAAATAAAAGACATTCTTGCAATAATACTCAGAGACAAAAGAGAGGAGGGCTGGAAGTTCCAGCTCACTACATGAAGCTCACCACAAAGAGTGATGACTGCAGTTAGAGAAATAACTAAATTAAGAAATATCATAAAAATGTGAATGAATAAGGGAAGTAGAAATCCTGTCTCGAGTACAGGCAAGAGTAGGGTGGGGTGGGGAGGAGGGAGATTTGGGACATTGGTGATGGGAATGTTGCACTGGTGAAGGGGATGATCTTTACATGACTGAAACCCAACCACAATCATGTTTGTAATCAAGGTGTTTAAATAAAGATAGTAATTAAAAAAGAGAAGATAAAGAAAATAAAGGCAGATTGCATATATAAAAGAAAATAACAATACATTTCTTTCTTCTAAATAGAATTGATCCTCATAATGACATAAAATTCTGTTTGTCCAAATTATGAACCAGAGAGGTGCCACATACCATTTCTGACTTTTTCTAGGATAGCACAGAGAATTCCAGGCCCACCTTGTGACTGCAATGATATCAGGACCCCACTCCAGGCTGGGGATTTGGGGCTCTGTATAGTCAGGGACTGAGCAATAATGAGCAAATAAGGCTCTTAAGAATGAAGCATCTGGTCAGATGCCCTAAAAGTTATATTTGCTTCTGTAGATCTACTTGACTTAGAAAAGAATATAAATATGTGTTTTGAAAAGAGCAGTTCAAAAGTGTAGAAATTGCGTGTATTCTCCATTCTCCAGATTCCCAGGCTCTCAGCTCTGAGTCCTAATCAGTTTCTTTCTGCTCTACTTTCTATTTTCTATGTTCTGTGTGGTGACAGGCCACCTAATATAAATGAAGTCTTAATCTTTATAATTATCAGTTTGGAAAACTGAACATTTTAACTAATGAGGCTAGGAATTTTAGATGATAAAATACTAGGAACTCTGTTTCTCATAATTGCCCCACGCCTCACAGTTTTCTCCTCAGAGAAACGAGGAGCTGGCAGACTTCAATATACTGCTGAATATTAACTCCTAGACATTCTTATTATATAGATTTTATTGAATTATACAACAAACGTTTGTGTTGAGATGTTAGTTTATATGCCACACTCAATAATAAGATAAGGTTTATTCCTCTTAGTGTCCATTGGACCTTATACAGTTCTTTGGGATTAAACCTGGTTCAGCTGCATGCAACACAAACATCTATGCAGCTTTGTTTTCTCTTCATCTCCTGAAATGTTCTACAATTGGTAACATGGGTATTTATTTGTAAGTTATACAAAAATAAAACCGGCTTTGCCTTGTTGTTGTTGTTGTTGTTGTTGGTTTTTATTCAATATTTTTCTCTTGCCTGCCTAGAGCCCACCTGTGAAGATGCTCCAGCAGTCTTAGAGGGAGGTCTGCATGGAATGGAATTCTATTAACAGGCAGGTGTACTTAGCAGACATGTGATTGATAAATATTCCTGGAGATGATACTTCACTTACCGTCAAACCTTTTAGATCAGTGTCTATAATGGAACTTTAGAAGAGGCACTAAAAAAGAATATTCTAGTTCCAATGGGTCTGATTTTCTGGTTTCCAATAACTGTGTGAGATAAAATAAAAATATTGTTCAAAGTCACTAAATCTGTGAGTTACTATATCATGTAGAAATAGATATACAACCCTCTTTACTTACCATACTTTTGTGTTTTACTCTTCTTTCGTTACACAGCTTCTTTATTTTAACCTTGATAATATAGAATATTTTTTCTTAACATAATGTCACACAATACTTATGCTCAAAAGTTATGAAGACAGTAGAAAACCCATTTTGCAAAGGTTCCATAATAAAAAAACTGTAAATGTCTTGTAATTCACTTTGATCACAATACAAATTATTTAAAATAGATAAAACATATAATTTCAATAAAAATAAAATAACTCTTAAGGTATAATTGGATTAGAGGTAAACTTTAATTAATTAAGTGATCTTTTGGTCCTATAGCTCCTATTCATTTTTGTTAATTTTCTATTTATACCTATGATTTTCTGGTGTGTTCCCTTTCACAGGCTCAAAAATATTTATCCTAAAATAGAAACAGAAACAGTATCCAACATATAATTTCACAAGTAGTTACTGAATCTTTTCTTTGACTTTTACATTAGGCTCTGACATTTTAGTTTTGACAGATTCTTTATCACATAATTAGGGTGAGTAAATTTACCATTAACATTAAAAACTGAACAGAAAAATATTACCAGAAATTACAAGCAAAAGTACAAGTTATATACTTTAACCTTGTGTATAATGCAAAAGTTATATTAAACATTATTGACAGGTTGAAATTGAAGTGTTGAAAACTTTAAAAGAAATGAATTCACACCCTTCACTAAAACTTCAAAAATTGCTTAAAGCTCTAGTATACATATAATTCAGTACTTGATTCAGATTGATATTATAAAATTAATTTTCTTATTGATTTATAAATTATATTTTATGATATAAGATATATTATATTATAACAATTATAATGTTTAAAATTTATATACACATAGTTTGTATCATTTTTATTTTTGGATTATTATTATCTTATAAACATTATATATTTTATTAATCATACTGTAAATTTTTTCTAACTTGTCACTTATCTGTGGACACTATACATTACTATACTAGTTGATTTTCCATTTCATAATATAAAATATAAAATTAATAATACTTGTACAATAAATGTGTTATTCCTTCAGTATTCAAATAAAAATATCTACTTAGTTTTAATGATTTGTTTTTATTTACTTTTATTCTCTAAAATCTTTTTGGACCTCTTTGTCATAGAAATTAAGCAACAGTTTTGTTTTTCAGGAAATTATGTTTTCCCAGAAATTTAGCATAAGTTGAATTTCTGTGTGTTTATTATTTTATCTATTTATCTATTTAATACTTTTCTGTAACTAGTAATTAAATTTATTTTATTCTTTGAAATATATTTTGATATTTTACTGATTTTTATTATTTTGTGAAATTAGTGTGTGTATGATTTTTTAGTCATTTAGTTGAAGTTTTGCTGAATTTTACAGACAAAAACAAATGACATACATTGCAAAATTTTATATTTTGCATTTGGCAAAGATCAAGTCTTTATAATATTTAAAACAATGTTAAAGAAAGCAAACAGTCAATTACTAACTAAATCAGTGTTTCTCAAAGTAGATGATGCCACTTAGTAAGTACACTGTTTTAGGGGACAATAGCATCACATGCAATTGCAGGATGGCATTTTCTATTCATTTACTTTAAAAAGGTATAATACCAAGTTTTTGTTGTTGTGTCCTGTAAAGGAAATAGTAAATCTATTAAGTTTAGAAACATTTGTCTTAAGTACTGCGATAATAAAAAATTGAAGAATTTCCTGAAAATTAAAAGTTGCATTCATTCTTGAAAATGCCTGCCATTGGGGGAAAAAATCAGAAGTGTAAAAATAGTTACTAAAATGTGGATGTTCATGTCATATCAAAATACAATATCTCAAACTATGAAGACTTTTATTGAATAGCACATTGTTTAAGAATCAAAGAATCTACATACCAAGATGATTTAACATCATTAAAAATTAAGCACCATTATGGATCAACAAGGTTTTAGAAAACCAAATCCAGCTCTAATTAAACAGATCACATACTGAGAATAAGGAAAATTTATCTCAGAGATGCAAGGAGAGATCACTATATAAAACCCAGTGTATTTATGTAAGGAAATCCTATGATCTTTTTTATAGTTGCTGAGAAATAATTGACAAATTCTAACAAACATATTGGATGAAAACACTTAACCAAGTAGGGATAGAAGGAAATGTCCTCAAAAGAAGAAAGGCAATATATTACAAATCCACAGCTAACATTACATCCAGTGAATTTTTTCTTTCTTCTAACAAAAGCCTATCCTCTAACCTTCAGTGGCGTTTTCCTGAAGCTTTACTTCTAACTGAAGCCTCTATGTTAGCATATGACAGAGGACAAAGATAGCCACTCTCAGCACTATTGTTCAAGATAGGGGATGGCACTCCTGACTACAACAATTAGACTAGAAAGAGATATTAAAGGATTTCAAATCAGAAAAGAATTAAAACTAGCTACTCAAGGAGTTGGAGCTACAGCCCAGTGGTAGGGATTTTGCCTTGTATGCTGCTGATCCAGGACAGACTTAGGTTTGATCCCCTACATCCCATATGGTCTCCCAAGCCTGGAGTAATTTCTGAGTGCATAGCCAGGAGTAACCCATGAGGGTTACTGGGTATGCTCCCCGAAAAAAGCTAGCTACTCACAGATGGCATGATATTATACTAAGAATACTCTAATGATTCCACCAAAACTCCTTAAATATTATACTACTACCATAGGAAAAAAGCCTCAAATTTAGTAGTCAGAAATCAGTTCTATTTTTATAAGCAATTAATGACATAAAAGAGAATTATTACAAAAAAAAACTCATTAATAAATATAGGCCTCCATGGTCAATTTCTTGGGTAATAACAAGGGAGCAAATTATCATTTTTAATATATAAATTTTTATTTATGCACCATGATTATAAGCATGATTGTAGTTGGGTTTCAGTCATAAACAGAATACCTCCCTTCACCAGTACAACATGCCCACCTCCAATGCCCACCCCTCCTCCCCCACCCCTGCCTATATGAATCACTATTAAGTAAAGACACAAGAAATGGTAATACATTTTATATAATGTATTGGAAAGTTGAACATTGTTAAAATGAACAAACAATTAAACTTACTGTACACATTCAATGCAGTCACCTTCAAAATATCCATGTATTTTAGAAATGTGGATCAGTTACTGAAGAATTATATAAAGATTGATAAACTACATGTTATCTTAAAATCTCACATTAGTCATACTATTAGACACACTTCTCATATACTCAATGCAGCACTATTTATGATACTTAATATTTGGAAACAAACCAAGTGTCCAGTACTCGCTTCAGCAGCACATATACTAAAATTGGAACAATGCAGAGAAGATTATAGCATGGCCTTGCACAAGGATGACATGCAAATTTGTGAAGCGTTCCATATTTAAAAAAAAAAAACAAGTGTCCAGAAAAGGATAGATAATGGGGCTATGGGACATATATTTATCACATATGATTATTTATATGTGATGCATGATATATACACATGTCATTGTTGTGTGCACACACATATATGCTCACACATAATGGAATACTACTCAGCTCTATTAAAAGATGAAAGTCTGGTTTGTTGCTTTTAGTTAGAAATGGGAGGCGTAAAATTGGGTAAAATTAGTAGAAGGGATAAGGAGAAAATACCAAATGATTTCACTTATGGGAAAAGTATAAAGATATAGAATAATAGAATGAAAATGGCCAGTGTTAATATATCTTGAGAGTGAATGGACCTGAATTTACAAAGTGGAGTAAGGTTGGAATAGAAATGTTTTCTATTCTATGTAATTAGGTGTTGTTATTAAAATGGTATGTATAGGGAGCCGGCTAGGTGGCGCTAGAGGTAAGGTGTCTGCCTTGCAAGCGCTAGCCAAGGAAGGACCGCGGTTCAATCTCCCAGTGTCCCATATGGTTCCCCCAAGTAAGGGGCAATTTCTGAGCGCTTAGCCAGGAGTAACCCTTGAGCATCAAAGGGGTGTGGCCGAAAAAAAACAAAACAAAAAAAATGTTGTGTATAGTAAAACAGCATTATTTTTAGAAGCAGCATTTTAAACCAGAACATCTTAATTACAAAAACAGAAAATGATGACCACTATCATAAAACATGTAGGATGTCTTCACGAAAGTTTCTAAATGATCGGAATCTTTTCTGTGATCAGTAATAGTGCTAAACTTTAAATTAATCTGGCTATACTATACTCTGGGTTCTGGGACTGCTTTTGGTGGGGATTAGAGGAGCATGTGTAGATATGATATTGAACCTGGGTCAGCCACTTTCTATGTAGGTGCCCAATCTGCTTTGCTCTCTCTAGCTTCCCTATGACATACTTTGATAACTACACTGAACTCTAATACATTGGTTTTTAAATTGATTATAAAAATAAATGAAATATTTCTATTTTACGGTGTGATTTATTAATCTATTTTAGTTTCCTCAGAGACAATTGTAATTTAGAATTTTCTGAAATCAAGTTATTATTCCAATGAAGAAAAAAATAATAAGGTATGACCTGATTGGTATGAATTATGCACAGTTGGCTGTTTCTTATTTTTTCTTGTATTTAAGTGGATATTAAAATATATCAATGTTTAGATAAAAAGTACAGCAAACAATATGTAGTATAACATCAGATTTTATTTTAAGATCCATAATTCCTTATTTTAAAGCATAGTTTTCCTCAAGGATTTCTAACTATATACTGTGGAACAGAAGTAACAAAGTTAAAAATACACTTTTCTCTTTATTTGCAAGTATAATTATAACTTTTGAATTTCTCTTGGTTAATTATCTCATAAGTGGAGGAAAGGGTAAGGGCAAGGTTAAGAATATCCTATTTAAAATTATCTAAATTTACAAATATTATGCAAGAACATGTATTAACTCTTCATTGGATATAATGCATATTGAGAAATTTAAATAGAAAAATTGCTTCCTGTCCTATATTTATGTCATCACTGAGTCACAGATCAACACTTTCTCCTCATAATATCATTGTTTTCTGACACTGTTCATCACTGTTATACTCTGCTCAGACACAGGGTTGTTAATATCAGAGTGAATTCAACTTAAGATGTTAGCTGGCAAAAATTACTCCTAGAAACATCTATATTGTATCAGTAGCTTCTTCATGTCTCTGACATAGTAGAATGGTTGAATTTATGGAAGAGATTTAAAAATTTGACTCCATGGCTGACATTTAAAGAAATCCAGCACAAATCTAAACTTCAATTCCTGTACTAACTGCAAGTCAATTTTAAAGCTTTTCAGGATGCTACTTAAAACAATTTTAAATACCATTTATTAGAGTATTGATTGTGTACAAGGAAGTAAACTTTTAATTTTATAATATATTGATTATCAATAAGTACTCTTACATTGTATTAGTTCACTACATATCATTTTGTGCATTCATGTTTCAGAATTTGAAGGCCTGTTAAGACAAAGGCAATCACACATTGTTTAACTAGGTGAAGAGGAAAGATGATTACAACATTGTCTATACAAGTTTGTATAAACTCGATATGCTTCAACATTGAAAACTAGAAAATAATAAAAGATCTGTTCTTGCTAACAATGTCATTTGTACATTTTAAATATATTTATTTTAAATAAATGTATACATAATATATTTTATTGAAATATCCTTCCAAGGACTAATAAATCATGTATATAGAAATTCTAAAATAAACCTTTTATGTAGACAGAAACTTCTTTTATTTTTGCCATCTTTTAGTCTAATAAATTTTATTCTATATTCTTAAGTTAAAAAGTGTTTAGTAGCATATACTACATTTTTCAAATTAAACTGAATAATGTCAAAATAGATATTTTTTCATTGAGATAAAATTAGTCAAAAATTAAATGTTTTAGGCTTCTTTTGTTTCTTCACATATAACTACCAACAAGAGACAAATATTTACACTGCAGTTAATTGAACCCCTCCTATGATCTGACACTTCTTTAATTCTGATATCCTAAATTTAGTACTCAGGTTCCTACTGCTAGTTTCAATTTAATTTTTCTATGTATTCGCTTTGATTTTTCTATATCTCCCATTATAGTGCTATCTCATATGTTCTCCTCCTTAGAAATAGATCCTCCATTTTTGTACATTCTGTCCCCCAAAACAAGATTACATTTTTGTTTGTTTGTTTGTTTTTGATTTTTGGGCCACACCCTATGATAATCAGGGGTTACTACTGCTATGAGCTCAGAAATCTTTCAAGGCTTGGGGTCCATACAGAACGCTGGGAGATCAAACCAAGGTTCATTCTAGATGGGCGTGTGCAAGGCCAACGCCCTACCACTGTGCTAACACTCCAGCCCCAAGATTGCTTTTTTTCTGGTTAAGAATACTTATACAGTATACTTGCAAATATACTGTACATTTATACAGTATATTTACTTTATAAGATATATAGGATATATAATATATAATATACTTAGTGTATAGTATATCATACATACTTATACTTCTTTACTAACCTCATATTTGGGTCTCTTTGATTCTTTCTAGGTGATGGCTATTATAATTAGTAGTAGTATTATTATAAATGATACCCAATTACTGTGTATGTTTTATGAATATATACATTGTAATAAAACTACTTAATCCTAAACAAGATCAATTATTACTTTGAGAGATTGCCTTAACAAAGTATCACACTGGGTGTATGTGTGTGTCAGCAACAACCATATATTTTTCAATTTTTTAGATGAAGTATATATATATATGTATATACATATTTGTGTCAGTAATGTTTATTCTTTCTCAAGAAAGTATTTTATTGAGAAAATAAGAAAATAAATAAAATCTCCTTAAGCAGTGAGATAGCTCAGTTGCTGGAATGAATGCTTTTTGTGCATGAAATTCAAATTTAGTCCTATCATATAATGCCCCAATCACTGGAAGTGACTTCCAACCACAGAGTCAGAAGTAACCCTTGAGCACTGCTAGGTGTGGTCCCCAAAAGAAAAGTGAAACCAAGTAAAAGAAGTTCTCTTCTATTCCAGTTATTGCCCCACCTTGTGCCTAAAAAGTATAAAAATAATAAGAGTTAAAATTTTTGTATCTCAGTAGTCAATCAAAAGATAGTTCAAGAGACAGAAATAGTTTTATTCATGTTATATAGACAGATGTCTATATAAAATATGCGACTCTTTAGATAAATAGTCTCAAGTTGAAGAATAATTAATTTTAAAGTAAGAGGACTTGACAGAACCATTTTCACACATAGTTTATCCTAGATAGATCTGGTAATTGGGGTGACAGCCTCTGATATTTTAATTGGCTTTATAAAAAGAAAGAGTGTTTTTCATATATTTATGAAATGAGGTAGCTCTGCAATTTGGACTAAAATTCCCACAGAAGTTAGATATCTACACCCACAAAAATTGGCTGATTGAGGAGATATACTTTTGATATTTATATTTTGAACAGATAGCTCCCATGTCCTTTTAACTATCCAACCTTTGTAACAAAGATCAAAATATATGTAGTTTCATAAAATATTTACATACTTTCGAAGTATCAAAGAAGAAGCTTACACTGGGGGCTGAGACATAGTGGGTAAGTTGCTTGCCTTGCATGTGGCCAGATCGCGTTTGATACCAAACGTTTCATATGGCCCCCTGATGGTCACTGCCAGGAGTAATTCCTGAGTACAGAGCCAAGAGTAAGCTCTGAGAACTGCAGGGCATGATAATAAAACAAAAGCAAGCAAAGTAAAAGCTTACACTGCAAGTTACTAAATTAAAGACTCAGAAAATTGAAGAGGAGACACCTCCCTATGTAAAAGATTATTGAACCTCTTTTCTTGAATTTAGTTAACTAATTGACTAATTTGTGAGAGTCTCTGTAGTGAAAGTCTTGACTGTTGGGTGAAAGTTTCAATGAGAGGACTGGTAAATGAGATTGTGTTTAGTGCCAAGAATCAGTGAGCCAAACCAACAATGTTCAGGGACCTCCAAGGTCCAAACCAGCGGTGCTTAGAGAGAATACAGTTCAGATTTAAGTTGTGGTCAAACCCTTAAAAAATATGAGTCATAAACCCAATATTATCTGTCTCCTTGTATTTATTTTTAATGTGAAATACAGAAGAAAGGATTTGTTCCAGTCTCTATCCATGATTGGTGAATGACTGTCTTCTCCCTATTTTTCTTAATATTATCTTAATTCATACAAGCCTGCATCAGTGTCCAAATGGCCCTTTTTACAAGGATATTGACTTCTGTTAAATTATCATCTTGTCTTAATCACTCCAACTAACTTGATTTCATTTGTGACAATCCTGTCTCAAATGCGGGCACATTATGAGTTCTTAAAGGTTAACCAACTTTTCCTATCGTGGACTCTTGCTGGATACCAGACTTAGCTCTAAAAGGACTCACATTGCATGAACTTTACACAAGACCCCCCTCAAATCTTTTACCAATCTCAGGAAGGGCAGGGTGTGCGATGAAAAGGTGCCTGGGAACCCACACCCCACAAGAAAATCTCAAAAGGCAATAGGGAAACATTTATTTCCATCGTAAGTATAAGACCTGTATAACACTAGCTCTTTATTTTTTATTTCATTTTACTTACATTCATTTTTCACTATACATATGTGGAAAAAATATATATATATATTATTTCTATTTTTATGTTTTTTGAGTGTGTGACTTGTTTCTCTGTTCTTTTCACCCCCAAATGCACCGGCAATATAATGAAGCACCATTTCTTCCTGCAAAGACACACTAAAAAAGGGGAAATCCCACATATATAAACAAGCTCTTATCTACTAGAGATAAGAACTCATACTTATTTACAATACAGGGAAATCTCCCACCTTGAAAATATGTCATGTGGATCCATCTTAGATGCCAGAAGATTATACACCGACCATCCAGACTTCAATCCTGAACCCCAGACATAGAATCGACACAGTTCTTCACAACAGCCATAGGAACCAAAGCCCACCTGGGACATCCTGAATACTACTCAATCTCCAACATGTGCCAGTTCTAATATGAGATCCTGACATCGAGAAAATGTGGAAACAAATGGACATAAGAACAGGTTATCCCACCTTACCAACTAATGATAAACCAAATTGGAAGACATACCACACTATGGGCTGTGCAAAAGCCAAGAATGTGATCTACAGATGACTGGCTGATAGAACCATGACCGGGCAGTATGTATTCTGGGGACCAACAAGAAGACCCTCCCTAGTCTAGGGTCTGGTCTACGTCCTGCATAACAAACATGACCTCCAATGCCAGAGTCCTGACTGAGGCAATTGCAACTGAATGGGTCTTCTGGAATCATAACGAAAGACGAATTCCCAGACTCCATCCAAGCTTCAGTGCAAGGACAAGACCACTAACCACAGAAGACAGATTAAAATGACATCGAGGAAACATAACTTCTAAAATCACAAAGAAAGTCATCATCATAAGTTCCACTCCTTGACCTGTGCACAGACTGAGACCCCTAGATTAAGGGGTCTGTCTTTATCATCCAGATTGGAGCAGAAATCTTCCATACGGCACAAAAACACCAAGGGGAGAGTAAATGAACGTGAAAGGAGTCTATAGATAATCCCATGACAATATATTCCAAGGGTAGGGAAACCCTGTATCTCTTAGGCCAAGGGGATTTCCTTTTCGGATGACCCCAACATTTACTGTGCCTATGTGGGGGCGGGGGAGAGACAAAAAACACTAAATAATCCTTTTTTTTAATTTTTAAATTTTTTATTTTTTATCTAATTTTGATCGAATTCTTTGTTTTGGGGTAAATATTGAAGTAGTTGTCCATTTTTTAATTATATATTTACTTTTTATTTCTTCTTTTCTCTTCTTCCTCCTTGAGCCTTGTCATATTTTCTATCTCAAGACCATGGCAACTATGTGGTGCATATTTTTATGGCTGCAGTGCTCACTGAATATCTTATTTGATTCCTCTTTTTGAACTGCTGTGGTGTTTCACCTTCTTCTTTTCCCCATCGTCTCTCAAACCAAGGACGAGAGCCTCTAGAATAACTCTGCTCATAGTCGGTGTAGTCGATTTTTACCCCATTACCTTTCTCTTCCTCAAGCAAATCCACATAACTTGATCTTTCTAGCCCCGCCTCCCAACTAGAGGGGGCAATAATGGAGGAACCAAGACCAAACAGTTATAAGCCCTCTAAGTAATTAACTAGACACAGAGAGGACCACACATTCTAGCAGCCCCTGGGGGGAAGAGTGGAGGATATGAGAGGCAGGATGGGAGAGGCTGTGGGAGGACAATTCAGTGGTGGGAATTCCCCTGAATCAATGTAAATATGTACCTGGAATATTAATGTGAACGATATGTAAGCCACTACAATTAAAATAAAAATATGTTAAAAAAAAAGGGAAAAAAACAATGATTAGTTATTCATATTGAAACTAGGTATCTTCTAGCAGCATGAATTTGGACATTGCTTTTGTCTTTGTTGTTTTCTCTCTTTTTCACTTTAATCTGACATTTAACCTTTAAATTTTTCTCTTAGTAAAATGCCTGTCTCAAATATAGGCAGAGGGTAAAGGAGATGGGGGACATTGGTGATGGGAATGTTGCTCTGGTGAAAGAGGGGGGCTTTTTATGACTGAACCCCAACTGCAAACATGTTTATAATCATAGTGCTTAACTAAAGATATTATTTTCAAAAATAATTATTTTTTAAAATAATTTTAAAATATTTAAAAATAATTAAAGATTTCTCTTCTGTTGTCAAAAAAAAAAGAATTAATATGGGGGGGGAGCGGTGGCGCAAGCAGTAAGGCATCTGCCTTGAGCTTGCTAGCTTAGGACAGACCACGGTTTGATCCCCTGGCATCCGATATGGTCCCCCAAGTCAGGAGCAATTTCTGAGTGCATAGCCAAGAGTAACCCCCGAGTGCCATCAGGTGTGGCCCCAAAATAAAAAAAATGAAAATTAACATATTGGGACTAGATTATAACTAGATAATAACCCATAACAGCAGTTTATCTGTAAGAGTAATACAATAGAGTAGGGAATAGCTATGCTTCTTTTATTCACATTAATAATGAGATGATGAACTGAATGAAAGAAGAAATAAGAGATAAAAATAGGGCCAGAAAGATAGCATGGAGGTAGGGCCATTTGCCTTGAATGCAGAAGGACGGTGGTTCAAATTCTGGTGTCCCATATGATCCCCTGAGCCTGCCAGGAGCGATTTCTGAGTGTAGAGCCAGGAATAACCCCTGAACATTGCCGAGTGTGACCCCAAAACCAAAAACAAACAAACAAAAAAAGACAAAAAATAGCTGGAATTTTATTAGGAAATTAAATTTTTTAAGTTTTTTTGTTTTTTTTTTTTAGCCACACATGTTTTATGCTCAGGAGTTACTCCTGGCTAAGTGCTCAGAAATTGCCCTTGACTTGGGGGGATCATATGGGACACCAGGGGATCGAACTCTGGTCCTTCCTTGGCTAGCACTTGCAAGGCGGACACATTACCTCTAGTGCCACCTCACGGCCCCAATTATTTTTTATTCTTAATGTTAATTATGATTTAATAAATTACTAAATAGACCTCAATTGGAGAAATAAATTTATACTTGAAGTCTTGAAAACTTTGCACAACATCCTTCTATGGATTGTCTAAAAATTGCAGGCAAATTCTAAGTCAGTGAAACCTAAAAGAAATAAGTACCTATTTACTAGAATATAAACTCAGTTTTCTGGCACAAAATCTGTGCCCAAACCCAGAACTTGGCTTATACTTGAGTCATCCAGGTTATTTGGTTGGGTGTGTGGCCACCAAATCAAATGCACATAGTCTCCTGTCCTTTTCTGCCATCTGCTGGAATGGGCGTTGCTTCACCTCAGTCCATAAGTCGCCGCTGAGCTGAAGAGGTAGGCAGTTGAACTGAACTGCATGCCACTGAACTATTTAACCCACAATATTCTGTGATTTGTAATGAAACCAGCAACAGTGATGATGATATCTGCAAAGTCAGTGATGATGACAATGTCTATGCTGATACCCTCACATCAGGTACAGCTGAAGCCCTGTTTGGACATACAGATGCTGAGGAAGAATCCAGTTTTGAAGATTTTAACCTTTGTGATTTAGCTTGATTACAAGCTACATTTTTTTCACTTTATTTAAAGTTTTAAATTTATTGTTGCTAGTTTACTGGGTTTTTTTTTAGCAATAAATATTGAAAAATATTTAACCTACTGATTCCTCAATTATTTTAATTGCTTTGGGTATATATTTTTATTTTTGAAATTTACCAGTGGCTGCTGCATTTTCCACCTCAGCATATACTCGAGTCACTAAGTTTTTCCCAGTTTTTAGGGTACAATAAAGGGAGGGGTCGGTTTATACTCAGGTCTAGGATATACAGTATATTTTATGATAGAAGTTGCAGCTTTTATTATCTTCACTTTAATTTTTATATTTCCTTTCATTTTTATCTAGAAACCATGATTTACAATATTATAAATATCAGTTTCATGCCCCACTAGAGTGTCAATCTCCCTCCACCAAATCCTGTAGGCTCCTCCATCGCAAACTTTACATCACACCTTGGTAAACTCAGATACATTGACAAAATCTTTAGATCTATTGCCAGTGGCTATTTTTAGTCATTCTGGGTTTATTTATATACTATGACTTTTGTATACTATGATTACCTTGTATACTATAGACAAGAAGAGTCATCATATACGTATCCTTCTTCTATTTGACTTTAATCATCATTATACCTGTTCATATACATACATGATTTTTTTGAGGGAGCAAACCCGGTCACGCTCAGGGGTTACTCCTGGCTTTGCACTCAGAAATTGGTCCTGGCTTGGGGGACCATATGGGATGCCGGGGGTTCGAACTGCAGTCTGTTCTAGGCTAACTTGGGCAAGGTAGACGCCTTACAGCTTGTGCAACAGCTCTGGCCCCTCATACATGATTTTATCTTTGATTTTGTAACCACTTCCAGCTCTATTTGTGGTTTGCTTCTGCTTTTGTGCTAATGAATCACTCCAGGTACTGCTCAATGTACTATGTATGTGCCAGAGATAAAACATAGGGTGTCTGCTTGCAATGCAAAAAATATATCCATTGCACAGTCATTCTGGCTCTGGTTTTAACTTTTAAAACAGCAAAGTAGTAACTTATGTATATATATTTCAGTTCAATTCATTTATCAGTTCTTTGGAAAAAGAATCTTTCCAGATATCTGCTATTATAAATAATGTTATGATAGACCTAAGAAAGTTATATCTTTGTGGCATGGCATTTTGGGACCTTTGCGCAGATTCCCAGAGTTTCAATTTATTCGAAAACTCAATTCTTTATATTTAGAAATGTCTCCATATTGCTTTCCATAGATATTTAAGCAATTGATGTAACCACCAACAAAGACTAGAGTTACTTTTTCCTCATAGCAGGACAACCAGTACGGGTTGTTTCTATTTTTTGTCTGTTCTTTCTCTGTCTCTCTGTCTTGCTCTCATTCTCTTTGTTTTAGGCCTACACCCAACTCTGTGTTCCATGCTTACTCCTGGTCCTCCACTAAGGGATCACTCTTGTTCGTGTTTGGGTAATTATATGTCATGCTGGGTTTGAAACTGTCAGCTGCATGAAGGCAAGTGCTTTATTTTCTGTACTTTAGCCTTTATATGTGTGTATCTATATACACACATATATATGCATATACATATCATGTATATAAACAACTATATATAGTTGATTTTTAGCTCATTGGTGTGAAGTGATAACATATTATAATTTCAGTTGTATATTTCTAATAATAATTGATATAGAGCAATTCCTCGTATACCTATTGTATGCTGAGGAGCTATCAATTTTTGTGTTATTATGTTATAAGTGCTTTATGTATCTTGATGCTAACCCTTTGCCAGAAGAGTATCAAGTAACTCTTTTCTTTTTGTCTGTAGGGTTTCCCTTCATTCTTGTTATATTTTTAGTTGTACAGAAACATTTTATTAGATATATTCTTTGTGCTTATTTTGTCAATGGCATTGAGTCACTGGTAATAAGATCTGATATGAATTTAATAATTCATTTTCATTGACTTATTTGCACGATAGGAGAAACAGGAGTTGAGTTTAGTTTTTCATGTAGCCCACTGCTTGTTCTTTACTGTTTGTTTAAATGTTGCGCAATGCAAATGTTCCATGAAAGATAAGCTTCTGTCCTCTGCCTGAGGGCCTATTTCTGAACTCTGAAATGTATACTATTGCGCTGATGAGGCTGTCTTTATTCTGCTACCACAGTCCCCTTGATAACAATAGCTTTACAGTAATAATTCCAATAATTTATTGGAAATTTATTTTTGTGTTTTGGACAATACCTGGCAGTGATCTGAGCTACTCCAAACTCAGTTCTCAGGTGCTCAACACCATACAGTTTTTTAGAGGTCATATGCAGTACCAGGAATTGAACCTTGATCAACTATATGCAATGCAATCATCCTCTCTGCTATAGAATCTCCTAGATCTGTGTACAAATTTGGGAAAATAAAAGCATCACACTTCTTTTAATCCCCTAAGACTGACTATTGAGATTTTTTTTAACTATTGCACTATCAGTTTTAGTAAGATTTTATCATTGTCTGTAAAATCCATTCATAGGGCTTTGTGTCAATTGCAATGTATTCTTTTTCTACTTGAGTTTATTAATACTAGAAATAATTAAGCTTTTTAAATTTGTGTGTATCAGGGTCATGAATGTATAGAGGTTGAAGGCAACAATTCCATATATTTATACCTCATAATGTTGAGAAGTTCTTAGTAATTATTTCTTTGGCAAGCAAGTCTTCGATGTTTACTCCATCACTATTCTGTTTCTTATATTGTTCCTCTTGATTTCACTCCACAATTCTCTGTTCTATTGGCCGTTATTTTTCTGAATTTCCTTTTCCATTTTCTCTTTTATAGTTTTCTGTGTAAGATTTTTGAGGTCACTTATTCAGTATCATTCTGCTATTGAGACCTTCTAGTGAAAAAAAATTTTATAGTAGCATTATAATTAGTTCACCTACATGCTTTTCAGTTCTTTCACTACTAGTCACAGTTCCTTATTTCTACTCTTGTATTTTCTTGTGCTCTTTTTTGATTACCTACACCATTTTTTCTCGGAGCTCATTAAACATCCTCAACATGAAGTCTCTAATGTCATTGAGAGGTTATAGATCTGTATGATGCTGGTCGAGCCTGTGGGACAATTATCTTCTCTTTAAGTAAAACAATGGGCTTCTAGGGCTGCTTCTTCATCATTCCTGCTGCGCTCTGAGGGCTATGACTGAGCTTCTGGCTTTAAATTTCTAGTGTCTCACACTAGTTCTTTTTCACAGTCATTTGCTTTGGACTTCAAGAGTCCATAGCAAAAAATGCAAAGTTGATTGTTCTTATAAATTTCCAAACTTAAGGCTTCAGGATGGAAAGAATGATATATATATATATATATATATATATATATTCTTATATATATAAGAATGCTATATATATAGATGCATCTTATGAAGTGTCTCTGACATTATATATATATAATATATATAATGTATATATATATATATATATATATATATATACACCTGTAAGGTGTCCCTCCCACAATGCCCTAAACTTTCTGTCAAAATGTTATTCACACCTGGATTACAGAGCTGCCCCCTTCTTTGATGGGTGGGGTTCTAGAGGAGTTTAAAGAAAAGGATTTGACTGGGAGGAAGAGGGAAGAAAGAGCCAGAAAGCCAGGGAAGAGAGCAGAGAAGAAGCTGCTAAGAATAAATTTAGCCATAAAAGTCATGTGAGGAAAAGCATATAGTGGATAGAGCCTTGGAATAAAGCTGGCTGACTCTGATGAAACTGTTCTAGGTTCAGAGCTAGTGCCTCTTTGCCTCCCCCGATTTTGTATATGTTGTCATGTAGGTTCCTGGATATGATGGACTCTGATCTCCCTCTGCACATAAATTGGCTTCCGTTGCCATTACTTAAGAACATAGACCTCGCTTTGAGTATTTGCTCCTCCACAGCCCAGTAACCATATGCTAAATAACTGAAGCAGTCTAGCTCCTGAACAGTAGCTCTCTAAGGCCTTCCTCAGTTTTGCAATTGTCTCTGCCTTCCAGTACTAAAACTCAGTGCTGTTTCTGCTCTGCTTATTTTGGCACCCAATGAAATTCACAGGACTCTTCTTTTTAAACAAACATTTTAATCAAACATTTAAAAGCTGAGTTCCATTCTTTTTTTGGTCAGTGGTGTGTATTAGGGAAAAGGAGGATGGAACTCAGCAGTAGTGCTCAGATCTTGGTCAAGCCTTTATATTTAGCGTCACTACTGGCAGGGTTCTGAGGGATCATTTGGAAAATCAGGCTTGAATCAGGTTCTGCCAAAGTCCAAGCATGTACCAAGCATGTTCCTGTAATAATAATCCTGTCCCCATAAAACAGCTTTCTTTCTTTGGAGGTAAATAAAGACTATCTATTCTGAAAGATGAAAAAAAGATTTTTTATCAGATTCTAGTTAGAGTTAAGACTCCAAGTAAGGGGCTAGAGCAATAACACAGAAGAACGGAATTTCCCTTGCATGCGACTGACCCAGGACGGACCCAGTTTCTATCTCCAGTATCCCATATTGTCCCCAGAGCCTGCCAGGAGCAATTGTTTGAGTACAGAGGCAGGAGTAACCCCTGAGCGCCACCAGGTGTGCCCCCTCCAAAAAAATAAATACATAAACTCTAAGTAAAATTTTTTGGGACACATGTGGCTGTACTCAAAGATCACTTCCGTGGCACTTGGGAGACAAATGTTCTGGTCTAACCCCACACCTCTCCAGAGTTTTGGGGATCAAAGCTAAGTACCTCCAAACAGAGCAAGTAGCCTGCCTATTATATCATCTTTCCAACCTCTGAACATATTGTTATATAAAAGGTAAACAAAGAAAACTGCTAACTCAGTTTTCATAGTTTGAATTTTCTCACTGACCATAGGTGTACACAGTATATAAAAGACACACATTCAGAAAAAGACAATAACAAAGCCAATAGATATTTCAAAGCTTAATTCATCAAAAAGATGGATAAGCAGAATCCATTTAGTCTGATAACATGTAGTCTAGAAATTTAAATTTAGTAAGATCCTCTCTAATTTCAGTTTTCTTAGGAGTACAATTTTAAATAAAATTGTGCAAAGTGAAGTCACTGTAAGCTGGCCTTCAACTGGTTAATAAATTTGGCTTGATTATTCTTAGACAGAAGTATTTATAAGGATGATTCTGCTAAGCAATACATACCCAACGTTTTAACACCTCTATATACATTTTTTATTTATACAAAGGAAGATATAATCGTGCACACACTATAGAATTGATTTCTTTCTTGCAATGGAAAAAAAATCATGTCGAAGTAAATTTAACATGTGAAAAGCTAAAGCATGTTCTCCTCTTAAATAGATGAGATGATAATTTTTGTTGGCCTTCACTTCCCAGCAGAGAAGGCTTTTAATGGTCTCTAAGGAAATATAATGATGCAGTATCCCTGAGCATCTCATCTGGAGAGAGAGGAAGATAGTTTTTAAATGATAATGAGTTTGAATTAAATTTTGGCACAGTAAGGAGAGTCTACTCCATTTTATTCTTTGTCCTTGCTCAATCTTTGTTTTGAAAGGGAATGTTAAAGCTGTTAACAGCTGATATTGTCAGAGCAAATAATGGTAATATAGACATCTTTTCTAAGGGATTTTGACAGAATGTGTACCATGGTAACAATCTCTCAGCAACAAAATAGGCTGAATTGGGAAATAATCCCCAGGTCTACTTACCCTTTTTACTTCTACTTTTGTGATTTTCTTTAAGCTATTTTAATTTTACCTTTAAAGACACACCAGGGATAAAAATCTATGCCTGCATTAATACTGTATTTTATTTGAATTAGATAATCAAACTACACAATCATATTATTTTAATATTCTCTTAAAAATAATCAATGGTAGCACATTTATTTGAGATATAAAGAAACAAAAGTAAGCATACTTAGATACCTAGGAGCATTTCTTATGTCCAAGTAGAGTAAGTAGCAGAAACTCCAGGAAAGTACATTTTACTGTATTCCTTGTCAAGGTTTATTTTATTTAAGCTGTAACTATACAGATATTAAATTGAAGGAGCTATCTAAATGAATAGGAATCAAATGTATATTAATTACACAGTTTGAATTTATTTCTTGAGGAATTTGTGCTTAAAAATTCTGCTTTTAACTCTATTCTTATAGCTTTAAAATGATTTAATTTAGAATGTGATATCTAGCCTTAAGATTGTAATCAATATCCTCCGATACCCAGAAAAGGTGGTTCATTAATATAATCCTTGGTTTTAATTTCATGTAAAGCAAGATCAGGAATAATTATTAGAAAGTCTTGAAGTCAGAGAGGTAGCACAGCAGGTAAGGCAATTATATTGCATATCACAACACAGGTTCAATATCTGGAATCCCATATGATCCTCTAAGAATATACAGATGTAATTCCTGAGTGCAGATTTAGATTCTTATCCTATAAGTATCACCATATGTGACCCCAAGACAGTAAAAAAACAAAACTTAAATCTTTGTGACAAATGTAAGGGATTTAAGTTAGATTTAAAAAATGTGAAAATAGGGGCTGGAGAGATAGCATGGAGGTAAGGCATTTGCCTTGCATGCAGAAGGACAGTGGTTCAAATCCCAGCATCCCATATGGTCCCCCGAGCCTGCCAGGAGAGATTTCTGATGGTAGAGCCAGGAGTAACCCCTGAGCACTGCCAGGTGTGGTGTGACCCAACCCCCCCCAAAAAAGTGAAAATAATGACTGATAAATTAATACTAAATAATTTGAATAGTAAGTATATTCTATAGGTCAGTGCAGCAACCACCTACATGTCTTTTATTGATATTTTTGAAAATATCCAAATTCCTATATAAGCAACTGTCATTTATTTAAAGAAACACAAAATAAAGAAATAAATTTTCAATCATTCTTTTATTTAATCCTGTGTAAATTTGAACAATTGACTCCAGAATGTCTCTTGTGCACCTTGCTTATAAGATAAATATATGCTTTGGCTTAAAATTAAAATGCTTCCAGTATGTCTATAATTCCTTATGGAAATTATTATAGAATCTATAGAACACTAGTTCTAAGTGTATATTTTTATTTACTCTCTCAAAAAATTTTGTGAGTATATTTTTTGTTTTTATTTTTGAGTGAATATTAATGAAAATACTATGAGCAGAACAAGGAAGATGATTTTTCACTTACAAGAGTCCAGATCTAACAATATAATAGTAAAATAATCACAAAAATTTAATAAAGTAATCATTTATAATTTTCAAAAGGCTAAAATACACGATGTCACATTTATGAAAGGCATATAATTACCAGATTTTACTAAACAAGACAAAATTTTTATTATATAAATTTTTATTTTGACCATATTGGCTTACATATCTTTCACAATAGTATTGTAGGTACATATTAACATTGAATCAGGGGAATTCCCATCATCAAGTTTTTCCTCCCTCCACCCGTGTTCCCATCCTGCATCCCATATCCTCCACCCTCACCCCCCCCCCCACGGGCTGCCAGGATAAGTGGTCCTCTCTATGTCTAGCTTACTACTAGTTGTAATATATCTGTTTGGTCCTGGTACCCTCCCTTATTTCCCCCTCTATTTGAGAGGTGGGATTAGATAGTTCAAGTTATGTATTTTTGTTTGAAGAAAAGAAAAGCATCAAAGTCGGGTAAAAATCAAATAAGCCAAAAATGGGCGTAGTCCTTCTAGAGACTCTCAACCTCAGTTTGAGAGAGAACAAGAAAAAAGGAATTGAAATACCACAACATGGGCGGGCGAGGTGGCTCTTGAGGTAAGGTGTCTGCTTGCAAGCGCTAGCCAAGGATCAGGACCGCGGTTCGATCCACCGGAGTCCCATATGGTCCCCCAAGCCAGGGGCAATTTCTGAGCGCTTAGCCAGGAGTAACCCCTGAGCATCAAACGAGTGTGGCCCAAAAAAACAAAAACAAGAAAAAAAAAGAAATACCACAACAATAAAAAAAAATATCAAATAAAGTATCCAGTGAGCACTACAGTGCTAAAGGCAAGCACCACATAATAGTCTCGGTCCTGAAATAAAACCATGCCAGAGCACAATGAGAAAGAGAAAGATAAAATAACATAAATAAAGTTGGAGATATCAACTTCAATATCTACACCAAAATAAAGAAGTCAAAAAAAGATAGATAAATAAACAAAATTAAAACTAGGGTGGAGAAACCCTGCATATCATAGGCCACGGGAATTCTCTCTCTAATCCCCCAATATTTACTATGCTATGCTGTGAAAAAATGAAGGAGGCACAAAATAATCTTTTTTATCTATTTATCTATTTTTTATTATTTTTTAAATTTTGTTTATTTATCTAAACAAGATAAATTTAAAGTTAACTTTCTCTTTGAGTTCAATACATGAAAAGCAATCCAGCTTTAACATTGGTTTTGGAGATGCCATTCTCAAGGTAGTCACAGAGTTCTACATCTTTATGTAAAAATTGTGAAGCAGACCCCCACTTCTCATTTTTGTATTATTTTAGGTTGAATATATCATATACTAAGTTTGGGTGGGGTATGGGGAAGAGGGGATCCGAAAGCTATAAAGTGTTCCATATAAATTAATGAAAAATGTTCCTTAACTTTCTGCCATTTCACCTTACGAAGACTTCATAGCACAGTCTATTTGTAGATAGCAGAGGAAACCCACCCATGTAAATGCCAAGGCTGAACAAACAGTTCATGTTGTAACCTTGAGAAGGTGTAAGTCAGGTTATGATTATTTCAAACAGATCAGAGAAGTCTTCCCTGAAACGGGACTTCTACATTAAAATTGAAAGAGTACAATTTTACAAAGTGCACGAATATGTAAAGAATAAGAGTAAACAATATCTCAAGCAATGAAGACAGCTGAAAGTGTCTTTGAATAGAAACATGTCACTTCTGCAGACTTGTAAAAAGGACAGCATGCCTAGTATCCAGAGAGAATAAAGAGTATGTTGTGTGGCAAAGCTGAGAAAGCACATAGGAATCAGACAGCACTTATTCTGCTAAGGAGCTTAAGAGCAGCGAGCTTTGTTTTGAATTCTAATTCTAAAGCTATGCAATATCATACATAATAATTTATATTTTAGTAAAAAGAAAAGTATGTCTCAATGTAAAAATAAGTAGTTTTCTGAAAGAGGCCAAGCACTTTTAGGCAAATAGAAGGGTGATTGTTGAACTCTGGGTCAACATCTTTAGGTCAACAACAAAGAGGTGATTTAACATATGAAAAGAAGTAGGTACTTTTAAAGTGATTTGGGGAAATAAACACACACACACACACACACACACACACACCTACATGTGTGATAATGATCAGTATTTCCTAGGGAGAGGGTGACACCACCATAAAGGATTCTGTCATTATATGGAGGTGGTAATGAGGAGGATTTGTAGGGGTGCCTTCTACACAAGGAAACTTAACCAGGTTGTGTGTGTGTGTGTGTGTGTGTGTGTGTAAGATAGAGAGAGAGTGTGTGTGTCTGTGTGTGCAAAGAGGGTAGTAGTAAATCGAATAAAAGTGGAAGCTTCTGAATTAGATATTGAAGACAGTAGGAGGGTGTGCTATTGTAGGTTTGGAATTCCAGAATTAGATAAAATCAATTGCTATTCATTGATAGGGGATAGATAAGGATTATCTCAGTAAATGACAATAAATTTAACACCCAAACCACATCATCACCTCTTTTGCAATCCTCATTGCTTAATCACTTTTGAGGGGAGAAAGATAATGGCTTCCCTTTAGTTTTTATTAAATTTAATATGCATTTGATTTGGTCAGTTAATTCTTCATTTTTTAGGTTGGGTTGAATCAGAAAACAAAAATCTTATTGGGAAAGGCTTTGGTGTAAAAGAAGTTCTGGCTAAATGCATTTTTAAGTTATTTTGATTGTATGGAACTGTTTTTAATATTGTGTTGATCCCCGGTCAATTTAATATAATCACATACACTCACAAATATGGAGAATGTGAATAATACCGCCATTTTTAGGAATTAATGTTGCCCTTTAAATTATTCTTTTGAGACATAAAAAGCCTCAAATAATTCTTATTCATTTGGAAGGTAAATACAAAATAGTGGTGTTTGTATAAAATGTTTTTATTGTACAGATTTCAGTATACATACCAGTAAATGACAATGGGTTTATCAATTATTTTTAAATTAAGTAACAAATGGTACATTTGTAAGTGTAATCTGAGATAATTTGATATTTTTATCTCCTATATCTATAATATCTATAATCGTATATGTAGTATAATTTGGTTAATTGCATTGGATGCAAACCCGTGACGCTCAGGGATCTTCTTGGGTGTTCTTAGGGGATCATTTGTGGTGGTGAGAACCATAATAGGGTCAGCTAAATGTAAGCTAAGCATATTTTTAGTATATTTACATATTATAAAATATTGTAATAATATAATACATGTTATTATATATAATATTGTAATATATTAGAATTTATAATATTTCTATTAGCTCTTGAACTTAGTGTGATTTAGAATATTTTTCTTATGCTGTAAGAATTGTCTTTTATATAAAACTCAGGTTGAATGTTTCAAATAATATCCCATATCTTCAATCACTATAAAACCTATCATTTGTCCCTTCATTAAAATGTACAATAATAGGATAATGTGTGAAACAACTGTAACATTGAAGAGTCAAGGTGTGTTCCTGGAGGTGAATAGGATTCAAAATTAAATACTAGTTAACACAAAAGTCTGCTCAATTTGGGTGGGAGATTGGGGTTAAGAGTCTTAAAATCTTAAAAGAATGAGAAGTAAGTAAGTACAATTCTTCAGATGGAATTAACTCTAAGTACAGTTAGTGACAAAGATGCACGTTCTTAGATTCTGTATCACATCTTTGTCTAAATTATTTTACACTTCTTACTGAATATTACTAGATCAAAGCATCTTTTTGACATAGAGACAAGGCCAGCAATGAGAACAAATCCCTGCATGTATATGTCTCTACCAGAAAATTTATTAAACTTTCAAATTGTCATTTTTCTTTCTTCCTATCATGATAGCAATACTAATCAGAATCTCTTTTAAGACATTACCATTTGTGCTTTTCTCATTCTGCCCTCTTTTTACTGTAACTTCAAATATGTCCCCATTTCTTTTATCTACCAGCATGTTTTTCTTCATTGAATCACTTTCATCAAAACAAAGCAAAACAAAACAAAAAAAATCCTATTAATTCTGATCCTATTCAAATGACCATAAAAATAAATTTTACTTAAATGAATAATTTACGGGGCTAGAGCAATCGTATAGCTTGTAGAGCATTGCCTTTCATGTTGTCCACCCGAGTATAATGTCTGGTATCACGTAGGGACCCCTAAGCACTGCCAGGATTAATCCATGAGCTGCAAAGCAAGAATAACCCCTGAACATTGCCAGTGTGCCCCCCAAACAAAGAACAAAAAAATCATTTGAATTATTGAGAAAATGTCATTATTTATTCTTTAAATGTACTTTCATCATAATTCAATATTTATAACACAATAGCACAGTTATCAGAATCACTGATAGCCTGTAATACACATTGAATGACAATTTGTAAACTTCATCATTCTCATCATCATCTTTCAGAAGCTTTTGACAAATGAATTTTTTTGGTAATTTATCTAGTTGCTTAACTCTTAAATTTCCTATACATTGAAGAATTGTAAATTTCTCCAACCCTGCTTTTGTAAATATTTGTAAATATTTTGTAAATATTTGTAAATATCTCCAACTTCACTTTACTCCTATATTCCAGAAAAGATCTCCCTTCCTTATTTGCAACTGGGTTTTCTATGAGACACTAGAAACTTTCTAAGTGTATAACAGAAGTCTTTGTAATATCGCATCAAACCTACATGCACTGCAATTATTCTAATCACAACAAAGAAAACAACAACTCTAAAATAATCATGAAGTTCTTTATCATATTTAACATATAATACATCAGTAATACAGTTGACTGCCTCCCTAAAATTTATAGATGTTTGATTATGTATCACTACTAAAGACTCCTTTTCTTATGAAACTCAATATGTTCCTTCAAAGTATGTCACATTATATTATTTATAGTTATCCACAGGAAATTATGGATTATAACCTAAACATCTTGTAATGAGCTATTAGGTTGTACATGACCTGAACTATAGTTATGCCTATTACACTAGTTTCTTCATATATTTTCTCAATCTTATTGCATATATACCCCACAAAAATTCTATCAGTAATTTTAGATTTATATTTCTCTATGTCTGGAAACTACTTTTAGAAGTTTCAAGCATGTTTTCTATTCTTCTATTTTAATGTCTCTTCAAACATTATTATATAAAATATGTTTTCATATAAAATATTAATATCACTAAAAATAGTTTATTTTTTAAACTGCTTTGTTTTTTTCTTTATAGCATTTAATCAACTCTTACATAATTGTTGTTTATATAGTTATTAAAATTTATTGATCCACTATAATCTTATTGATAGCTCAAAATATCTGTAGCATATATTAGATTCACAACAATATTTTCTCAATTAAAATGATTAGATTATTGAATAAATAAATTAAAGAATGATGCAAATAAAATATTAAACATTTATTTTAGGCTTCCTTTTCTAAATAAATAATTATGAATGTCTGTCGTGTGCTGGACATTGCATTGCATAATCTACATAAAAATAATAAAGACTAGACTTCATTAATCAGTGTAAATAGTCAAATAATAATTTTATGTAGAAAAAATAATTTTTTATAGAAAACATGTTATCCGTGCACTTTTAGCAGGTACATTTCATACTGTCTTTATACTAGACTTTGCAGAATTAAACATTTAGGAAACTAATATCAAAACATCTAATAGGGTAAAAATATGAATAGGGTAAAATCATCTATAGCAATTTTGATAATTTAAAAAGAGACCTCTAACCAGAGAAACAAGTAAGTTAGTAGAGAGTTGTCTTTTTATGTGGTAGACTATGGTTCCATCTAGGAGCCATCCATGGCTCCTAGATAACTACCGGAAGTGAACCCTGACCACAGAGATATAAGTATACAAGCACAACTGAATGGGCCTTTGTCTCTGTACTCACAGAAACTCTTCAAAATAAAAAGGCTTCTGAAACTATTTTGTTTGTTCTGTTTCAAATTGTTCAGATGAAAAAGAACAGGTTTATTTCTAAGACCCCACCTATCTCTTTCATTTTATTATCATGCTTTTAATATGATATATGAGCCTTATGTTTAGAATCTTTTGTTTAATGCTTCTGAGAATATTTATTTAAAAATTAGAGAGAGGGGCACATGTGATAGGGGTATTTCCTTGCAGAATTCTTTCACCACACATGTTGTCCTTTCAACACACATGTTCCAAGCTCCACCTGAAATTGTCCCTGAGAAAAGAGTCATGAGTAATACTTGAATTACTGAGTGTGTCTCAAGACAGAACAAAGCAAATTAAATAAGTGACATAAAATCTTAAAAGGATGCTATTGAATATTGAGAGGTAGAGATATCAGTCAAGGTAGATCTAAGATGATAGTATAACCATGAATTTATTTGTAGTGGCCATACAAATAAAATTAAATGTTCACTTATATTTTCCTTTATTCTTTTTTTTTAATTTTTTATTTATTCTTTTTATTTAAACACCTTGATTACATACATGATTGTGTTTGGGTTTCAGTCATGTAAAGAACAGCCCCCATCACCAGTGCAACATTCCCATCACCAATGTCCCAAGTTTCCCTCCTCCCCACCCGACCCCTGCCTGTACTCTAAACAGGCTCTCCATTTCCCTCATACATTCTCATTATTAGGACAGTTCAAAATGTAGTTATTTCTCTAACTAAACTCATCACTATTTGTGGTTTATTCTAATGAATTTTTAAATCTTGCTCAGAAGCTTTTGTTTTCTGGTTTTGGGTCACACCCAGTGGTGTTCAGGGGTTACTCCTGGCTTTTCTTTGGGGTATTCCTAGTCATGCACAGGGACCCAGGGGATTGATCCCCGGTAGGCCAAGTGCAATGCAAATGCCCTACCTGCCATGCTATTGCTCTGGTTCTCAGAAAATCTTACTGAGACACTTTAGAGTTATATAATCAGGATTTTAATTAATAGCAGAATAAATTTCTTAGCTAGGGGCATATAATCATTTTTTGTTGTTTTCCTATGTCTACTTTTAAAAATTCAACTATAATTAGTGGATCAATAAGATATTACATGATATTGTTACTGTGAAAATTGTCGTCCAAAAGAAAACTTATCAAAAGATAATTCTACAATCGAATAGCTTTTTGTAATGATATAAGTCATTTAAGATTTAGATGAAGAAAGTAAAGAGGAAAAGAGCAGTAAGTGGCAGAATCAGAATCCTCAAAGATCAAAATAGAAGCAGGAAAATAGGAACAAAGGACAGAAGGAGTCTATGAATTTTCTCAGTAAGTACAATAAAGGCTTAATCAAATTAATGATCTCAACACATTGGATCATTTCAGAGAAATGAATTACAGATAGGCCTTTCAAAGCACACAGAAAGTGCCAAAAGTCAATAGAGGAAGAAAGGCAATTTAAATGAGATTAGATCAGAAAATATAAAAAGAATTAGAAAAAATTTTACTAACTGCCTAGTGAATAATCTTACAAAAAGTGGAATGACTTTACTTTTTCTAAATTATGATAGATGACTTTATTTTATACAAATTTTGTATAAATTGTGTATAAAGTAGTAAAATATTGAATAAAATTTGGGACTACAATTATAGTGCAGCAGGAAGCGACATGGTTTCATCCCTAACACCAAATATGGTCTTCTGAGTCCTGACAAGTATGGTCCTTGAGCTCAAAGTCAAGAATAAGCCATGAGAAGTGCTAGCTATGCCCACCAAACAAATAATGAAGACATATTTTTTAACAAAATCCAAAGAAATAACTTGATAAAGTGAGTATAAGTTTAATCATAAAGTAGGATATTTATTCTATTTATAATATTAAGTAAATATTACAACAATGAAATTTTAAAAATGGATATATAGGTCAATAAAATTAGAGTGAGTCTCTTTAATGCTATTATTTTCCTATCATCTTCCCTAATAATCATAAGATAACAACTTTGTAGTGAAAAAATTGGTTGCTTGAAGTTTTAGTTTATGTATTTATTTATTTATTTTGGGGGGTTTTGGGACACACCTGGCATTGCTTAGAGGTTACTCCTAGATCCATGCTCAGATATCTCTTTTGGCAGGCTCGGGGGACCATATGTGACACAGGATTTGAACCACCGTCCTTCTACATGCAAGGCAAACACCCTACCTCCATGCTATCTCACAGAATCAACATATTTTAGTCATTTTTATGTATGTAGTAATTTTTCTATAAATTTTCATAGAATTGACAAGTCATATTGAATTGTACTTTTCTCCTATTAGATCTATAAAACAAACTTAAGTCACAATCTCTAAATTACTATTTTAATTGCACAAATTCTCATAGTGGCATCTAGAAATTAATTATAACTATTTTATCTTAAATTTATTTGGTTCTTGGAACACAAGACATTGAACAATATACTGTTTTAAATATTTATAATATTTAAAATGCATATAATTTCTTTCTGGATGGCAATCTCAAACTGTTTTTCAAAGTAGCTATTATTTAATCAAAAGTTTTTGGATTTTAGGGAGACCAAATATAATATTAATTGGTTTGCTTAGTGATTTCCACATCTTTGGGGATTATTTATTCTTTCAGCTGTTCTTGGATTCCTTTGTCTTCCTAAATAGAACCCTTTACTTCAATATATTGCCATAAAACCATGTGAATCTCAAGGGGTTCTACCTTTGGCCTCATTTTTTCACTCTGAAGTGTAATGGACCAATAATTTCACCATAGACCTTTGATAAACTCACTACATGGGAAAAGTGCGAGTTTTTCCTATCAGATCCAGGAAAAATATGACTATAGCTTTGTGTGTTCAGAGGTAAGCATATATATCCTAGGTGATTAAAAACAATCTTGCCCTTACTATGACCTCAATGCATTTTTTCTTGTTGCTCATGTTTTACAGTAGAACTGAAAAAAGGTTTATATATATGTTTACATATAAACATTATATAAACTTATTAGAAGTTTTGTATAACTGTGATTATTTAAAGCTTATGTAATTGTTTTTATATACACATGTGGCTATATAGAAAGAAGTGAAAATGAATGTATTAATATTTTATAGAATATCAAAATTACTGATAATTGAGACAAGCTATTAAAATGATCTCTTATGGAAATTTTACTAAACACTGATATTTAAATAAATACAAAACAAGGTTAGTGTTTCAAGTACTTTTGATTTAAATACTTTGGATTTGAAACATTGAATCAAGCATTTTCTGACATTCTGAATGCCTCAGTCCACACTCTATTACAGTTTAAGCAAATGTGAGATTATTTTGTTCTTTTATTTGTTATTTAGGCCATATCCTAAAGAGTGCATGGTTCACTCCTAGCTCTGTGCTCAAAAAGTAATCATGGAAGTAATCAGGTAATCAGGTGAACATATGTAGCACCAAGGATTGAGGTTGCTATGGCTTTGAACAAGGCAATGACCTCATCTGTTGAAATATTTATTCAGCACAGAGATTCCTTACTGAAAATACAGGTGCTTTTTTCTATGTGTTCCACAGAATTTTTTATTTAAAGTGAGTTTTAACATATGTTATAAAACATACTTGGGGAAATTCTAGAGTAAACATTATCAAAGATTATCAGTGTTCTCAAGCCCCACTTCAAATATATCTCTGCTAATCGTGAATAGGAAAGACAATTTTCTTAATCAGAAACATTGGATGCAACTAACAAATTTTTCTATGGAAATTATATTCAAGGTAAACATTTTGAATTGTTAAATGGGATAACGAGACAAAAATGTGTTCTCTAGGTTCAATTGTGTTGCAACTCTCTCCTGCAACTCAAAAGATTTCTTTAAAACAATTCTGATCTTTGGATTCAGGGTGGTAAGGACAAGCTCCCATGCAGTAAAAACCAATTAGATATGCCTGATGACTGTTTTTGCTGGTTATCAATTTACTTGTCTATATCAACAGAGATGCTTTAATTCCAAAGGCATCCCTGAGAATTTGTTCTCCATTAAAAGTACATACACTTCTGTGTTAACTCTATACCTCTACAGTCTCATAACAACTAAATTTTATAAAATTATATGTACATATGGTCATTTCACTTGAATATAGCACCACATTTATAAAGAGAAACTGTATAGGAAAGAACACAAATGTTCATTTATTAATGAATAAAGACATATTTTGATATATGTGGTTTGCTTGTCAAAGAAAGCAAATGAAGTTTTATGCATTCTATAGCATGAAAAAACTTAAAAACTTCATGTTTTATGATATAAGAAAGCCATAAAAACCAATACAATGAATGATTATAAGTGTATAGAATATCTGTATTCATGAAAATAATTACATATTGGTTACTACTTCCCTAAAATTGCAAGGAAATGGGAAGTTTAGTGTAAAGCTATGAGGAATAGAGGCCCATTTCTTTGTCATTGAAGTGTCTTAAATGACAGAAAAAGTTGGTAATGATGTAACACAGCCTTATGAATGTACAATTTGTTTAAATATAAGAAACTGATGTAAATGCATAAAGTGAATGATTTATCTGGTACAGAAAATATTCCTATATAACAAGATGTAGAGTGTAATTTTATTTTTATATAAAAAATGACTCATAAAGGCAAGTTTCCATAGTTCATGATAGTCACAGAGGCTCTGGATCGCATTTATATCTACTATAGGCTCTGTCTTCCCCTACCTCTCTTTCTGAACTCCCTTAGTATTTAGCTTTAGTACAATAGAAATGTACAACCCACTGTTTTGATAGTTTGCATCTGATCCCCTGTATAAAATTGTTCCCTAAACAAAGCGATATTGGTATGAATACCCTAGATCCTTGGCACTACCAAACACTAATATCACCATAGGCCAGAGCTGTGCCATATCTTCAGGCTCTCACATTGAATATTTGTCCTCATTTACTAAGAATATCTGGGAGTCACTCCAGACTTCCTCCTCTTCTATGTGATTCTCAATGAATTTTACAATCAAATTAATATTGTGTTATTTTTATAAAAGGTGACTATATTGGGGCCGGCGAGGTGGCGCTAGAGGTAAGGTGCCTGCCTTGCTAGTGCTAGCCAAGGAAGGACAGCATTTCGATTCCCGGCGTCCCATATAATCTCCCCAAGCCAGGGAAAATTTCTGAGTGCTTAGCCAGGAGTAACTCCTGAGCATCAAACGGGTGTGGCCCCAAAAACAAATAAAATAAAATAAAATAAAAGCTAACTATATCACAAAATAAAATAATGTCATAAGGTAAGTTAAAAAAGGCATTGTTTCCTATTCTGATATATAAATTTATAATAATGCCTGAAATCTTTATATATCAATTAAATACTGAAGTTATGACTATATTTCCAAGTAAATTTTCCAACTATGGTAATTTTATCTGAATAATATGAATATTTCAGTCCCCCTAAAGATAAAATTCAATAAATTGTTAAAAATCTAGCTGACTTCAATTCTATATTTAGAGAGAAGCTATAAATAATTTAGAAATATTTTCCCAAACACATAATTTCTTTTTAAGTTTGTTAATTAGATATGAGAAAATATGAATGGTATTATCTAATAATTATAGATGTAATCAGAATACACTTAGGCTATTACATTAAGACACAGCAATAATTTAGTTAGTTGAGAAGGAAAATTATTTTGACTTTGAGGGGTGGACACACACTGCAATATTCAGTAGCTTATGCTCATGAGTGGCCTTTGGCATTTCTCAGAGGAATATATGTAATACTAGATATTAATCAGATAGGCCATATATAAGAATTGTCCCTATAATATAATATAATATAATATATAATATATTATAATAATAATAACATATTAATTACTTTATCATCATCCCAGTCCCAAGAATTTGTCTTCCACATACTAAACAAAGTCAGTGTTAATGCCATGTTCTTGAGTCATTTATAACGTAATATCTATTCATTATAAGCGATAATATCAAACATATTCAAGAACTATTCTCATCTTTACTTATCTTTTTTTTTTACTTTGGTTTTTTTGGGGCCACACCCGGCGGTGCTCAGGGGTTACTCCTAGCTGTCTGCTCAGAAATAGCTCCTGGCAGGCTCGGGGGACCATATGAGACACCGGGATTCGAACCAACCACCTTTGGTCCTGGATCCGCTGTTTGCAAGACAAACGCCGCTGTGCTATCTCTCCGGGCCCTACTTATCATTTTTAATTCATCTATAAGAAACAAGTTATTGATAGCTTATTGATAGTTATTGATAGTTAAAATTTAGAATCTAGAAGAGTTCCTCAATTCTGATAAAATAGTGTATGTTATTAAATAGTTGTTATGTCAGCAAACTATAGGATAGACTAATATATTATTTTTAATTTTAAAACTTAACAATATGGTAAACACAGCAAGTTATTTAATGTATCCAGTTCCAATTACTCTTATAAAACATACATAACAGTATCACTCTGTAAAAGATAAATCAATAATTGTACTTAAAGATTTTAGTATATTAGCAAAGGTACAGTGAATGCTCAATATTATATATTTTCATTAAAATAATAAATATCTTTTAAATTGGTAAGAAATTAAGCCAATCATTGGTAGCTTATTTGATTAACCCCAATAACAAAAGTGCTTAATAGAGAGTAAAGGTTTTATTGAAACAACAAAATCCAAGGCATTCTATATAGATATTAATCTATAGTTAATAGAATTTTCCATATATATTATATATAATAGAATTCTCCCAATAAAAAACAGGCTTAATATACTATTACACTAAAAATTAATATTCTATTATACTGAAAATATGCTTAATATAATTTATATAACATAATGTGTAAACATTGTGATTTTTATATATAATTTGAAATCTTAACATACCAACCTTTATTCTCATATCTCTTAGTAATAGGAAAATCAAAACAAGAACACCACTCGTTATTTCAATGAGTGGGTAACTTGATATACCAACGGTGCTTAAGATGTTTAAAAATTATAAATATATTATGCTGATTGCTAGTAGTATATTATTACTTCATGAAATAAAAAATGTAGGGTTTCCCATATGTTGTAGTTATTTTAACCTTCAATCAATATACTTTATAAGCTTGTTGTTCTGTCTTTCGTTAACTTTTAAAATGCTTGTTTCTTCCATAGATATGTTTCATACAATTTTATATTCCATCTGCTCTCACTGGTATATGACTGCAATGAATGCCAACTGGTGATTCAGCCTAGTGATTTAGATAAACTGTGTTCCTTATGTATAAAATCAAGTATGCCATTTTCTCTGTAATCAATTACTCATGTCTTTCTCCCTAAAAAGGAGATATTATTTAACAGAGTGCCACTCAATAACCTCTCAGAACCAAACCATGTTCTCTTCCAAGTATCTTATTAATTTAAAGAAATTTTTATTTGCCATCACATTTCAGAAAGCACAATAATTCTCTGAGATATTGACTCAGTGATCCTGTATTCACAGTTGCTAAGAAAGAATTTTACAGAACTTGTTTCAGTTATTGTGGCTTTTCTAATTCTCTTACTGACAAAGGACAAGTAAGTGAGCTTTGACTTTATTTTCATGATTCAGTAAGTCTTTTGAGTGTGGACCATCCCTTTGGAAAGGTTATTGTCTCTCATTTAATTTTCACTCGACATAATGATTTTGAACACTCAGTAACTTTTATGTGGGTAACTTTTATGTAGCCTGCTCTTCTTTTGAAATAAAGCTATCTTCATTACAAATATTTTTGTTCAGGCAACCATCCATTGTATGTTTGTTAATTCCAGAGCATTGCTAGGAGCTTTGTGCTAAAACTAAGTGAATGGTGCTCAAAAGGAGCTTTCAAACTATAGTAGACAACATGGTTGGGAACTAATAAAACAGACCACATAGTAGATTTAAAATGAATTAGCTGTATCTAATTTATTTAATTACAAAAAAAAATGGATAAAAGCAGTATAGATATTTAGCCCAAGATAAGAACAGTGTTTGAAGAGAACGTAGGTTTGAATTAACCGTTTGTTTCGCTTCTGTAATCGTGTTTTGCTTTAGTCAGAGGAACTGTTATGACAGGCCTCAGATATGAGGCAGAAGGGACCGAGGCCAGATCAGCAAGTACCGGGAACTTTGAGGGTATGTACCAGGACAGATAGATAAATAAGCAACACCCAGGATTCTGAGGGTGATAAACCATTTATGCAATGCATATTAAGATCATTGGTGCACAGTCAGTGCCGAAGCCCTCTACTACAACTACTGCAGCCAACCAGTTTAAACCGGGCCATTGCAAAATGGACTAAAAATCATTAATTGTACCCTTATCTTGAAGTTCCAGGAGCTATATTCTGCTCTATGTGTGTTCTATCTCTGTCATTGTCCATCTGAGAGAGCTGCGACCTCAGCATGCTGGTGACTGAATAAACCCCCTTGCTTTTGCATTACTGACATCTCCTCCTTCTTTGTTGATCGGCTCTCCAGTCCAGAGCTAAAAATGAGTTGACCTTTTGCATGATCAATGTCTTTTCTTCTACTTTCAGAGATTGTATTTTAAAAATTTGTCTAAAAATGGAGGCCAGAGAGATAGCATGGAAGTAGGGCGTTTGCCCCGCATGCAGAAGGACGGTGGTTCGAATCTCTGCATCCCATATGGTCCCTGAGCCTGGCAGGAGCAATTTCTGAGCATAGAACCAGGAGTAACCCCTGAGTGCTGCCGAGTGTGACCCAAAAACCAAAACAAAAAAATTGGTCTAGAATTACAAAAAAGAAAATCTTTAGACAAATATACTCCTTCTCTCTTATATTTTCTACTTAAATGGAGCTAATGTAAATAGAAATTCACTAAATTTTTAAAAATGTTTCTATTTCCTTGGAATTCATTAACTTTCATACTTTCAGAAAATACATTTTTCATTCACATAAGCTTATGACTAACAAGATATTATGAGTAATATACAGCAAGACAAAATAGTTCTAAAGTGGTTTTTTGCATTGTATAATTTCAAACTATGGTATAAGTGCATCATAATAGTCTGGTTCTTAATTTTATATTGATAGACTTCTATTCATGTTGCCTAATAGATAAATTTCTTTCTGATATATGTTTGATGTGGATATGTTTACCACCTACATAATAGACATTTAACTCTCATATCAGACAGATCAATTTGATACAAAAATACACATTCAAATATGGTGAAAAATCAAAATGACAAGTACTGGGTAAACATTGACTATCCTGATTATTTTAAGCATCATTTAACTCTTTATAGCACAATAATATTTTGATATATAATTGACAATAATGTCTTTTAACGTCTCTAAAACAAATCACAGTCCTGAAGAAAAGCACATTAATGTCTTTCTCGATGTCTTCAGTCATCTTAGGATATTCTTTGTAGACAGTGTATAGCTTGATGTTTTATATCTTTTCCTGGGCAATTATGAAATATAATTTAAGTAACTTGTGATACTAAATTCTATCAAAATATGCTTCTGGGCTTTAGAATTTTGGGGTGATGTTTTTCAGGGATAGAAAACATTTATTTTAATTGAGAATGTGCATAAAGTTGTCTCCCAAGTCAGTACTATATTTGTGGGAAGGATAGGATGTTCAATACTTCTAGAAATTCAGTTTCTTTTTAACAGCACAGTTTATTTTTACTCAGTATTTGTAGTGGTGCATCTTAGCTCTATATTTCCAGGGAAGTTCACATTCTTAGTTCATCAATAGCAATGTTATTAGTCTTTGAAAACCAGCACAGAGAATGAATCATCCATTCTTCAACTGAAATCTCCTTTGTTTGAATCCACTGTTTTCTTTCTTTGACTCTAATGTTCTTGGGTAAATGCTCTGCTTTTCTCAACTGTGGCACAGTAATGATAAGGATACTTATAGTTCTTCAATAGTAGTAGATGTATATGCACATATGCAATGTTGAGCATGATGACCGATGTAAAAGTCATGTAGAAAATACTAGTTTCATATGTGTTGGATTGGTATTATATTAAATAGGTGTTACACTAAAGTATTATAATAGACAATCTTGTCAGCTCATTTCCATTGCCTTTTCTCACAAATTTCTCCAATGTCTTTGAATTTTCTGTAATATCTTCTCAGTGCTACAGCATGGGAAGTATCTGTAGACAGAAAGCATTACTAGACTTCTTTGCCTTTTAGCTTCCTACAAGATTTAGCTAATGGAAAATACCCAAGGTAGATAGAAGAACAAGACAAGAGAGGAGTCAAAATAGAAATGATCTCTCTCATATAACTTGTTATCTTTTTCAGCAATATCTTACTAAAAGAAAAATTTTAAATACTATTCAAATGAATTGCTTTTGTTTTTAGTCTTTATGGAGATGAAACTAGTTTTTGTTACTGGGGCTTTTTTCTATCCTGATCACTCCTTCACTTTGTCTACTCAAATACGTACAAAGAATATGTTGGGCATACACAGTCGTTTTTGACAAAATAAAATATATCAATAAATTTGTTTTGATAGCTTACTAAAGGATCCTGAAATTTCTCTACATTTTTTTTGTTTTGTTTTTTGGGGGCCACACCCAGCGATGCTCAGGGGTTACTCCTGGCTCTCTGCTCAGAAATCGCTCCTGGCAGGCACAGGGGACCATATGGGACACTGGAGTTCAAACCAACCACCTTTGGTCCTGGATAGGCTGCTTGCAAGGCAAACGCCGCTGTGCGATCTCTCCGGGCCCAAATTTCTCTACATTTAAGTGGCCACTATTCGTCAATCAGACTCTACATGTTTAAATTTGTAGACTGATAGATGAATCATCTTTGGTCAGATAAGTGAGATTATTAGAGATTCCAAAATATCTTATTTATAGAAAATTGACTTTTTTGTAATTTTCCTTAAAGTTCACAGGCAGACATAAAATTTTCCTAGTTCTTCCACAAGTTGTAGCTATATGAACATGAAGACCATTTTTTTTAATAAGGTCACTATTACAAGAATCAGTAATTTGGTTAGATTTAAGTGGGAGTCATTTGCTTCACAATAGTTCTGGTTTTCTGGGCTAAGTGTAGACACTTAGCTGGAATTATGAGTGTCAGGCTGCATGTACGTATTAACATTATTTTTCCTTATAAATGTTCATTCCTGTTTTGTTCACATGAGGAAGAAACATTAAGACGAAACAAAGCTACAAGAGTTTTGAATGTATAGACTCAAAAATGGTGAAAATCACGTTAGCCATAATAATTAGGTTAAATAAAATTGAAGTGCCAGTACAGTTCTAAGATTTTGGAATGATAAAATGTTAGTTTAAAGAAAACCCATAACTATGGTTTTTAAATCTAGTTTTTGAATCTACACCCCTAATTTATGTAAAATGTTCTACTAAGAGAACAAAATCATTTTCACTCATTTAAAAAGTACAAAATGGCTTAATGCATCTTGTCTGTGTTTTATTTTTCTTTGATATTATCTATTAGATACATGTCAAAATATAGTAAACTGAATGTTTTTAAAATAAGCATACAAATATGCTTATGCATGTATATACATGGTTGTGCTACTGCTAAAAATTTTATATTTGTTTGACGAAAGTGTCTAAGAAATCACACCTATAATTGTTCCTCATTCACTTAATTTTCCAATATATACATGTATAGTCATATTCCCAATAATTATAAATTAACCGAAATTTTCTTTGGATATGTGAATTACTGAGGAAAATATTATGCACAAATGCAAGTCCAAAAATAGAAATATATATATATATAGTTACATATAATTTAATAGATTAAGTTAGGTAAATCAGTGACAGCTATATGTTATTTTGACCTATTTAGTATATCTGGGTCATTTTATGATGTAAATCTGTATGCATATTGGCTTTATATTCATAAGCTACATGTGTCTAGAAAGATGAGATAAATGTTGTAAGAACATATAAGAAATTTTATATGAGCATATTATTCCTTAAAGCATTATCAATCTTTATTCTCTGTGGATTGTAATTTAACTAAGTTCTGTGGTTGATTTTATTCTATTTGGAATTTAATTTTAAATTAAATATTAATGAGGTAATTTCTTTTTCCTCATAAATTAAAGAGATATGCCAATGAACTTCCTTCTCTTTTCTTTAGAATAGTATTCTACTCTCAAAAAAGCAACTGCCCTGTGAGATTTGTAAAAAAAAAATTTTTTTTTGGCTCAAGGCTTTTCTTTTTGATCACTCACATTTATTGCTTTCCTCTTGGACACTTCATTAGAAACTGTGAAAGTCAGTTTTCCTTCAAAGATGAACAAAATTCCCTCAGTCTTAAACATGCATCCTTGATCCCAATTCACAGAGGTGTTTTGCTATATACTGAGACACTTAACAAAAATAAATGCTTAAGACTGTTAAATACACATTTGTTCTTCTTCTGAAATATTATTTCTAGGTTTTTGTGTTGTCTGGTGGAATGCATATTTATTCTTAAAAGAACTATGAATATAGTATTTAGAGGATAAAGAAGCTACTAAATATAGAAACAAATCATACAAATTAATTAATTTGTCATATGTACACTAACAGCAAGCAGTTTACCTCTATTGGATTTTTAATAGATTTTTTTAGAAATTCAGATCACTCTTCCATTTAACATAGATTTGCATTTAACTATCTAACATTGTTTCTATAATATTTGTTATTCAGTGAGCAAAACTGATGGCTATTGCACTAAAGTTTTAATGAATAAGGCTTAGAATATTTAATGTATTTTCATGATAATAAGTATGAGAACAGATTATTAATGAAAAATGGAGAAACCAATCTTTCATTATAGCTGTAAGGTTAAGGAATTAATTTTACAGACCATGAAATGGAAATAACTTCCCTACAATTTTATTAACCAATGCTAAATCAGTATAATCAACTATCTTATTCAGATCATGTCTAGTCTCCTATTAAGTGGCACCAGATCGACATTTCCATCAGTTCATTAGGTTAATGTAATTCAATAAGTAATACACAACTAAAATCATAGAATATTACATGATTATTTCTTGATAAGATGACTGATTTCATTAGTCAAATATACAAACAGTTCTAACATTGCAACAAAAATGCCTTCTTGCTATATTTCTTGGTATTGACAATGCTGGTTTCTATGTTAGCAAATTTATTAGCAGGATCCTATTTATACAAGAAGCAATTACAAGAAGAAACTACTCACATGAAAAAATAAAAGTATTATTTAGGAATCTCTGAACTTCACTTTTCTATTTTCTAGGAATTATTCAACTAGTTTTGGATTTTCTGTTTGATTTTTCTTTTTATACTGTTGATGTGTTTCTCTTCCTTTACACCTTTCTTCTCCCAAATTAATTAGCTCTAGAAGGACTCTGCCCATTTTTTGCTTTTTTGATTTTAACCCCCAGTTTACTTTTTACTTTTCCTCAAGCAGAACCACATAACCACATATCTTGTTCCGCCTCTCAAATTTAAGGGGAAACAATGGAGGGTACCAAGACCAAACATTGTATCATCACTAAGTAGTAATATAAATGATCGGACTTTGTGGGCGACCAAGCACCCACCGTTTCTGTGAAGAAGCTTACACCCACCAGCCATCTTCTTGCTTTGCTGGCAGTTGCGGTTTTTTGCCCCTGAGCTAACAGGAAAAGCAGCATGTTTAAATTTGGCTTTTGCAACAGGAACTTGCTCAATGCATGTTCCATTTGTTATTTGCCCTGGGGACTTGAACCCTCTTCTACTTCTGAACAAAACATCTTTACAATGTATTGCTATGTTTCTCCACTCCCTCTTTGACCTTAAAATTGTTTAAATTACTGTCATGCTTGATGTATAACATTTGCCTTTTGAAGCTAGTTTCTGTAACTGAAACCAGATGTTCTGCTTAGATAAGGAAGTCCTATAATCTGTTCCTCCCACACTGTTGCAATCCAGCTTCCTGCCTTGTACCCCAGAAAAACAAGTTAGCCGTATTTGTCTTGTGAAGAAGAAATGTTATCATTGGATATTTTGTATGTACCTGGCCAAATATGATTGGCTAAGTGATGCTTCCCACTTTTCGTGAAACCTTCCCTAATTGCTAGGGGATAAAAGACCCAGCTTTTTCCTGAATAAATGCTCTTGAATGGCAACTGTCATCTTGAGTCTTTTTTATTAACCTCTCCTAATTTGGTTTGTAGGTGCTGGGTGATTCAGGCCATTTGCGAATAATTTGGAGATGTCCTCTGGCTGTTCCCTGGGTTGAGAAACTGCTGGCCGGAATTCTCTCCCCTTAGGGGAAGCTTTCAAGGGCATTTTCAGGACTTAAACACTAAACCCAATCCAACCACAACAGATCGATAACAAAGTACAACAAGCCAGACACAGAGGGGACCACTTATACTAGCAGCCCGAGGGGGTAAGGAAAGGAAATATGGGATGCATGCTGAGAACAGGGGTGGAGGGAGGACAACTTTGGTGGTGGGAATTCCCCTGATTCAATGTCAATATGTACCTAAAATATTACTGTGAAAGATATGTAATCCACTTTGATCAAAATAAAAATTATTATAAAAAATCAAAGTCAAAGTATTATTTTATTTAGCAAATAAAACTGCTATATAAGCATTATCAGATAATATGAGTGGATTCACTACACTAAAAGTATTAAATACATTTGCATATGTATTTATGTATAGTTTATATTATATTACATATAATATACATATATGCATATACATATGTATATAGATCTAAATATATGTTATATTAAATGCATGTATATAATGTATATTTGTATGTAACATATTGTAAACAATGACTGAGGTACAACTTCAATAGTTGAAATTCCATTCAGTATATTTTCCATTATTATCCTTGACAATATATAAAATTTTCATTATTGAACCATTATAACAGAACCTCAGAATGTTGTACATTTTGACAAATTGTATATCAAATTGGTGGATAAAATAGATGGGATAAATGGGAATATATGCATTGGTGCAAAGAAAGAACCATCAAAAATTAAAATACTTCATTAACTTGGAATATAATTAAATTAAAAACATTTCATAAAAATAGCAATATCAAGGCCAGAGTGATAGTACGGTAGTTTTGGTGCTTGTCTTGCATGAAATTTAGTATTCTTTCTTGTTCTCAACATTTGTTTTTCTTGGGGCTATCTTTATTTGATTGACAAATAAATACAATTGTATTTTTTCAAATATCTTATGTAAATATAAGCATAAAATGGAAAGAAGATTCAATTAAATTATTCTTCCTGGTTTCTTCTTAGAGGACAATATGATGTATAAGGTGTTATTAATTTCAGGTATAAACACATTTATTAATTGTATATATTGGCAAACAGTTATCATAATTGGAATAATCAACACTATAAGTTACCTAGTAGCATTTTTCCTTGGGTGAAAAGTCTTAGAATTACTTTTAGAAACTTTTAAATATATTAGTTCAGTTACCTATATGATATCTATAATCTACAGATGCACTGCCCATTACATGTCTCATAGCTGGCTGGCATTCTTCAACAGTGTCCAAGCCTGGCATGAGACGTGTGCCCTACCCAGGTCATGGACCTTATAAAGTCTCTGATGGATTCACCCCTTGAAACAGCTGAGGATCAAAATCTAGTGAATTATTTACTGGAGGTAGCACACTCCACTGGGTCAATCTAAAAACCTTGAAGGGAGGGTGCAGGATGCCAGTGAAGGTGAGGAGGCTCCACAACACCAGAGTTCCTTCCCTGTCTTTCCTCTTCTCCCTTCTCTTGCACCCTTCCTCCAACCCGCAGACTCCCTTTTCAATATGGGGATGTCTGTTTCGAGATCCAAAGGGATAACTCTGGCTTGCCACCAAGATCAGGGCTGTCCTTGTTACCAGAGGGCCCAAAGAGCAGGTCCAGGTGGTCTCGAAGCTGGCCGGCATTCTCCAACAGCGCCTAGGCCTGGCACCAGACTGATGCCCCACCCAGGTCATGGACCTTCTTGAGTCTCTGATGGATTCACCCCTTGAAACAACTCAGGACCAAAACCTAATGAATTATATACTGCAGGTAGCCCACTCCACAGGACTCAGGCTCCAGCTGGGTCAATCTAATGGAGACAGTAAAGTCAGGGTGCAAGCTGCCATAGAGGGGCGTGATCATTCAGCAAAATGTGAGCCACTTTTCTACCTTTCCTTTCCTCTCTTCTCTTGCAGCCTTCCTCCAACCCACAGACTTTCTTTTCAATATGTGATGTCTGTATCCGAATACTCCGAAGGGTAGCTTGGGCTTGCTTCCAATATCAGGACAGTGCTTGGTATCAGAGGGCCCTAGAGGCCAGGCCCACCCAGTTGGTTGTGAAGCTGGCAGGCATTGTCAAGCAATGTCCAGCCTGGCAAGAGACTGGTGCTGGACCCAGCTCATGGAACTCATTGAGTCTCTTACCCTCTTGCCATTTCAAACACGTGTGGTCCACAATCTGATGAATGAGTTGCCGGATATTGTTCAATTCACTGGCCTAAACCTCCAGCCGTATTCAATCGAACAAGACCCTGATGGAAGGGTACAGGCTTCTAGGGAGGGTGATGAGGGCTCCCCAACAACAGAGCCCATTCTTTGCCTTTCCTTGCCTCCCATTTCTTCCACCCTTGCTCCAGCCCTGGAACTCTCTGGAGGGGAGGCTGAGCTAAATTTAAACAGGAAGAAATGGAGATGTCATGTTTGTTCCCCCTCCCCAGGTGACAAAGGAACCTGGGATAACCCAGTTCTCACTCAACAAGTGAATGACATCTTTGTGGGAATCTCATTAGAAAAGCATTCCAGGAGCCAGGGAGATAGCATGGAGGTAGGGCGTTTGCCTTGCGTTCAGAAGGACGGTGTTTCGAATCCCGGCATCCCATATGGTTCCCCGAGCCTGTCAGGAGTGATTTCTGAGTGTAGAGCCAGGAGTAACCCCTGAGTGCTGCCAGGTGTTACCCAAAAAACAAACAAACAAAAAACAAAAACAAAAGAAAACAAAATTGAAAGAAAAGCATTCCAACGAATTTTCACTTGTGTGTATTCCCAAATAGAATTAACTCAATAAGTCAATATTCTTGTTAACTTTCCTCTGCTAGTTTTCCTGATTCTGAGTGAGTTAGGGGTCAGGGGCATGATGGGGGGATGGCACAGCTCATGGGAATCCCATTGCCTTCTGCAGCTCCTTTGGGAGCAGATACCTGGTGCTCCCTCACCTCCTCGAACAAGATTGAGGGGACTTTAGTTTTTAGGCAGGTGTAAAGCATCCCCTTGCCCTGTCACTGTTATAGAACCTTTCCATGATGACAGTCAAGGGTTCAGAGGTCCCCAGAAGCAGAATATGTGACCTGACTAACAAGAAGTCAGGAACCAGAGGTGAACATAGAGATGTCTGAATATTTGTGGGCAGTACTGATGCTGTTTCATTGATTCCTCTGGAATGGACAAGAGTAGTGATGCCCTTCCCAAAACAAACCCTAGCTCCAAAATGAGACACTGAGTAAAGGTGTTGAGATGAAACACTGACTCGATGGTCACTTACCCATGGGGTCTCAAAGATGATAGGGCGGGGAAGCAAGCTTTTTGGGAATACACAAAGTGAGGATGTGAGAAACATTTAAGGAGGAAGAATGCCCTGCATGGAACTTCAGTGTTTGTGTTGTACACCTCTCCATAGCTGGGGGCAGCGCTGATCATAGTGTCCCACACAATGTCCTGCTGCTCTTGAGGATTGTGTGGGTCAGTGATGATGACTGAGAGGAGATATCAAAACATTTATGTCCTTGCCAAAGTTGGAGAACATTTCTCCAGAATTTCTACAGTCTTGAAGTAGAAGTTCAGGACTACAAGTATTTGGAGTCCCATCAGGATGTCCAATAAAATGTGTTTTTGTCATGAAGACTACTCTACTTATCCAGGAATCTGTAGCAAGGCATTGTCTAGGGTTTCAGCAATGGGGTGTCATTTTCTAGTGGGTACTTGAAATCATTTGTCTATAAAGACTTTCTGAGTGCCTATTCCTAAGAAAATAGGCAGTAACCGGTTCAAAGGACTTCAGCATATGTTTTGCATGGATGAACTCAGTGTTCTATGTCCAGTTTAACACTGTTCGAGAGACTGAAAACCAGATTCTTTACATTTCTTTTGCTTTCCTGACCACAAGTTCCCTTAAAAGTAGGAAAAAGCAGCAACAACAACCCCTCCCCCTCAAAAAAAGAGAACCAATATAGAATGTGCTACAGCTTCTCTCATATCCAGATGTTTACCACCTTGACCATAGTGATGTCCCAGATTCCCTCCCATTTATAGGTCCATTTCGCAAGATTTAGTTTCTACATCATGTTGTCTCAGAGTCCATCACGTCTACTTCATTTCATCATTTGTTTTTAGAAAATATCTAAGTACATACACTCACCAACACAAAAATTAAAATTTAATATTTTATTATAATTTATTTATCCTAAATTCATATTTTATATAGTGTGTATAAATATTATGTGTCTATTATATACAAATTTATTCTTAATAAAATGGTATGATTGCACAGTTTTAAAATTGATCCTGTTATAGTTTCCAGTGAGATAATTTTCATCCAAGCAAATATTCTTTTTCAGAATTTTGTTTCATAATAAAATTTTATTATATCTCTGTTTAAAACATATAGTTTTACACTCTAAACTATTCATAATCCAACATATACCCTTATCAGAACCATTAACATAATCCCCAACTAAAGATCAAAACTAAAGATTTGTTTTTTTAATCTATGCAGAGACGACTTTAAATCTAGACTTTAAATCTATACTATTAGGGGCCCGGAGAGATAGCATGGAGGTAAGGCGTTTGCCTTTCATGCAGAAGGTCATCGGTTCAAATCCCGGTGTCCCATATGGTCCCCTGTGCCTGCCAGGAGCAATTTCTGAGCATGGAGCCAGGAGTAACCCCTGAGCACTGCCGGGTGTAACCCAAAAACCACAAAAAAAAAAATCTATACTATTAAATAACAATAAATAATCTCTCGATTAAAAAACATCCTCCAGCCCTTCATCTCTCCCTTCCATCCTCCTTCCTTCGTACTTTCCTTCCTCCTTCCTTCCTAACTTCCTTCCTAACTTCCTTCCTTCCTTCCTCCCTCCTTCACGCCCTACCTCCCTTCCTACCTCCCTCTATCCCTTCCTCCCTTCCTTCTTCCTTCCCCCTTCCTCCCTTCCTCTCTCCTTCCCTACCTTCCTTCCTGACTTCCTTCTTTCCATTCTCCTTTCTCCCTCCTTATTTTTCTTCACTCCCTCTGTCCTTCCTTTCTTCCCTTTCCTCCTTTCTTTCCTCCCTTCCTTCTTTTCTTCCTCCCTTCCTCCCTCCTTCATGCCCTACCTTCCTTCCTTCCTCCCTTTTGTCCTAAAGATGAATGGTGAAAAAACATTCAAATATATCTATGCTCAGAGTCTATAGGGCATCTTAAATTAATCTTTAATCACGTGAATCAGAAACTTGTGATTTTGATAATGTAATATTTATTTATTGTTAGCTTCTTTTGCTGGGCAATAAAAGTGAACTTATTTCCTCACAACTATTTGCTTATCCTTAAATTCCCATCAACAGTGGATAAGGGTTTTCTCAGAGTCTTCACATAAGTAAATGCACCTTAAATTTTGTAATGGTTTCTTTTCTGGTGCAAAGGTTGTTTGTTTCTTTAAATTCACATTAATTTGACTTAATTTATTGACACTTTCTTTAGTGGCATTATCAAATTGATCTTGAAAGATGAAACCTGTTTCTCCTTGCCTGCTCTCCAAATAGCAACCTAAAAAAAACTGTTAGATTCTAAAAGACCTGTAACACTGAACACTTCAATTTTTTTTGCCTCAAAACAACATACTAACATTTCTGCAAATCCTTGGGCTCATGTCGATAAATTGGAACTTAAAAGTTCCCCCAAATCATAGATTCTGTTTCAAAGCTTAGGTTTTCAAGAGATAATTGATTAAAAAGAAGTTCAAAAGCCAAATAGAAAACCTAAAAGGCCAGAGATAAAATGATATCCAAAAGCAAGACTAAATATGCTGTATAAAAACAAGAAAACCCACTTTTTCTATTAAAGAGAAACAACAATGAGAACAAAATCATAAAATGAGTTTTACTTATCTTGGACACTTTTTGGGTTCCTCCTCAATGAGGATATTCTATAGCTTAAGATATCTAATGAATTTTTTATTTTCTAAGTCTCAATCTGAGCATCTTTATTTATCAATACTTTCCATTTTTTTTTCTTTTTTTTTTTTGGTGAGTCACACCTGGTGACGTTCAGGGGTTTTTCCTGCCTATGCACTCAGAAATCGCTCCTGGCTTGGGGGACCATATGGGATGCCAGGGGATCTAACTGCGGGCCTTCCTAGGCTAGCGCTGGCAAGGCAGATGCCTTACCTCTTTTGTCACAGCTCTGGCTCCAATAGTTTCCATACTTAGAAATACCAAAGAACCTGGTAATCTTAGACTAGCACAGAAGACCCACCATTACTACTCCAGCATCAATGTGAAGGAACTATGACTGTCTTCTCCTAGTACTTTTTTTTTTAATTATTTTTATTGTGACCTAAAGTGAATAACAAATCTTTCACAGTAATATTTAAGGTATATAGTGACAATGAATCAGGGCTTTTCCTACTTCACCCCTTTTCCCAGCATGTGTTCCATATCTCCCTCCTTTGCTCCCTTCAGTGCTAGTGTAGCTCTTCCCCTCTGTGTATAGCTTGTTGTAGATAGGGTATTGATTCTGTTGTTGTTGGCTTTGGTTTGGTGTTTAAGTCTGATCATTTTTTATTTTTCACTCAATGTTCATATGGCTGTTTGGTCCTGATACTGTTCATTTCTATTTTCCCCCTAGATTCATGAGACAGAAAAAGATGATTCAAGTTGTATGGTTCTCCTGCTAGAAGACAAAAAGAGACAAAAAAAAAATTACAAACAAACAAACAAAAAAAAACAAAAACAAAAAAAAAAAACCTCAACAGTTAAAAAAAAAAAGACAGTAACTACCAAAAAAAAAAATGCACCCAACAACCAAAAAAAAAAAATCACCAAATAATAACCACAAGAGTGAAAAAGAAAGAAAAAAAGAAAAAAAAAGAAGAAAGAGAAAAAGAAAAAAGAAAAAGAAACAAAAAAAATGAAGGAGTGCTGGTGTGGCAAGGTTTTGTGCCCCCCCCCCTTTATTTTTTTTTGCATAGGCACAGTAAGCATTGGGGAAGTAAGAAAAGAATTTCCCTTGGCCTAAGAGATTCAGGGTCTCTCCGCCTTTGAAGCATACTGCCATGGGAACAACTACTGGCTTCCTACATGCTCATTACCACACCTCAAGGTCTTTTGTTTGTTTGTTTGTTTTTGGGCCACACCCATTTGACGCTCACGGGTTACTCCTGGCTATGTATTCAGAAATCGCCCCTGGCTTGGGGGGTCCCATATGGGACGCCGGGGGATCGAACCATGGTCTGTCTTACGCTAGCGCTTGCAAGGCAGACACCTTACCTCTAGTGCCACCTTTCCGGCCCCCTCAAGGTCTTTTTTATGGTGTTCTCCTAGTACTTTTATGGTGTTCTCTGATTGCAGCCTTAAGATACATTCTCAACAAGGAAATAAACACTTCTCTCCAGAATATAATAGCATTTAAATGTGAAGTATAGAACAAATTTAAATGAGTGCAGTATCCTTTAAATGAGTCTCCTTTCATGGTGAAAACTCAAGGAGCAAAACATTCTTGCTATCATGTGGAAAGAATGATTAGTTGCTTAGTAAAGTAGAATCCCTTTACCTCAATACTGAGGAATTAGCGAGAATGGGTCTGAAAGCAAATGTTGAGACAGAAAATAATCCACACAAGAATGAAGAACATAGAATAGGTTCAGACAACATCCATCATAAACTTTCTGCTCACGACCAAAAGATATTAGCACTAGGCAGAAAGACTAGATGTGGAGCCCAAACCACTAAAGGCTTCTCCCTGTGACCTGAGGACTTCATTGGGAAGACAAAGACCACCCCATGGATGGAGAATAGGTAGGATAAAGGACTAATCCAGAGATACTTCCAGTCCATGAGTGACAAGCAAAGAAGTAACGTGAATAGAGTGATGACTGGCTACTCCAACAGCTTGGATTAGATATTTAGCATCATTATGATCTATAAAACTTTGCCACCCATGCTGTGACATAGTCCAGGATTAGGTATGATCCCATAACTAAAACATTGAAACACACAAATAAGTAAATAAAATTGCACTCCCACACAAAGTTCAGGTATCACTTGTGATGCATTATTATTTATTTTTATTTATTATTATTATTATTATTTTATTATTATTATTGTAATAAGAGTAAACAGTGATGAACAATGCTATTCTTTCTGGCTCTTCTCTAGGGATCACTCCTGGAGGAGTTTGGTGGATCATATACAGTGGGGCCAGGAGTCAAACCCTGGTCAATTTCTTGCAAACACTCTATTTACCATATTATTTCTCTGGCATCAATATCTGTATGTTTTAGAGTTGAGCAACTGAGCAAATGTTTATAAAATATTTTCCCATGTGACTATAATGTTTAATGGTTCTCTATTGTTATGAGTGCTTTAAAATTTTTAGTTCTTTGGTGTTCTCTCTCTGGTGCATATCTTTCTTTTGTTTTTGAACTGTCTCCAAGTTTCTTATGAAGTACTTGTACAAATCACAAACCTCAAATCCACCCAGGAGTCTGTATGCTGTCTGCAGTGTCTGGTGTATATCTTATAGACTGGAGTACAGACTCTTAGCTTCTCATGAGAAACTCTGGATTTTGAGTTCTCTCCTACAATGAGGCATGTAGCATGAGGGTGAAGTAAACAGGAAGAGTGTATCATGGTCTTTCCCACCTGCTACAATCTTAGTCTTTTCTTTTTCAATTGTTAATCACAGGTCCAGTTTTTAATTTGTTTTTAGAGAACTTTGGCTCCATAGTTAGCTACAGATTTTTATTTACAGGTCCTATTAAGTCATCATATACAATCAGGTCTTTGATTGACACCAATGTTGGGCGGTAGGAAATAATTCATAGTTTAACAACAACAACAACAAAAAGAACCATCATCAATGTACCACATCAAATAAATTTGATGTCAAAATCTGCATTGCTAATATTGTTATGGTGAGCTTATTATTTTGACTTGGGGATTATACCCAGTACTCTGTGTATTCAGAAATCACTCACACCAGCTGTATTTTGCACTCTGGAATCAATCTTGGTGAGGCATTGGGGAGGGATATTAGGCAAGCAAGAGATCAGAGCTGAGGTATTGTTATGCCAGGCAAGTACCTTGCCTGCTATACTATCCTCTTGTCCTACTGTGAATTAAAAATGTCTTTCTCTATCACATGAACTACCTTCAGATAATGATTGTTTAAGAATAATGATATTATTGAAACCTGAATATATATATATATATATATATATATTATTTCTTGTTGCAGAAGTTACTTTATGTTTATTTTTTATTATTTCACTTTTTTGGTTTTGGGGCCACCCCCAGTGATGCTCAGGGGCTACTCCTGGCTATATGCCCAGAAAATGCTCCTGGCTTGGGGGACCATATGGGATGCCAGGGGATCAAACAGCGGTCTGTCCTAGGTTAATGCAAGCAAGGCAGACACCTTATGCCCTGAGCCACTGCTCTGGCCCCATTTTTTTATTTTTCTAATTTTTTTAAATTTATCTAAAAAATGTATCACATAGTTGACATAACTGATCATAATACATTTGTTTCAGGATGACAGAAAGTGAAGTTATTAAAAATAAAAAATAAAATGAAGAATCTTATAAAAATATGAAAAAGAAGAGATAGTTCATTGACAGTTATATTTGTGAAAATTATTGTATCACCAATAAAGTTGTTAATACAATAGTCAAAGGTTTAGTGTGATTCTCTCCTTTTTTTTTAGATATAGGAGATATTATAAAAAAAGATGTGTGTCTGTGTGTGTGTGTGTCTGTGTGTGTGGCATTTGTTTGCATAGGCACAGGAAAATATAGAAGAAATTGAAAAGAAAGACCTTTGGCCTAAAAAATAGGGGAATCTACCCACGAAGTATTTTGGCATAAGACCAATTAAAGGCTACAAGCATATTACGTGGTCCAATTCCATAGAGATTCTTGGTTGTCCCAGTATCAGTTCTTCACCATCACAGTTGTTGCTGTCAGGTTTCTCTAGTTATAGATCCTGGAAACCTGAATATATTTAAAGAATAAACTTTGCTTGCATTTATGCAGTTTGTCTTCATTCATATTACAACATTCAACTATAACTGTGAACTAAGAGCAATGAATGATTAAAATTTACAATAACACTACAGAAGAGAAAGTATTTCTTTCATTATTTGAGCTCGTATTTTGGTATTGATATTTAACATTAATAGCATGAAATCTTGTTAAATGTCATTATCCTGGTTAGTTAGATGCATTAAATAGTATTCTACCTCAATATCTGTACTTTTATGATAAAACTGGTAAATTAAGATTTTTATATTTTGTCGTAATTTCTTTTCAAGTAGTAGCTTTTTTTGGTTTTTGGGCCACACCCGGCGGTGCTCAGGGGTTACTCCTGGCTGTCTGCTCAGAAATAGCTCCTGGCAGGCACAGGGGACCATATGGGACACCGGGATTTGAACCAACCACCTTTGGTCCTGGATTGGCTGCTTGCAAGGCAAACGCCGCTGTGCTATCTCTCCGGGCCCTGTGAAGAGCTTTTACTGGGATCACAGAGAAAGACTTTGGGGTTAGACAACCTCCGATGCCTGGAGCCTGTAGTTAGTCTTATGCTAGGATGCTTCATGGGTAAGGATTCCCTGTTTTTAGGCCAAAGGTTTGTCCTTTTCCTTTATATTTTCCCATATTTTTCTGTGTCTATGCTAAAACAAAAACAAAAGTAAACAAACCCTGCCAAGCACACACACAAAAAAATGAAGGGGCTGGAGGGTTAGCACAGATAGTAGGGCATTTGACTTGCACAGGGCTAAGACAAGTTCAAACCCCGGCAACCCATATAGTCCCCTGTGCCTATTAGCACCAATTTTTGAGTGCATAGCCAGGAGTAACCCCTAGTACCAATGGGTATGGTCCCCAAAACAACATATATATAATAACAAAACAATGATTTCAAAGTTTCATTATATTTGAATTTCATTTTATTTTAAATTTTATACTAATTTTAAAATATCAATCCTAATTTATTATTTACTCAGAAAAAACTTATTGTAAATCATGTTAATTACTTATTACTAGAAAATTTAAATCAAAATGAGATTATTTATATCAAAGTCAAGTGTTGGTGAGAAGGTGGTAATAATGAGAAACACTCATAACTCTTAGTAAAGGTTGAAATGAGTCAGTAACATAAATAAATCATAAACATGTCTTTAAATATTGAAAAAAGAACTACTCTGTTTCAGGAATTTCATGACTAGCAATTCCATGATCCAAAGAACACAAATACTTGAATTCAAAAATAAAAATTTACACCAATACCCTTTTTTTTCTTTTCCTTTTTTTTTTTTTTTTTTTTTTTTTTTGGTTTTTTGGGCCACACCCGTTTGACGCTCAGGGGTTACTCCTGGCTATGTGCTCAGAAATCGCCCCTGGCTTGGGGGACCATATGGGACGCCGGGGGATCGAACCGCAGTCCGTTCCTTGGCTAGCGCTGGTAAGGCAGACACCTTACCTCTAGCGCCACCTTCCCGGCCCTCCTTTTCTTTTTTTTGTCTATTTTTTAGAGGTCAGAATGGGGAGACAGGAGAGGTCAGAGGGAAGAGACCGATGTCAGAAGGAGAGAGGAGACAAGAGAGTCAGAGGGAGAAGAGAGAAGAGGTCAGAAGCAAGAGACAGGAGAGGTCATAGGGAAGAGACTAAAATCAAAGGGAGGGAGGAGACAGGAGAGGTCAGAGGGAAGGAAGAGGAAACAGGTGAGGTCAGAATGGGGAGACAGGAGAGGTTAGAGGGAAGAAACTGAAGTAAGAAGGAGGGAGGAGACCACCAAAACGCATTTAATGCTGTTTATAATAGCCAACATCTGTGAACAATATAAGTGCTCAGCTGATAAATGAATAGATAAAGAATAGTTGGTTTATATAAATAATCAAAAAACATTTTAAAATATATAAAATCTTTCCTATTGGAACAGCATAAGAGAACTAGAGGTGAATCTGGAGGATAGAGAGAATGCTAAGTAAAATATTGGGAGCAAAATGACAAATAATTAATTGTGTTATTAAATGTGATATACTAAAATCACAGAGAAAAATAAAGCAAGTGAAACAAATGAACAAAACCAATCATCATCAATGACCATACTACTGAAGGCCCCAAAGGAGAAGCCAGAGAGTCTATGTGGGTTAGAATCTAGTGGACTATTTGGAAAAATGTCAGTGTTCTGGGAATGAATGAGTTGTGTAGCATTGATTTTAAAGAGATATGATATTGTACCCTTAAACCTAATGAGTGTTATGAATCAAAATTTCTCAATATAAAATAAAATACCGTATGTATTCGAGTATAACGTGCAGAATTTTCTACCAAAAAAAGAAATCAAAGTTTGGGTGTGCATTATAAATGAAGGCTGGGGAGGAGTGGCAGTGGCTGCTGGTCCAATTGGCCGTTCCAGGCGAATTGGGAGTTCGCACTGTGCCTTTTCTGGGCTCCAGCCACGCACTGTACAGGACCTCAAGAAACCTGGCCTATCTCTCGTGACATCCTGGGTTCAAACATCATGGGAAGACAGACCAAAAGAATGATCATCAAGAGTTTTTTTCTTTAAGACAGGCATCAGCAATAAAACGAACGGCACAGGCACAGAAGACGACCTGTAGTGAAATTCATGCTCAGAAGAAAGCGAAGAAACTGGAGAAACAGACGTTCCTGCAAGCTGGGACACTGATGAAAAATGAACTTGAGAAGAATGGGAACAACTCTTGAGTGTATCTGATGATGAATCTGACTTGGAAACATTTTAAATAAATATTGTTACCGGTATTTTATTTCGGTATTGTGTTTTTACCAGTTTACGTTGTCAATAAATGATTTTTATCATGGCCACATGTGTTCAACAACTTTTTTTTGTCAATTACAATGCTTGGTGTGAAACACAATTTTATACCAATTTTTAATTGAAAAAATTAGGGTGCGTGTTATACATTGGTGCACATTATACTCGAATAAATACGGTCATTTAATCATATGTTAGTAAGCCAATAGCCAATGAAATCCAGGAATGAAAAAAAACAAGGCTTCATGGTGTTTATTTACTAAAATAAAGTATACTAAATTAGATGGAGAAATATTATTTTGTCCCCTTTCTGAAAAAATTAATTAATTTCATTAGTTTGCTAGTAAAATTATAGAATCGTATCTAACCCTATAAAAAAGTTACAGATAGTGAAATATTATAGGATGTATTTTTTTATTGATTGGTCATTTCTTTAAATAAATAACATGTCCTTCAAAACTTCTCAAAACAGGGATTTTGAATTTCAATAAATATTAAAAGTTGAAAAATTGAAAACATTTCTAGCATACCCATGAACATTTTAAATGCTACCCATTTTAGAGCACTCATTAAAAGAATTTTATGGCAAAGAGAATAGTAAATGAAATATTTGTCATCCTTAAAAAAATTATTGATGGAGGGAGAATTATTTTGTTGTGTTCATATACACAGGAGTATTTCACATATCTCATAAAGTTTTAAGAGTTTTTCAAAGCTAAAAGTTGTATCAAAATATTCAAGTGTGTTATTCACAAATATATTTATAATATTTATTAAAATGTGCCTCATAACCCATGATGGGTGAAATCGTTGATTCATTAAACATTAGTTCAAATGTAAATGGTTGATGCAGAAAATCACAATTTACACAGAAGTTCTAGGAGAGCCTCACAGATTTTAGTTCCAAAGAGATGCAGTAATTGAGCTGTTTTTTCTTGATTTATTTTTTTAATTCATTCCATTTAAGCATAAAATATTTTATTTTGAGGTTTATTTATCTTAAAATCTTCCTTAATCTAAAATAAACAAGCAGACAAATAAATCTAGAAGAAAGTGCTCAATGGGCTGAGCAAATACATTGTATGCCACAGCTCAGATTTAATCCTGGTCCTCCCATCCACATCATCAGGAGTGAACCATCCTTCAGTGCACAGAGCTTTACCAAGTATGGTCTTAAACCAAACTAAGCAAAATGATCTATTGTAAGTGAGATCAGAAATGCTTTTAGAATTACACAAAATGATTTATTTTATAAAGACTAGTTTATTTCATAAAAATACAAAAATATAAATATACATTTATAAAAATATGAATAAATTAACACAAAGACATTTTCTTCAACTAAATAAATATGGCAGTAATAGGCATTCCTATTTCTTTAGGGATATATATTTTTCCATATTAATTAATTTACAAAGCAATTGCACAATGCTTTAATAGTAAAGGTGACTATAAGTCAGTTAAGAAATTTATAAAGTTATTATAGCTAAGAAAAGGCACAAAAAGCCTTTTACATTTGTTTTTCGTTGATTACTGACATGATATACTTTCCTTCAGAGATCCTTAGGCAGAGAGGGCGGACTGGTTAGTATTACTTTTTAAAATTTCTATTCATTCTTATTCATTCACAGAAACTTAGTGGTTAAGGAAATCCTTACTAAGACAACACCTATGTATTGTATGTAACTTCAATTTTAAAGAAATTTCCTCCAAGGAAGAGAACAGCAGGCCACTCAATCTAAGAACAAAGAGAGTAATTCGATTAACATTGGTTAAGTAGACAATACTCAATCTCTGTCACTGTCATCACCGCCATACAAATCAGCGAGTTTTTTGAACCGAGGCCCCCAATCACTCAAGTAATCGTAATCCTGATTGCAATCTGCGGTGAGAGATTCTAGAGAACTCAGTGATTCTGCAATGGAATCGTTCCCTTCATAGGCATATGTGGCCAGGGAGTCGTAGGGAGGAGCACTTGGGTCTGAATCATTCTCTTTCAATCGTCGATGGATAAAATCTTGGACATCAATATTTTCCCAGAGGGGTGCTGTTCTCCTAATTTGAAAAATCGTTTCAGGCATGACATCCCTTCTAAGTTTACTGTCTTCCCTTGCTTCTGGATTCCTCAATGTTCCTATGTCAAAAGCTTGTGTATCTTCTTCCCCTCCACCTTCATCGTTGTAGGTCACGATGTTGTCCCGGACATCATCTTTAGAAATGATTAGAGGCTCCTTTTTCCTTTGCCTCTTCAATGCCGCAAACAACACAATTAAAACTAAAACGAGAAGGAACAGAAAGAACAGGAGGAGGAAGAGAGAGAGTGGAGAAGGTAAAGGAGGAAAGTAAAGAGATTGAGGTTTCATGTTTAAGTTACAGTTTATGTAGTTCATGTGTCTGCTGAAAATGATTCCTAATTACAGAGCCAGGATGAAGTCCTGAGCACAGCCAGGTGTGGCCCCATAACAAAACAAAACAATCCCCCCAAATCATACTTCAATTAAGGCTTTCCGAAACTCCACACAATTTCTGCATGCTGAACTTTCAAATTTAATATATATGTATATATAAAATTCTAGCTTAAATTTATTTTTAGTTTGTACCAATATTAATGCACCACCTTAGTGCTAAATGGCATTCCTAAAAAATCTAAACAGTGGCCATTTATGCTTTGGAACTGAAATGTTGATTTTATTACATTTACTGCATTTTTTTGCATTTTAGTCTTAATTTAACTGTGAACTTGTTTTCGTTTTTGTTTTATTTTTTGATTTTTGGGTCACACCTGGCATCGCTCAGGGATTAGTCCTGGCTCTATGCTCAGACATTGCTCCTATCAGGCTTAGGAGTCCATATGGAATGCCAGAAATCAAACCATCATCCGTCTGCATGCAAGGTAAACACTCTAGCTCCATGCTATCTCTCCAGCCCCAACTGTGAACTTCTTTACACATGATATGCTTCCTCATTTTTATTACACACTGTAATTTAATTACTACAAATATATATGACAATGAACATTTCTTTTTTTTTTTTTTCGGGCCACATCCGTTTGATGCTCAGGGTTTATTCCTGGCTAAGCGCTCAGAAATTGCCCCTGGCTTGAGGGGACCATATGGGACACCGGGGGATCGAACCGTGGTCCTTCCTTAGCTAGCGCTTGCAAGGCAGACACCTTACCTCTAGCGCCACCTCTCTGGCCCCGACAATGAACATTTATAAAATCAACACAATTTCCAATAAAAACTTACATGAAACATAAGGACGCTGTGCTTTTTAAATTCATTCCTCTGTTAGAATTAAATTGTATATTATTTTATATATTATAAAGTATCAAAATTTTATTATGTACACAGAGTTGTGAAAAGTATATCCCTTAAGAGCTTTTAATTGCTATTCATATTCCATTGAAATATTTAAAAATATTGATGCAGAAATCTCCCATTTATGGCAATATTGAAGGAAAGTAGACCAACATGTGGAATGTGTTTTGTTGAAATTTAAGACTGAAAACATATTAACAATATTACACATCATGGTCCTTCCAATAAAAAAAGAAAATACTAAATAAATGTATAAAAAGCAACTATGTTTAGGGTCAAAATGATATAAGGGTCAGGAAATTTACTTTATCCACACACTTCTGGGTATATATATACAGAATACACACACATATATGTATATACATATATATGTATACACACATATACATATATATGTATACACATATATGTGTGTATACATATATATGTATATATACATATATATGTGTGTATACATATATGTGTATATGTGTATACATATATAAGTATATACATATATGTGTGTGTGTATATATATATATATATATAGAGAGAGAGAGAGAGAGAGAGAGAGAGAGAGAGAGAGAGAGAGGGAACATATTCATGTGTCTGCTGGAAATGATCCCTGACTACAGAGCCAGGATGAAGCCCTGAGAAAAGCCAGGTTGAAATAAAATTAACTGTATTAAAATTATTTTTAAGTGTAATACTTAATGACTTATTTAATAAGTTCCCATTTATAAAAAATTAAAAATAAAATATCTACCACATATAGTAAATTTATTTAAGGGTTTCAAATACACATATTTACTATTTTTTACAAGTAAAATTAACACATTATGTGCATTTTCTCTTCTCTCTAGTAGAAGTCATGTGTTGCTTTCCTAGAGATGAGGTTATTAGCCTTGAAGTATGTAATTCAATGTAGAGAGACTTAGATAATAAATTTAGAAAAAAGACACAGTCTAGAGATGGTAGGGCACTAGTCTCGCATGTGGTTAAGCTGAATCTGATCCTTAGCATTTCTTGTGGTCCCCTAGTCACTGCCAGGAGTAATTCCTGAGTACAACCACTTGAGTGCACTGGGTGTGTGCCACTTCCTCAATCTCCCTCAAAACAAAATGGAATCATTATTATCACTAATCTAAAACACAGTTTAAAGTTTCTATCAGAAATATCAGTACAAACTCAAGGGATTATAATAGTATGTGTGATTACTAACTAACCAATTTAGAAATAGACTTTAAAAGTATTTCATTATATTGGCCGGAGTGACGGCATAGTGGTAGGGCGTTTGCCTTGCACGCAGCTGACCCAGGACAAACAGCAATTAGAGCCCTGATGTCCCATATGGCCCCCCAAGTCCTGAGCAATTTCTAAGTGCATAGCCAGAAGTAATCCCTGAGAATCACCGGGTTTGACTCAAAAATCAAAATAAATTTTTTCATTATTGTTATAATATTTCAAATAATTTTTACAAGATATATATATATATATATAGGAGCATTCATCACATTTTGCTTTGGAATTTTGTTTAATTTAGATACGTTTATATTTTTTTCTTATAAATTATTCTTAAGACTTGAAATTGCTATTTTAATGAGGTAAATAAACTTCTTTGGAATCCCATAGGTGACAAAAGATACAAAAGTGTAACCATTTTTTTCCAGAGTTTGATCACACTTGTTTTTGTAACATTGATATAAACAAATAATTTTTTCTTTTGTAAATGAGAATGTCTTAATGCTATAAATTATATTATTTTGATACTTAACAAAAATAAACCATCAACACCAAATAATTGCAATAATTGTGCCCAGTCATAAATAATAGGGGTTTTAATAGAAGAGTATTTTAGAATTTATAAGGAAAAGATTATAATATAATGATTAAAACCAACTTTTAATTCAATATTAGAAAACCATCCCACATTTAGTTATTTAATTGAGAAAGCATAAAATAAGAAATGAGTATCTCTATATTGCTCATAACAGAAAAATGACAAACACTAGAATGTTTCTTTTATTTCGGAGCTAAACATAGTAAAAAAAAATAAAAAAATTAAACTTGATTATAAACGCTTATTTGGAGGCCCTCTGGTTTCCATATGTCTGCATGAAATGTTAACAGGTATAATTTACAGTAATGTATAAAAATTATGAAAAAGCCAAATTATGAAAAATTTGGAAAGTCTGATCATCTTAACAAAAAGAGCAGTATGAAATTTGTTGCACTAAGTTAAACTGAGAGCCAAAGCCTAATACAAAAATATTTTACCAGTTAAATTTACCAGTATCAGATAGATATAAGGACTTGTGATTGTTATGATAATGACTAGCACATTCTGAATCACATAAGAACATTTTCCCTAAATAGTTAGATCTGCTTAACTGAGAAAAATGTAATTTCTTCCCTTTCATGAATCCCTTACTGAAGCCCTGCAGACATATCTGGCCAAAGGGATTTCATCCAGATAGCTTGAAAGGATTTGTGCTGAATAGAAGCCAGCATATATGAGCACTAGAACATAAGTTTGGCTAGCTTTCCTGCCCTAAGCATAAGCATTTTGGATGAATATATAATGAAAACCATGTGTGGGGGTGTTTTACAGAAAAAAAAAAACACTGTTTAATTGAATTAAATTTTGTCCTGATATATGCTCATAAAAGCATGACTTTAGAAGTTACTGGAGCACTAGACAGGGTCAAAATGCCATGTGACAATGGAAAACTCAATTTTAAAAATGTTAATTTTGGGGGGCGATTGGATGAGTGAAGGGCACACACTGGAGATGCTCAGGTTTTTTTTTTTTTTTCTGGCTTTGTACTAAGGAATCACTCCTGGTGAGGCTCAGGGAACCAGATGTGCCCAAGTCTGAACCAAGTTCAGGCATTTGCAATTAAACAAAAAAATATTTAAGTGTTTATCACAGATACATCACAAATTTAATTGGAAAACAGATATTTGATTGTGACATATTAGTGTATTTAAATCACTCAGATAATTGATAAGCATAACAATGCTAGCTATGATGAAAGAGTAAATCTTGCAATTTAGCTAAACCGGCACTGGCAACTTACCAAGCAGGATGAGGATGCAAAGGAGAATAGCTATGAGAGCTCCTGTGCTCAGGCCAGCTGCGAGGACCAAGGCCTCTGCATTGCAGGACTGCATGTTCCCTTGACTATCACATGCACACACACGGATGGTCAGGGTGCCGGTGCTGCTCTGGATTGGGTAGTCATTGTCGAAGATTAAAACTGGCAACAGATAGGTGCTCATTTTGTTGCGACTATACCCATCTTTCCGAGTCTTGATACCTGCTGTATTATCTGGAGAAAAAAAAATATATAGTTCTACAGCAATAACAAATAAAAAGCCAATTATTTTATTCTGCATTTAGGACTTTTAAAAATAGTTTTAAAAATAGGTTCTACCTTTATTATCTACAATTGTGAAGTTTGGGTTGAGAGGAAATTCTGGAACTGGTTCAAAAAAGAATTTGTGTCCTCGAGGAGGGTCGTCTTTGTCCATGACACTGATGGTCTGAATCAACTGCAACCAAGTAGTACACAAATTCAATAAAGCAAAGGTATACCAACCAAGGACTATTCTTCTGACAAGATAGTCTTTATTACTCTTAGTACTTTAAATTTATCACTGAATTAAAAGAAATGTTATGCTTAGAAAATTATACCCTACCTTTCTGTCAAGTCTCCATAATACCTTATGCCTACAGGGAGGGCTTCACCATGGATGTGGACCTTGAATGTCCCCAGTACTAATGGGTTTGAGTACTGGGTTCCCAGTACTACTACTCTACATCCTCTGACCATAGCATTGAATGCTCAGTTGATATAGTCTTCAAGGGGTGGGAGAAACTTTTCCTCAATACCAGTCACTTGCCTCCACTAGATAATAATAATCACAAAGGCATATCAAAGAACAGGTGTCTCTCTTAAAAGTACAACATTTAGTATAGGCATGTCCATAGATTTAGAAAATGAATATTATATATGTATTGTAGGAAAATTTAAAAGTGTACTACATAATACTAGAAAGCAAAATATTTAAATTATGCTGCATCATAATTAAAATCATATTTATTTTTAAAAATTTGATAAATTTTGCTCATAATTACATCATAAAATTTGAAGGATTTACAAATAAGTACTTCCATTGTCTTCTAAAATCAGTGCTGGAACAAGGAAATTAAAACACGTACTAGTTTTGATAATTTCAAGTATTAGTTATGCCAGAATGTAAAGTTCAATCAGCAAATCACAGTTTGGGCCAAAAATTTTAGCTGTACTCTAAAAGGAGAAAGTGTGAAACTGTATTTTGGAGAGCCTGTTTTTTCTTTTATTTGGACTACCATCTGCGTGATATGAAATCACTGGCTTTTAATTACTTATACTTTCCATATCTCTCTCACCAAAATAAAGTTGTTCTAATTCCAGATATAATTCTGTAATAAACAGTGAAATTTTATAGTAATTGAAGGTACATGGAATTTTGTTGTTTGGAGTCTCACATCTAGTGGTATACAGGGATCACAAATGAACTTGTTCTCAGAGGTTACACCTGGCCATATGGGTTCTGGAGATGAAATCTACATACTTCTTGACATTCTGGGTTGCTGGAGATGTGCCTACCCTATGAACAGTAAATGTTCTATGTGCTTTAATATTGTTCCTCCCTAATGTACATATGATTTTGGCTGGTTTTTATAACCTCTATAACCTACTAGTAGATATTTTCACTAGGAAGCCATATAAGCTACCAGAACCTAGTAGCCTATTACCATAGTAGACCATAGTAGCCTATCACCATAGTAGTCTCCCTCTTAGCCTTGTAGCCTCACTCTTCACTCACAGTTTCCGTTTTTTTTATTAATAATTTTTATTTTGACCAAAATGGATTACAAATCTTTCACAGTAGTATTTTAGGTACATATTGACATTGAATCAGGGGCATTCCTACCACCAATGTAGTAGTTCCTCCACCCCTGTTTCCAGCATGCATTTCATATCACCCTCCTTTGCCCCAGGGCAAAGTGGTCCCTTCTGTATCTAGCTTGTTATAGACTGGGTATCAACTCTGTTGTAGTTGGCTTTGGGTTTGGTATTTAAATCTGATAATTTTTTATTTGTATTCAATGTTCATACAACTGTTTGGTATTGGTGCCCTCCATTATTTCCCTAGTTAATAGTTCATTGACAGATAATTTTCTTAGTGATATTTTTTATTTATTTGTACAGTAATGTCACTGTATAAGGCCATTTTAGTGTCCATTTATAGACAGTCTTTATTTGCCATAAGTTGAGAGATATTCAAAATATTATTTCACAAGAGAACTTCTTAAATCTTGTATAAAATATTTCTGTACTCCATAAAACTAAGACAAAATTATATTCAAAACATAGCTTATACTAAAACAATGTCTTGACTGAGCAATTGAAAATGGCAAATAAAATCTACAAATAATCACTATGATTTATCTCATTGTAATATCAAATTTCAACATTTTCACAATTACATATTTTCTTTTATTCCATTCATAAACATAGCTCTACATTACTGAATTTTAGTATAACACTGAATCTGGATATGAGCTCATATGTGCTTACTGTATAAGTTTCTGATCTATAAGCAAAAGTATAATATGTTCTCTATAACCAAATTCTATAAAATTATTTAAAATTATTTTTAAAATATTCTTGGTAAAGTAGGCAAATAGGTGACAAAGAAAATGAGTAATAGTCAAAATAAAAAGATGTGCAAGTAAATCAATGCAATGTTATTTACCTTTGTTAAAAGGAAAAATAATAATTTTTACAACAATTTCATTTACCTCTCCAGGCTTTGCATTTTCACAAACAAATGTTTCATAGTACATGGCAAATTCTGGTGCATGGTCATTTATATCTAGAATTCTGATGAAGACAGATATCTGACTACTTTGTTTGGGGTTATCTGCAAGGAGAACATGTATAAGATTTTAGGCTCATTCACAAAAAAGCACTCATCCCATTTGTATCTTAGCAACAGATCATTTCAGTGGGATTTACTTTTCAATTGGATTACTGATGGATATTTCAGTTTTCTGACATGGTTCAGATGAAAAGCACAATAGAAAGAAAATAAAATGACTGAGACTGAGCCTTCTGTAAGAGGTAGTATTTGTTGATGCATTATTTTGTGACATTAAATCATATGTTGATTGATTCTATATGTGCTATCAAAATTAAGTTAAATGCATATTGATCATTTTTAAAATATTAAAACAATCTAAAATTCAACACACATAATGCTTTCTCTCAAATTCTGCTAAGAATAGTCATTCTACTCAAAGTAGAAAAATCTCTTTAATGGCCTTATTTTATATTTCTTGGAAAGTAATATATTCAGATGATGTATTTTAAACTTACTTATTTCTGTTGCTGTAACAGTGATGTTGTGCCAAGGAGATGATTCTCTATCTAGGGGTTTCAAAGTGAAAATAGAGCCATTTTCTGCGTGGATACTAAAAATCCGGTCCATATCAGTATGTCGATCTACAGAGTATCTGTCAGAAAAGAGAATTATGAGTTCAGGCAATTTCAAGATTAAGAGTTGATATAGTTTTTCTCAAAGTTAGACAATTTATACAGTGTTCTTCTAAAGATGATCAATTCAGAAAAATGCAGAAATTTTGTTGAGTTTAAAATATAATTATCATTTAGTTATTTTGATATAGCTATATGCAATGATAGTATTAGATACATATTTGTATTTGATAATGTTGTGCAATTTGAATCATTACTTATATTCCAAATTCTTGTGACAGCATTGAGGAATTGTTGTTAATTTCAATATTTCTTTGACCCTATCACTAACCTGTCTAGTACTCAAAACATATTCAAAGGTAGCATTAAACTTGATGATATCTTTGAATAAATTGCATTATATTGAAGAAATTGTAACATGTGTCTACAAGAGACTTCATGAATATAAATGAAGTTAGGGTGACTGTAGCAAGATGCAGAGCTCTTGAAGTGTTTTATATCCAATTAATATATCAGCTGCATCAAAGTTTATCCTCCAATTCAGTATTTCTCAGATGGGTACCATATGGCTAACCATGGGACTTCAGGATATGCCAAGTGGGGAACTGGTAAAAACTGCCTAAGGGGAAATGGCACAAGACTAGAAAGACAAGGTAGTTGAACTGCAGGAAGGAAACAAGATAAGAAAGGGATCTCTCTAGAAAATGTTTGAGAAACTTTCTTTGATATATCCCCCCCTTACCTTTTCTAAATAATATGAAATGTCACACTACAATACTACATTGAGATCCAAGACTATTTAAGGATTAGATATAGGAATTATCATCATGTACTTTGTACTTGATCACCTATTGCTCTATGGTTAGCAAAGAAAATCTACCTAAATAAAGCATTTCTTCCTTTTACTCCCTACAAACAAGGAATATTTGACATGGTAATACTATCTTTGTCAATGTGAATCTAATGTGTATTGCATTGTGATACAAAATTATCACATATAATCGGACTTAAAACACCTACCGTGTGAATGCATAAAATTAAAAGATAAAAGGCAAAGAATTAAAAATAAAAATAGAAAAACAAAAATTTTAATAACTGATGGCTTGAAGGTAAGGAATAAAGTTAGGCTACTTGACTTAGGAAAAGAAATTGACATGGGGGGCTGGTGACGTGGCGCTAGAGGTAAGGTGTCTGCCTTGCAAGGGCTAGTCGATCCCCCAGCATCCCATATGGTCCCCCCAAACCAGGGGCAATTTCTGAGCACTTAGCCAGGAGTAACCCCTGAGCATCAAATGGGTGTGGCCGAAAAACCAAAAAAAAAAAAAAGGAAATTGACTTGACTTTATATCACTTTAATTTCTTTTTTTTTTTTTTTGGTTTTTGGGACACACCCAGTGATGCTCAGGGGTTACTCCTGGCTATGTGCTCAGAAATCGCTCTTGGCTTGGGACGCTGGGGATCAAACCACGTACCATCCTAGGCTAGCGTGGGCAAGGCAGACACGCCTTACTGCTAGCACAACCGCTCTGGCCTCCACTTTAATTCTTATAGTAAGACATTGCACATAATATCTCTGGGAACTGGGAAAAATAGTAGACTTGAATTAGTATTTCTGATGATAATTAGTAAAAAATTGAAAGTTATATACAAAAACTGCATGGAACAAATCAAATTCCTTAGTGAACAAGCAAACTACACTCCTCTTGAGCCACGAAAAAATAAATAAATAAATACTTGAACATGTCAAGGGTTTCAAGGGTTTGATTTTAATGTGAACTCAGTAGGCTCACTGTAAACTTCTGATTTATGACCAGAGAGATATTTCAGGAGTTAAGGCACCTCTTTGTAAATGGCCAACCGCAGTCAATACCTGGAATGCTAATGGTTCCCTGGGCACCACCAGGAGTGACCCAGAAACAAAGCAAGTTATGGCTCAACTTCTCCACCCAAAATCTTTCAAAAATCTGGTTTATAGAAAAGTTCTTTATCTTTATTTACACAAAGCAATGTTAATTTATGTTACCTTAGAGTTTTAAATTATAACTTTTGCTACTGATTTGAGTTTAATAGAAAATTAGGTGCTGTCAAATACTAAATATTCATGTAGAATCACAAGTCTCTTTCTAAGCAGATTCTGAATGAGTACATCCAGTGTAGGAAATGTTATTCCGTATTTCTAACAAACTTTAAAACAGATACTAGCTGGTTAGAAACAGTCTATTATAATAAAGTCATAATAATTAAAAAAATAAGGAAAGATAAATGAAAATCAATGATCACGATATCCATGTTATACCAAATACTTTATGTAAAATACATTTAGCAACTCAAATATTTTCAATATAGAGGGCCAGAGAAAACAGCTTTCATTATTTATATTCATTTTATATAGGATGTATAAATATTTATAAATCTATAAGTGACACATTCAGAAAGTTATCATTTAAATTAGGCATGAATTTAAATTTGATGGTAAATTGAAATTAGCCAATTTAAATGAGGCAATACATTTGATATAATTGAGTAAAGGCAGTTAATTTCCTAGGTTTTGTGAAATATTTAAATTATTAAAATTACTTGATGAAAAAGCAATATTTGATGGCAACACATTTTCTAGAATTTATTTATTTATTTGTACTTGTTTTAATAGAAGATATAGGGAACAGAGAGATAATACAGGGGTCACAAATAGTAGAGTTCATGTTGCCTTTGATAAAACTATCTCAGATTAGACTTCCAACATAGTCTGTGGTCTCTGAGCACAGAACAAAGAGTAAAGCCTTTACACAGCTGGATGTATCACAAATTAGAAAACAAATAAATATATCAGTCTCAAATATAACATTTATTACCAAAATTATGTGATAAAGGGAATTATATAACTATGAAAACTATAAATTCAGATTTTAAAATCATTATAATAATTTAAATACAGAATGATGCCTGTCTTAATCTTTCTCTACTAGACTTATAAAGAGATCTTATAACGTAAATCAGTTTTCTGTACCACAACTCCAATTTTTTCTGCACTTTTCCCTTTTAGGACAATTCACTCATCAAGATGACTGAAGAGATGTTCTATTTTCATGATTGTTGCATGAAAAATGTAACATTTTCTGATATTCAAGTAGTCAAAATAGTAATTTTATGACTTACTAGTATAAATAATTTGGGAGAATCAAAGGAAATACAGTGAGATTAAAGAAGCTTTGTCTAACTTGTGTCCAGGCAAGATCACTAGGCCAAACATCACATATAGTTCTCTGAGCCTCATCTGTTATCACTGAGTGCAGAACATACTTAGCCCTGAGCACCACCAGGTGTGTCCCTCAACCCCACTACCACAGTTTGAGAATGAAAGAAAGTAACTTTGCTGGTTGGTGATTAACTATACATATTTAGTAATATATACCCACATATAGAAAGTTTTAATCGAGGAATTGTCAAAGAAGAAACTGATAGAGCCCTTATTGCAAGAAAAACTACAAATAAATTAAAATAATCACAGTCACTATTATATAGCTACTAAAGTACAATAAAGTTAATAAAGTTAATAAAACTATAATTGCACAAAAACATTTCAATCTCATTTAATTAAGTTCTTAACATGTTAGGAAAGGTCACTATAACTATTTATATCCTTTTATTTATTCTAAATAAAATAACCTTTGCTTATGCATAAGAACAAATACAAAATAACAAAGAAATCAAATAAAATAGCAAAATAGTTTCTTTTTTGTTCTATGGAACATAGTTTACAATTCAATATATATTATTATTATCACTGTTGTAAAAATTCATAGTTAGTGGATATTTTTTCATTAAATAATGTATTTTACTTCTCCAAAGTTTAGCATAAGAATTCCATGCTTGAGTAATAAATAGCTAGCCAATCTAATATTTTATAAATGCAGCTCAGGCTCATTTAGGTTTTTTTGGAATAAAATACTTCTGAGTTTTAAAGGTTCAACCTTAAAAGGCACTCTAAACTTTTTAAATTTAAGAAATCCTGGAGGAGAATCATTTTGGCAATCAGAAACAGTTTACTTTTGGCACTAACTGCAACTTCCAGACCTATATTTTGAAAACTGCCTTAGTATAAATAATGTCTCAGAAATTATCAATGTTTAGAGATAAATTCATTTGATGTGGTAGCCACTATTCTTGTTTTAACACAGAATAGGCTTTCTGATTTACTATTAATAATAAATACAGAGATTCTCTTTAACACCCAGAGAACTTAACAATGACAACCTGCTTTAAAGACTGAGCTCTCTGCATCACCCTCTAATTGTGAGTGAAAATAAAGGGTGCTCCGCATCATCCTGACTCTTATATAGGATATGGACATATTCCGAGATCCTTGGCTACAGAAACCTGATACCAACAACAGTGACTGTGTGAAAAATAAAAGTGTATTGGCATACAGACAATGACCTGGGTTGGACAACCTAACATACCTGAAGCCTAGAGTTGGTCTCATGCTATACAACTTCAGGGATAAGGTCTTCTTGTATTTAGGCCAATACTTTTTCTTTCCATGTCCCCTATATTTTGCTGGGCTTATGCAAACAATTTCACATTAACACAGTCTTTGCTGTGCTCCTTTGACTCATTCTTAATGAATTATTGTATTATGATCAATTGTGTCAACAATATTACAGCTTTTAATGTTAAGGGAGTTGTATAAATTTTTTGGCTTTGGATTGCTTTGTGTAAGAAATATTAAAATGTACTACAATCTGGGGGCTCGAGGGACAGAGTAAATGTACATCTTTAAATAAATAAAAAATAATAAATACATCAAATTGCAACAAATGGCTAGAAAAACACTGATGAACATTAACAAAAGATGTCTATATATCTAAGAAGATGACCTCCTCTTATAAAATGTATTAATCTCTTGACAGAGAATTTTGAAAAAGAGGTAAAAAAATGTCCAGTGGCATACAATTTTGAATAATGCCTTTATGAAATCAGAATTCAATTTTATAGGAAAATACAAAAGAAAACACATAAGAGAAGAGAAACTGCAGGAACCAAGCTCTCATTTTAACCTGTTGGCTTTTTTTCCGATGTTTTATTAAAAAATCAAACACGTATCATACCCATATACTTTCATCTATAGAAGAAAACATGAAAAGCTAAATGTTATACACTGAGAAAAATCATGCCATATACACATATATGCCAAAATAAGTATTCCTTTTCCTTTACTGAATTCCAGATAAATCTTCAGTATTATTCAGGTGCTTTATATGCTTATTCTTTTTTTCCAGCCATTGCTCACAAAAATGTGTTTTCCAGCTGTGAACTATGAAACCTTCCATTCTTTTCAGAGAGACAATACACCATAAAAAGCTCAGAAAAAAATCCTCAAACTTAAAAAAGTATTAGCATATACAAAAAAAAACACAATGTTATGTTTGCTGCCGTAAAATTAAGAAAATAACGGAAATACTTTATGAAGTTATTCACTTCTACCAGTTAATGGTAGAACTTTATGATACATTTAATCAAGACAACTAAAATTGTTACAATATATTTGTTTTGTTCATGCTTCTTGATTTTAGAAATGAAGACCTTTCAAAATCTGTTGAACTTTAAATATGTTGAATATAATATAGGTGGGATAATGTAGCCTGCTCTTTCCATACCTGTAAAGCTATAATTAACCCTATAACTTGGGGAATCCATGGTTACTAATGAGATGAAGCAGAGCTGACAACAGCTGCTAATTGTAATCATAATCTCATGTTGCAAGTGGCAGATGTATTTGAGAAAACATGTTTGATGAACAGCTTTACTGGTGGGTGAGCATTATTAGTTTCCCAGATTTCCCTGGAAAATGTTTCTTGGCGATGTTTATTATAGCTTATTTCTGCTCTGGGGATCAGAAGTCCTAAATTGTTCCTAAAGCAAGCAGAAGATCATGCATTACAATGTTGTTTTCTTGTTGAATCACTGTTGTTTTATTGCACTCTAATTAGGTATTGAAAGCTTTTCATTTCTGCATATGTGTCAGGCTAAAGGCGTCATCATAGAGGCTGTATTTTCAGGTATAGCTGTATATATTAAAATTCTTCACTGTATTCTTTTAGGGACATAGCTTGAGATTTACTAGTTCTCTCAATTAACTTTTCTGTCTGACACCATCCTTATATTTTATAAGTGAAGATATGTACATATTCTTTTTGATTTGTAATTTTTTCCAAAAGTTAAGTCTCTGGAGTAACAAATTATGTCCCTAGAGTACCAGCGGGAGTAATTCTTAAGCACAGAGCCAGGAATAAACCCTGATCACAGCTGGGTGTACCTCTAAAATTAACCACCCTCCAAGCTGCATGAAAAAGAAAAAAAAAAAGAAGCAAATAAATTCCATTACTAAGTAGTTTCTTTAAATTGTAGTAAACATTTAAGAAAAATATAGCACATTTTGTAATTTTGTGTTTTGTAATTTATGTATTGTGTCAACTCTTACAAAATCTTAAGAGTTAAAAAAATCTTAAGAGTTCATCTAAAAGTTTATGGAAACACTTGCAGATATATATATATATTTGCATAACCTATAGGTCAATTTTTCCTGTCAGCATATATCTTCTCAAAAAACTTACTTTACTAAACTGTTCATGGCATCTGGGTCATATGCTGCAACCTGACCAATGATGCTCCCTTCCTTCACATCTTCATCAACTTCTATCAAGTAAGAGATTTTACTGAACACAGGGGGCTCATCTATATCTTCCACAAATATTTTCACCATGGCTGTGTCTTTGAAAGGTCCCAGGTGTCGAAATCGTGCATCAGGGTGGGTGTTACTTGCATCTACTCTTAAAGTATACAGCATTTTCTTTTCAAAATCTAAATTCTGAAGGTAAATAAAATAAGAAATATCAGTCTATGATGCAGACATAACAGAAAACAATTTTAATTTTTTTTAAAATAGCAACATCAAAATTTTGAAACTTTTAAAAATAAATTGCTATTATTGTGCTTTAGCAAACTAGTGTTACAAACAAGGCCAAAATATTTTTGTACAGCCAATTCATCTTATTTAGACATTATTAGGTTGCATGATTAAATGTAAAATGTCACACTTCTTCAAAATACATGCCACCTTTACATGTATTCAATAAGAATGCTATTGTCCCATCATGTCCTCTATTACATTCTTTCATTGCTTCAATTCCTGAACCTCTTCTCTGACTCAGACACCCAGTGGTCTGAGTGTGGTCCTAGTGACAATTTTAGGTTTTTTTTGTTTTGTTTTGTTTTTTTTTGGTTTTTGGGCCACACCTGGCGATGCTCAGGGGTCACTCCTGGCTGTCTGCCCAGAAATAGCTCCTGGCAGGCACAGGGGACCACATGGGACACCGGGATTTGAACCAACCACCTTTGGTCCTGGATTGGCTGCTTGCAAGGCAAACGCCGCTGTGCTATCTCTTAGGGCCCCTTAGTTTTGTTTTTACTCATTCATAACTTTTCATTTCTTATCTCACATAAAGAAATTATATAATAAGCTTTCTCTTAATAGTACCAGCAATTTTTGTAAAATTAGTTTCCCAAATATTGCTTCCTAATATATCAGTTAACATAGAAAAAATGAGCTTTGCCTTATAATTTGGGATTTGTCTGAATAATAATTGCATATACATTAACATTAATTCAAATTTCATAACAATTTCACAGCTTGTTTTTTTAGAGAATACATCTTGTTTGGAATATATAAATTCATTAATCATTATTACAAGGTCACACATATAAAAATAGAAATTTAACAAGCCATTCATATATATTGCTTGAAAGACTCCTTTACTGTCAAAGCTGGCATTTTAAGAAGACATTTTAATTATCTGGAATATAGCATGCAAAGTATAAAGAAAAATACAAACGGCAGGCAAGTATGAATTTTGGAGGAAAACTAGTATGTCATTTATCTTTGCTGAATCATTTTGTCTATTTTCATAATGTTCTCTAATAAACATTTTAACTTTTTTGGGGGGGAGGGAACACTTGGTGATGCTCAGGGGTTACTCCTGTCTATGCATTCAGAAATTGCTCCTGGCTTAGTGGACCATATGTGACGCTGGGGGATCAAACCACAGTCCATCACGGGTCAGCCAAGTGCAAGGCAATCGCCCTACTACTGAGCCATAGCTCCTTCTAATAAACATTTTAAACATTAATAATTAAAAATCAAATCAGAGGCTGGAGCGATACCACAGCAGTAGGGCATTTGCCTTGTAAAGGGCCGATCTAGGACTGAACTTGGTTAATTCCAAAGCATTCCTTAGGGTCCCTGAGCCAGAAGTAATTTCTGATAGTATAGCCAGGAGTAACACTGAGCGTCAAAGGGTGTGGCCTGAAAACCAAAAAAAAAAAAAAATCAAATCAGTCGGTTGCATAGACTTATATAAATCTCTATATTTAGCAATTTAAATATTTTAACATGCATAAAATAATGTACCTGCTTAATTTTTCTCCCATGCAGTAATATAAAACGCACACTTGAACTTCAGAGGATATGCAATGCTAGTATATTTTACTATTGGCAGCAGCAACAGATTTTAGATGCCAATAATAAAGATTACACTTAACTTTGAAGTGTAATCACACTATTTCAATTTATATGAAGCATAAATAGCATGTAAAAGGTGGCAAAAATAAATCCTAGGATTACCTTCCCTTAACTGAAAAGCAAAAGTAAAGTATAGTGCTTTCAATGAAAAACTGAAGACAGCAAAAAGAAACCTGTTTGACAGTTATAATCCCTTCCTGTGTATCCTTGTCAGTGATGACATCAAAAACGTCTGCTCCCTCTCCTTCAGCGATGCTGTATTCCACCTCAGCATTTGAGCCCACATCAGGGTCATTGGCTTTTATCCTTCCAAGATGAGTTCCAAGAGGAACAGACTCAGGAGAATTGAATTGATATGTACCTGAAAGTGAAACCAGAGTTCTTTTGACATTTCATTTTTAGATAAGAAAATAGTCCCATCTCCTTTGTTATTTTTTCTTTTACTTAAATAAATTAATTTTAAGGTAGACAGGTTTTTCATAATATTTCATTGTAAACTGTTAAAAAGTATTTTTAAATTGAAATGATGTATAAAGGCATAGCAGTCTCATTTTCTAACAAATGAAAGTTACAGAGGGATAAAATGAATGTTCAACATTTATTACGGTAATAGATGAATCTGAATGCCATTTTTTATTGCTTACAAGAAGATTCAATGTTGTCATTACATATTAAATCATTTAAGTTAAAAGGTATTTGTATTCTAAGTTGGGGAAGTAAAATAAATCTATATATTTAAGTTTCATAATATATTTATTAATGCACTTAAAGTGAAAATGAATGTTTCTGTTACCTACAGTTCTAACTATTCATTATGTTTATTAATCTAACTCTGAAGGCAATATATTTCTGAATATATTTCTGAATTTCCAGAGAAAGTAAGAACTAAGTACAAACTAATGTTAATAAAAAATCTTTTATTTTTTAAATTTAAAACAAACACAATTTATTTATTTGTTTTTGAGGCCACACTTGGAAACACTAAGGGGTTACTCCTGGCTCTGTGTTCAGAAATATTTCTTAGCAGACTCAGGGACCATATGGGATGCCAGGAATCGAACCAGGTCACTCTTGGATTGGCTGTGTGCAAGGCAAATGCCCCACTGCTGTGCTATTTTACCAAGAAAAATAGTTTTAGATATAGGTACTGAATAAGACAGTAGGTCCCTCTATTTATTTAATAAAATTAGTCATCAATGTACCCTTGTGAATACACTATCTTCAAAATTCTCCCAAAATTGTCATAATAGAAAGGAAACTACACTTTCTTATTCAAATTCTACCTTCCTTCCAATTAGCTGGTGTAAAGAAGTAAGACTTATAGTCTAAATCCAACTGCCTCTCTGAATTTTAACCAATGATCAAACTATTTACATTGTCTAAACTTTGTTACCTCATTTGTAAGTTTTGTTTTTTGGAGTATTTCTTGAGATTAGTTAGGTATTTGTGTGTGTGTGTGTGTGTGTGTGTGTGTGTGTGTGTGTGTGTGTGTGTGTTGCTTTGTTTTACATTTGCCTAATAGTACTACCAAATATTTTTGAAACATAACAGATCTTAACACTTTGAATTGCAAATCAACATGCAATTCATTAATTGAAAAATTTAAATTTTATATTAAAGGGAATTTAATGCAATTCACATTCTATGCTTGTTAGATTATCCCTATCTTTAGGAATTCGAGTATTTTACATTATTATGATTATATTCACCATCCAGAGCTGAATAGTCTAATATTTCAAATTTTATTAACGAGTGACAATGATGAGCAATTGATGTCAAAAAATTAGAATTTCAAGACCCTTAATTAAACATTTAAGTTAGGTTCTTTTCTCTTCTCTAAACTGCAAAATCCAAATATTTTCAGCAGGGAAATTGAATTTGTGCAGGATTTCATTGCATGCATAGTACTTATGGCTCAATGTAAATCCTTAAATGGTTACATCTTTAGAGGTTAACTAATTTAATCTCACAAATGCATTGTCACTAAATATTAGCATATCTAAGACATCATCACAATTATTATTCTATTAATCACAAAAGAAACAAAAGTCTATGCTGACAATTAAACAATCTTGCATTGATTTTATTATAGGATTTTACTTTAGAAAGCTAACAAATTGACAAATTTGTGCCTTTTGATTTTAAAAGTGATTATGATTTGTATACAGACAAGTGAACTAAAGAACAGAAGCAATAACACAAAGGGTAGGGTCTTGCATGTGGCCAACCTGGCTTCTGTATCTGGCATCCCATATTGTCCCTGAGCCTGCCAGGAACACAGAGCTACAAGTAACTTCTGAGCACAATAGCACACAAATAAAAAACAAGTTGAGCTAAAACAGTGACAGACACTAGATTAAAAGCCTGCTAATCACTATTATGGATCCTTACTATATAAAAGAAAGGCGTAAGGTAGTGTAGAAAGCCTCACAATTATTTAAAAAATAGAAAAGGGTAAATTAAGTTACTCAATCATCTATATTACTTTGTTTTCTTCAATATGAATGAAATAAATATAGACAACATTGCTTTCAATTTGATGGAAATTAAAAATTTGTGTCGAGAGGATTAGACTCTGTTCATGATGTGACCACAATATTTTTTTATATGAAAGCAATAAAACCATCCTTACTCTGGGGAAAACGTGGAGGGTTGTTATTGACATCCGTCAGAGTGATGTTCACTGTGGTGGTTCCAGAAAGACCTCCCATTTGGCCACCCATATCCTTGGCCTGTATAACCACTTGGTAAAGCTCTCTATTTTCTCTGCTCATGTCAGGCAATGCCGTTTTTATTATGCCTTTTGGAAAGAAGTGCACACATATTTAGATTTTAGGTTTTAAATCTAAGTCATAAAAGATTCATTTTATAGAAGTTGAGCATAACAAAGAGATAAAGTGTTAGCATACTGAAATATGTCTCTCAAGCCATAGACACATTGACATAATGCTTAGAACAGAAAGGATTCTAACACTGGCTATATTATTGAGTTTTGCTAAGACCAGAAAAGCATACTTTGGATTAAAAAATTAACTCATCAACAAATTTTAAAGAATGACACTTGATTAATTTTGGTGAGTGTCATACTTATATCTGCATTGTTTTTTTCCGACATAGAATTTAGTAAAATCTCAGTGCAAACTTTAATTTAGTGTCCTAAGTTTAAAATTCAATAAACAATAGCTAAAATGTTTGCCACGGCATACATAAACTTAGGGGAAATCAAGACACACACCAGTTGTATCCCCAGATTTTCCTGGAGTACTGAAATAACCACGGAATTCCTCAAAAGGCCAGTTGTGGCGCCTTTTCCCCCTTGTGGATAGTTGAAGAATTCCAGAAGAGATAACTATGTGATTGGTGTGACATTTTCTGTTATTATTTGGCTATCTCTCCTTTGTAAAATCTCAGGCAAAATTATGGCCTCAATCAAATAATTTGGCTCAGAAATTCCAGCACCAAAGGTTACTAAGAGAACCCCTTTTCTGGATAATATTTAGCGCCTAAAAGCAAAGACTGTGTTTTTTTCTCTTTTTCAAGTATGTCCTTGCAGCTTCAGTTTCTGGTAATCAAGAGAGTAGCCAGAATACAGACCCTGGGCTATTGACTCTTCTCAGAAAAAGGGAACCATACCTTAAGGGATTTGGCTTCTTCCTTTACTTGACCTCTAAAACAATAGAGCCCAGCTCAGTAAAAACCAGGTTCCTAGATAGTTTCTTCTTTCTATTAATCCCTGATTTTTGAATATGCTTGCAAGGAGCTTCCTGGAGTTATAACCTTCTCCTTTTTAACAGAATCCTTATGGCTCACACACATAGCTTAAGTATGGTTCACTGTTAAAATTTGATTTATGATTGTAAACTTTCTTCTTTATACCTATGACTGTTTCCCCCCTACCCCGTATAAAGCCCCCTGCTTAAAGATTAAACGTATAGCATTCCTGCCAGAAGATGTGTTGACCCCACATACTCTGTATGTGGTTTCATTGTTTCATATTTAATATTTTGCCGCCCGTACAACCCACTCTCCTTGAAGTGGTTTCCTTGAAATCCCACTAATGACTTTAGGACAGAAGCTGCTTCCAGCAAATGTTTATGATTAATAGTAACTTTTTTCTTCCTCTAATCCCTTCAATTTCCACTGCTCTACACTATTATCCTCAGTTTCCTTCCCTCACCCATAGACTTCCCCTGTTGGGGGCACATTCCTCTTCCATCATTGCCTGGTGTTCCCTTTCCTAATTTATTCCCCTTACCCCTACTCCCATGGTAAGCTTCCTATTGAAGATCATTTCTCCTGCTGTTCATTTCTATTATTTTGGGCATATTATATTTGCCTACAAAGTTTCTTTGTATTCCATATATATCCCATATATGAGAGAACATTCTGGTTTAAAACAATTTATTTTAATAGTTGGAAAAAAAAAACTTTTGTTTCTAGGGAATAACAGTGGGGAATAAGCAGAAGATTAAATAAAAATCACTAATTAATTCATCATACATTCAAAGGTATTGCATAATGTGAAAAAGATCATTATTGTTGTTACCTGATTCTGGATCCACTGAAAAATATGGCTGTCCTTGTAGAATGCTATACACCACTTTAGCACTATTACCGTAATTGGCATCATCTGCGTCTGTTGCAGTCACTTGTAAAACAGATGTACCTATAAAAATGCAACACATACAGAAAACTTAATAGTAGTAAATTTGATTTTATTTCTGAAATAAATCTTTGTTCAAGAGCAGTATGTATTTGAATACATTTGTATAAACAGTATCAGGTTAAAAAAATCACTTTTTTCTTTCCATTAAGGGGAAAAGAAAAACAATATATTTCTAAATCCTGTGTAAGAGCTCTTAATAAAATACAAAACGTATTTTATCTTAAAAATATGAACATAAGAAGACAAATGAACTACATTTTTAATTATGAAAATGGGATGCATACTTACTGATCCAATTGTGGCACATGTATTTTCCCTTTAGCATAGTAATCACTGACTGGAAATGGTATATTTAAGATAAATGTAATATTGATCAGCCTCCTGCTGCTTTTTATTCATGTAAATGAAAATGTTGTTGTTCACATGAAGAGCCATAATTGATATGAAAATGATCCATAGAGCTTTTTAAATGTGTAATACATCATGTTTTTTGTCTCCTTAAAATATAATTATCAGGAATGGAACAATAATACAGTGGACAGTTCACTTGCCTTACATACAGCAGACCTAGGTTCAATTCCTGGAACCAAATATGGTCACCTGAGTGATCTCTAAGATTGATACCTAGACACAGAGTCAAGAGTAAACCCTGAGAGTTACCCTGGGTGGCCCCAAACTAACTATGTATACAATATATAGTATTCATATATTACCTAGAACAATATTATTCATATATGTTCTATTATTATATTGAAAATATCAATTATTATCTGTAATATTTGAATCAGTAAATATTTCAAAATTTAGAAACTATAAGTATGATACATGTATTACTAAAATTAGTATCATACTATTTAATTTTAATTAATAAAATTTAAAATATTTAATTTTTAAGGGGCAATATTATATTAAAATAGCATTTTAAAGGATCTGGCTTAAGAATAAAAGCATAGTATAATTCATGATGAATTTTTAAATATATTTAGCAGATTAAGACAAAAAGTATAGTTTAAAAATATCTTAATTATATGTTGTACCATGGAACCTTGGACAAAATATGGGTATTTTTCTTTGCATTTCTTACTGCAATTTTTAAAGTGTGGTTTAGGGGTTGGAATGGTGGTGCAGCAGTAGGGCATTTGCCTTGCACATGCTGACCTAGGAGGGACTGCAGTTCGATCCCCCAGCGACCCATTAGGTCCTGAGCCAGGAGTGATTTCTGAGCTCATAGCCAGGATTAAACCCTGAGCATCGTCGGGTGTGGCCCAAAACCAAAATCTAAAAAAATAAAAAATAATAATAATAAAATGAATAATAATAAAAGTGAGGTTTAATTTTAAATTTATATTTTAATTTTTCAGTGAGAATTCCACAGAGTGATGGTGAGAGTTTCTCAAATTGTGTGTGCATATCCTTGTACAAATAAAAATAAATTGCTGCAATCCACATTTAGACTAGACAGACAGCTACTTTCAATTTGTTATATATGAGTATTATATGATTTAAGAACAGTCTGTATAATGTCTACTCAAAATTGATTCATATAACATGAGTACCTAGGGACTTCCTCTTGGGGTCTTTGTTTCCTGAACTGTTTTAAAATTGATATGCCCCCTGAGGACACTCAATCTTCTAGATGTAAAGCATAGTTATTGTTCCTAATTAGTAAAACTAACATCAGCACATTATAGATTTGTCATGAGTTTGTAAGACTGTAGACTTTTCAAAAGCATAGCTGAAATAGTTCTATATGGGTATAGAATTTGGCAATCTAACTAACAAAGAATCATTCCCAATCGTTAACCACAGTAACCCCTTTATTTCTATGTCCTCCCTACATACACTCTGGTCACTTTTACAGTTTTCCTTAAGTCTAAGAGAGTTTTGCCAGTTTTATCCAGGTTGTTACTTGTAGCTATTCATATTCCACAATGACTAAAACCACCTGGTCATTTTTTTCACTCCATTCCTAATTCCATTTAGCTTAAATATTTTAAGGAAAACTGTCACTAACCTTTTTTTCTAGGTTTTATGGTTTCGTGACATAAGTGTGTTTCATATTATTGGACTAATTTAAATATAAATTAAAAACAGACAAAAAATATTGGTTAAATGTATAGACAGTTAAAATTGTGAACATTTTTATGTTTTGCATAAAACAATATTTGGAAAATAAAAAATAACATAAATTTCCTAAGGAGTTAAATCCCAAATATTGTAAATTATATGATTTTATTTTTATTTAGTGTTTATCTGTTTCTAAGTCTTGGGGTATACAGATATTGAGAAATTTGTTTGGAACTACATACAAATGTGTACAGGGCTTACTTCTACATCTGTCCCTACTGGCTGTGTTCAGAAAAATTGATTTGGTTCTGGGGATTGAAACTTAATTTTCAGGTGGAAAGGCAGCATCTTGTAATCTTATCTTTTCAGATTTCAGTCTAAATTCTGAGTTCTTAATTATATAAAAAATCTTGATATTTCTATTTCCTATGACTATAATAAGAAGTTATTTCTATGATAAAATGGTATGACCAAAATAAAATTTTTAAATTCAAACTTAAGTTATTATTCAAAATAGTGCAAAGAAAATCTTTATCATTATTGTATGTTAGATAGTCCTGTCATTTCAGGAAAATTTTTTTTATCCAACCTGTCAGTTGGATGAATATTTAACAGGTGAAGCTATTGATTGAAATGCAATGGAATTACAATTCTCAGGATTTACCTTTAATATCAGTTACAAGAATCAGGAGACACATATACAATTTAAAATAATTAAAAATAGACTACCACTTGAATATAGTTCTAGTAATAGTTTTTGTTTTTGAAATAATCCATATCTTATAACTGCATGTTGAAAAATATTTTGCAGACAAACAAATATAAAGTTACTTAATATTAACATATACATACCAACTCCAGACATTTCAGGAACACTGGCAGTATATAACTCTTTGGTGAATTTTGGTTCATTATCATTGATATCATGGATTTTAATAATAAATTCAGATTCAGGCTCCACTTGTCGACCTGTTTTTCTGTCTATAGCCTTGGCACGAAGAATGTACAGAGATTTTTCTTCTCTGTCTAATTTCTTTGCAGCATGAATATCACCTGTATTTTCATCTATAACAAAAATACTGCCAGCCCCATCTCCTGTTAAGATGTATTTTAAATTTCCATCTCCATTATCTTGGTCAGTGTGCAGCTTCAAAGAGGTAGAAAAGAAAAGTTCTATGAATATAGGCATTGTTAATACAGTAAAAAGAGACAGGCACATATAAATTTTACCCTATGTAACTAACCTAGAGAAAATGAAAATGGTTAGGTTAAGACTCATAGTTGGAGAACTAAATATTTATGTTTTTTGTCTTCTTTAAATTTTTAACAATTATATTTGAAAATGATAATGGTCTAAATATATTTTTCTCTTTGGGCCACACCCGGTGAAACTCAGGGGTTACTTCTGGCTATGTGCTCAGAAATCGCTCCTAGCTTGAGGGACCATATGGGCGCCGGGGATCGACCATGGACCATCCTAGGTCAGCTGCATGTGAGGCAAATGCGATGACGCTTATGCCACCCATTTAGGCCCAATGATCTAAATTTAAAATGAAATCAATTGTAGTTTTTAAATCTGTTTCAAAGTATCTTGAAAATAATGCAGCTATAGTTTAAAACTGACGTAGATGAGCAAAATGTATAATACATCAATATAATTACATTACATAAATTCTAAAACTATTATAGGCTTAGAATATAAACATTTATTTTAAGCTGAATTTGCCTCTCAGTAGTACATATTATCACAAATAAAAACAAACATTCCAAACAAGGAATCAATCAGAAAAAGAATGCTAATGACACAAGTTATTATTTATAGAGAATAACACAACAGTCAAAAAATTTTCATTTATTTTAACTGAATATTTTAGATTCATTTAAAGAGGCCATTTATATAAAACCTATGGTTGTCTTTATGGCCATATAATAAATTTTCTAATAAAGCTAATGGTTTTTAAAATGAACTATTTTTAATATGTATGCCATAAAAATTACTGTTTTCGTGTTAGAGTATATTCATTGAGTAATTAAAGAAGATAAATGGACTTTGCATTCTCAGAAACTTTAAATTGGAAAAATATTAATGTTTTTAATATTTGCATTTAACTTAGCATTATTCATAAACTTACCATGTCAGCTCCTAATATGTATTTCATAATTGTCACTATATCCTAGCTCCAATTATTTCTTTATATACTATTCCATTTTGAATTTGGTTATCTAAACCTGTTTTATATAATACCACACTTTAAATGCTTGGGGTTCATATTTTATTACTCCAATTTTACAGTTGATTACAAAGTAATCACATGCGACTACTTATTTTTTTTATTTTTCATTTCTCCACATTCTTTATTTTAGTTTTTTATGATTTTTATTTTAATCATAGTTGCTTACATATCATTCACAGTAACATTTTAGGTACATATTAACATTTAATCAGGGTAATTCCCATCAAAGACTTGTCCTCCCTCCACCTCCTTTCCCTTCTGCCTCCCATATCCTCCACCCTCACTCCTGGGGCTGCTAGAATGAGTGGTCCCTCTGTGCCTAGCTTACTACTTAGTGATCTTACAACTGTTTGGTCATGGTACCTCCATTATATACCCCCCTAATTGGAAGGCGGGACTAGAGGCAACAACTTCTTTTAGATATCTTTCTCATCCATTCGTCTACTCACCCATTCATCCATCTTTATCTCTGTGAAAAAAAACCCATACTGATTGTGTCCTTTCTTGTACCTAATTTATAATTCCTTATCTATTTCAATTTCTTTTCCCTTGGATCTACTTCAATTTCCCATAATAAAGAAGTTAAGAATGGATGTTATTTTAGTATAAAACAATTGATTATATTATTTATCATTGTGTGTACAAAATATAAATTATGTATAAGATTCATGCTTTAATATTTTTCTAGAATCTAATGCAAATTATTGCATTATATTGTATAAACTTTGTGTTCAAATATACAATAAACTTCAATATAAGTGAACATAGTATTTCTAAACATCTTTACATGTTTATCTATTAACTTTCTGTGCAGTTCAATTGCATATTCTCTAATATTATACATTCTGTATTTGTTGATACAACTGACTTTTCACACAATGTAAATAGCAATGGTTCATTTCACCTAGCTTGATGTTCTTTCATTCTCAAAAGACAATTTATAGTTTTAATACCTGATATTTAAATATTTTCTAGCCCATTAACACCAATTTTATTCTATATAGTCTTCCTTAATAAATATTTATCATAATTCATTTACTTTTTCTCCTTTTGGATGTCTTTAAGAAACTATAGATAAGAATAGATATACATTGTTTTAAGTATGGGATACTTGTAATTCTAAATCATTAGACTTTTTGTATTAATTGTAGTAGTTTACCAGTAACTGGAAGTACTTACTAGTTTACCTGTACTTGCAAAAACAAGTGAAAATAAGTGATTAATTTTAATCATTAGAGTCCTAATTAAAAGAATATATGATTTGCCTCTTAAATTAGTTTTTCCTTGTATATATACTATAGGATTGCCATTGAATAATAGAAAAGTGAGAAAGTGAGATTATGATTAAAGTAGAACTTACTTTTTTTTAGTTAAACCACATCTTAGAACTTTATGCATCAGTAATATGTTTTATTTATTTATTTATTTATTTATTTATTTATTTATTTATTTATTTATTTATTTTGGTTTTGGGGCCACATCCAGTGATGCTCAGAGGTCACTCCTGGCTCTGAGCTCAGAAATTGCTCCTGGCTTGTGGGATACTGGGAGATCTAACCACAGTCCATCCAAGGTTAGCATGGACCAGGCAGACACCTTCTACATCTGCACCACTGCTCTATAACCCAGTAATATGCTTTTTTTTTTTTTTTTTTTTTTTTGGTTTTTGGGCCACACCCTGGCGATGCTCAGGGGTTCCTCCTGGCTGTCTGCTCAGAAATAGCTCCTGGCAGGCACGGGGTACCATATGGGACACAGGGATTCGAACCAACCACGTTAGGTCCTGGATCGGCTGCTTGCAAGGCAAACACCACTGTGCTATCTCTCCGGCCCCACCAGTAATATGCTTTAATGGTATCTTTTATTCAATAAACTTAGAAGCTATCTCATAATACACATTTTAGTACTTATTTTTTGTAGTGCTATTTTTTCTCTAAGAGGCAGACAAAGGAAATGTTTTTGGCTTTGTTTTGTTTCTCCAGCCACACCTGGTGATGCTCAGGGGTTACTCCTGGCTATGTCCTCAGAGATTGCTTCTGGCTTGGGGGACTATATGGGAAGCTGGGGGATTGAACCGCTATCCTTCCTAGGCTAACATGCTCAAGACAGACTTCTTATGGCTTGTGCCACCTCTCTGGCTCCCCCAAAATATTTTTAATAAAGAAAATTAATGGGAAAAGGATGGAGAAGCTGGATATAGTATTGACATGTATTAGAATGGAAACATTTAAAATACTTTATTGATTGTGTATGCTTGGCTAATATGTAATGGGATCATTTCCAGTTATTAAATTTGTTAACTACATATATAAACATATATGGATGAAATCAATAAATCTGAGTGGCTGCTATAATAAAAATGGTCATAATAAAATTCTGCATAACATATGTATTTTATATAGAGTGTAGATTCTACCGAGAATATATACATATATAAGTAATAAAAATGTGAGATTGATCACTTGTCAATTTTACCAAAAATATATGAAAACTGAAACAATAGAAATCCAAGTGACACTGTTATAACTGAAAATAGTTCATTCTTTTAGGTTATTTATTAGTTTTCCCAAAGATTATTTATTTATTTTTTTATTTATTTAGTTAGGTTTTGGGCCACACCAGGCTATGCTCATGGAACACTTCTGGAAAGGTCAGAGGGAGTTTTGTGGTGCTAGTGATCAGGCCTAGGTCAACCACATAAAAAAGCAAACCATTAGCCACTGTTCTGGCCTTTCAATTCTTATCCTTTGAGAACCATTATAAGACATAAAAACTAAAAGGCAGGAACATGTTTAAATAGTTTCAAATTTTCAATGAAAATTTTATATATACAGAGAAAAAATATTTAGCTTATATCTATTTTCTTTTATTAGACAGAATTATATACAATTCATTTCTATTAAACTTATTGTTTTGCATTTTTATATTCCATTTAGTTTGTTATTGCAATATTTTACAGCTTTAGGAACCTGCTATCTTAGTATTAATGGAGCCCAGACAATGTTTTTTGGAAGGGGGTTCAGAGTTGTCAGCCAGAAAGACAAATCAATATAGATGAGACAACTATAGAATCCTTATTTACAGAAAAAAAAATGTCCAGGACTGTAGTAGCTCAAAGGCATGAATACTACATATATCTGAGAGGCAAATCCCAAAGATTAAGGAGATTGGTAGGCTGAAACATATTCAGAGGAGGGTTTGCCCCCTCAGGAAAGAGTCTACAGGGAAATGGAAAGGTGATGTTAAACATATGAAAGAACCATCAAGAGTACGGCACTTTTCTTGTAAAAACACCCAGATTAATTTTTATGTGTGCAGAGAACTTTAGGCCATGAAGTTCAGGAAAATTGTAAATAAACATCTCCCAGAAGCCATTCTTTGCTATTTTTTCCCTCTAGAGAAATCATTCTTGTCTCAGAAACTTCTTTTATTTTTTATCCCGCACACCTCTATAAGATTCTTTCAATGAAAACTAGTTTTGCTTCAAAAAAAAAAGTCAGAAAACTGAATCAGTATCTTCTACTCAAGTTTAATTTTTTTATTATTATTTTTCTTTCTCTACTTAGATTCAAATACTTGTGGAGACAATTTATCATTTATTTATGTATTTATTTACTTTTGGAAATCTCCCAATTGTACTCAGGGATCTCTTGTAGATTCACTGCATTCCAGCTTTTATGGTGTATCATTTTTCTGATCAGAAATTTCCTTAATGAAGAATACCACTAACTCCTTAAAATTAGTACTCCATTAATAAAACTCTTTCATATTAAAATGATAAATAAAAAGGGAAACTTTTCAGGTCTAGGAAATGTCTCAGAAGCCTCAAGAATAGCATTCTTGACATACAGTGCCCAGATCCAAACCCGGGCACAATATAACTTCAGCTAATTTTTTGAAATAAAATTCAGTATTAAGTCATGCTGACTGGAATTAAAGTTAATGCTCATATAAATTTAAATGTTTATAGGAGCCAAAGAGTTAATACAGGTTTTTGACTTGCATTCAGCCAAGCCTGGGTTCAACTTTAAGTACCACATTAGATATCTTGAACACTTTCAGTAGTGATCCCTGAGCACATATTCAGGAGTATATCTAAAGCATTTCTCTGTGACTCCAAGTCCTAAATAAACAGTTGATGGATAAATAAATATTTATAAAGTTACAGGACTTTCAGAATAGGTTTGCTTTAAAAAATATTGAATGTGGGGCCTGAGTGGTGGTGCAAGCAGTAGGGCATTTGACTTGCACACGCTGATCAAGGACTGACCACGGTTTGATCCCCCAGCATCCCATATGGTCAGTAAACCAGGAGCAATTTTTGAGTGCATAGGCAGAAGTGTCACCAGATGTGACCCCCCCAAAAAAAAACAAAGAAAAAAATTGAATGTTAATTACCAAAAAAGTGTTTGTAACAAAATGGTAATATTTTAGTGATTCAGAGTTGTATTCTTTGTAATTTAACTTTATTTTCCTAGTTCTACCTTCCTTTAATTCCTGCTATAATATTTTACATAGGTGTTTAATTCTATAATTTAAAATGCCATCTAGATAATTGATTACTTACAATTTAAACACATATTTTAAGTCTTTGATTCACAGTTCTCTTTTCATAAAGAAAACTCAAATAGATGCATTCTGTAACCTAAAACAAAAAGTTATTTTAAAATACTAAACTGCCCTATTATGTAAATTTAACCACACATTTATAATTACGGATAATCAACAGGCAAACCAATTATGTAACACTTAAAATAAATGAATTACATTTGAATAAATGTAATTTTTAACATTATGATAATATGAAAAATAAAACAGTGGAAATTGTGATAGAAAATATTATTTAACTTTTGTAAAGTGAATCCCACACAAAATGCTTTTCAGATCTGAATGAACCAAATAGCTTTCTCACTCTGTAAATAACATGCTTGTATTAAAAAAAAAATCTCTGAAAGTACAATGAATCCTTAAAAAGATATTTTTTCCTGAAAATGTGAGTCATTATTTTCTGAATGGAATCAGTAATACTTTTATACTGTTATAGTTTTTAGTTTGTCTTTTTAAGAAATTTGGAAAGAAATTATGTATCCACAAATCACATAGTGTTTAGAAAAGTATGAAATGCATTTTAAATGCATCATTATAATTTGTTTTATAGAACAAATTGACTATTCTACAAAAGTGCTCACACACTTTCAAGATTTATATTTTGATCTGCCAATGCTACTATATAATAACAACAATTGAGTCTATAAACAGAGAATACTGGCTTGCCTAGCCTGTATAAGAGAACACATGCAACCATTTAAACCAATGTATGTTAATAATAATAATAATAGTAGTAAAATAGTAATAATAATAGGAATTCATTTTTTTGCCTGTATACCTTCAAGATTCTGACTGGGATGTACCATTTTGTCTTTTCATTTTCATGCATTCAAACTCTGACCAAAACCAAGTATCTTCATTGCCATTCTTGATATTTAACTTGTTGATTGAATATATTGAGAATACTAAGTCTACACAATCATGTGAACTCTTATGTATTTTATACATGACAATATAATCATTTATTCATTTATAAACCGTAAGGGTAAAAGGGATTGTAGAGTTGGTATGATGATTTCTTAGAAATGGCCACTCACTCTGGTTTGAGCCTTGTCAATACATATGTTCCACCTTCTCTCATAGTAGTTATAAGTAAAGGTATTTTATGTAAAATCATTTTTGATTTATAAACAAACAGTTAAAAAAAAGTACACAGATATATTAAGAATATTACTAGCCGTTTTGCTTAGGAGAAATTTTTTTGCAATTGTAGATACAAGCATAAAAAATTAATGAATTAAATATACTAAGCAAAATATTATATCCCACTAAAATGTTTGAGCACATGTTTAAGAGCCTTGCCTTCAATATACAAGTGAAATTAAAAAAAAAGTTACAGGATGTGTATCAAATCTTTCTTAGTTAACCAGCAACAGAGGTTTCTCAAGCATTGTGCCACAAAATCTGAAGACACAAAATTGATCATTGTAGCCTTGGAAGTCCCACATTTGCTCTCAGTGGCAAAGGTAATACTAGGGAAGCCCAGGAACTAACATAACAGTATCCATGTCTTCATAGTAACAAAATCCTTGTATATCTTGTTCTACAGTGAAATTATCTTTTGCAACTTAAACACCATGTGGTAATCTCTCTACCCCAAACAATGAAAATACAAATTACAAATGTAAATTTTTAAAGAAGAATATAGGGATATATTAATATCCCACAAATCATTTTTAGAAATAAGAAGGCAGTATTAATAATATTGAAAGGGCATTATCTCAGAGAGATCATGCAATTGTTACTTCATAGAGTGCTTATAATAAATTCAAAATACACAAAGAAAACTTTATAATGTAAGAGGAATAGGTGCAAAATCAAATCCCAGTTCATTTTCTAAAAAATAATTAGATTTTATTTCTTATAAAACTACTGTATTACATTACATAAAATAAAGTTATTAAATGATAGAAGTCATTATCACATCATAGTAAGTTAGGACCTATTCACCTATAATTAAAGCATAAAAATTTCAAATTACAACTGGTTTGCATTTTATTCAGTCTTAATTTTTTACCTAATATTCTTTATTTCAAAGAACTTTTATTTTAATTACCTCCACAGTAGTAAGTGGTACATTTCTTGTGTGCTTTAGCATTTTCTCTACTACAGAAGTTTACAAAATTATTTGGTCTATCATCTACCTTTTTAAGAAAAGAAATAAGTAAAATATAAAAATTACTAAGTCCTTTGGGAAATCTATCTTTTTAAAGGAAACATATAGTTACATAATTTCATGAGGCAGCTATAATTTTCCTGAATCTTTCCAGCAATGTCCTGGAGACATATACCACTTTAGAAAAACTGCTCTACATGAATTTATGCAATATTTTGCTGTTCTCATGATTAGACTAAAACTAGGAACTATGTGGTGTTCAATACAGTGGGGAAAATTGCCATTTCATCCTCTGATGGATACATGCTGTCAGTAAGAGATAACTGTTTAAGTTAATTTATTTGCTCAGTGTCTTTACTGTACCAATTCTCCCCTTCCTCTTTCCCTTTGTATTCTTGGGAAAGGAATGACTATGTTTTGTCTTCACTTCAGGATTATGATTATCCTCCATTACTTAAACATAAGGTAATCTGGGTAATCATCTAGAATTAGTCTACCATTTATTCAAGCTTTGTTATTTATGATATCACTATGCCCTTTTCTACTTCTCATTTCATGTTTTATATTATATCCTAATATTACATAATGCTACATTCCCCTCCCCCAGTTATTTATTTATTTATTTATTTATTTTTAATTTCTTTATAGTACTTAGATTCACTGAAATGCCTCAATTTCATTGTATGGTTTTGTACTACATTATAAGACACACAAAATAACTCACAATACAAAACATCCCAGAATAATTTTCTATTTTCTTTCTCAGTATGATTTATATTATGTGTAATCCTATTCTGAACTTTTATAAATAGTACTTTATATCAATTATCACATGTGTTTGTTTTTCTGTTTTGTTTTTTGGGCCACATCGGGTGATGCTCATGTCAACATGTCAATCAAATGACAAAGTTGTCATAAAGAGTAATACTTTAAATTGTTTCTATTGATTTTGGGGAATATCTGGTCATTCTCAGTGTCATTAGACCACTAGAGATGGCACTCAGGCAATTTTTATTACAGAAGTCTATACTCAAATCATGTGCTTGAGCACTTATGCTATAAATTGGGAATTCAAGTTAATTTCCTTGTACATTGCCAGTAAATATCAATTTAATTCATAAAATATATATTAAACTAAGGATATCAACTAAAATTAATCAAAAGAATACCAAGTAGATTATACTGTTTGGTTAATTAAAAAAGAAACATTACAGGTCATTCTGCAATCCTCTTATACCAACACTTTTAATATTTTTCAGTATCTACAATGCCTTTCTGAGTGGTACAGTTGTCTGGACAATAGGTTATATTAATACCTCTACAAGATAATTTTTCCATCTCATTGTTCTAGTTTAAGATTACCTCCATTTCCTTTATATAATTTGTTGATAAATTTGCATTGTTGATAAATTTCTGTTTAGCTCTAGTACTCCAGTGTCTAGAGCAGTACTGTTTCAGTTTATCTTACTAAAAGTCACGTTCTTTTTGTTTTGTTTTTGTTTGTTTGGTGCCACAACAAGCAATGTTCAGGGTTTAATCCTGGTTTTGCATTCAGAATTACTCCTAGTAATGCGCAGAAGACCATGGAGAAATCTAGGAACAGAATCTGGGTTGTACGTGTTCAAGGCATATGTCTTATTACTGTATTAACTTATATAAATTTTGCGAATAAAGAACATTTTTATAAACATGAATGCAGGTTTTTATGTGCTATACTATTTCAAATCCTTTTTTTAAAAATATTAATGTAGTATCATATGCAACGATTATGCCTATTTTCTTTCTTCTTTTTTGGTCACACTTGATGGTGCTCAGGGGTTTCTCCTGGCTCTGTGCTCAGAAGTCACTCTTGGAAGGCTTGTAGGACCATAAAGGATGGCAGGATTCAAACTGGGGTCCGTCCTCAGTTGTCCTCGTGTGCAAGGCAAATACCTTACTGCTGTGTTATCATTCCAGTCCTAATTATATCTATTTTATGAGAATCTACAAAATGTATTTTAAATACAGCTGTATTAATTTGCATTTGCATTAATTCTCAATAACGAAAGATTTCTATATTTCTATATGTTAGTTGCTTTAATAAATAAGTATTGAGTGATATTTAACTGAAAGTCCACTTGAAATTTCCTAATGGAGTTTGCATAATGATGGGCATATTTGAATATGAAGTTTACTCTCTATATCATCTTTGATGAAATGAGATTTTGTAAAGATATCTTTTCAATTTATTATGTAGAACCTTGCTTTTTTTGTTTTTTGTTTTTTTGTTTGTTTGTTTTGTTTTTTGGGTCATACCCGGCGGTGCTCAGGGGTTATTCCTGGCTGTCTGCTCAGAAATAGCTCCTGGCAGGCATTGGGGACCATATGGGACACTGGGATTCGAACCAACCACCTTTGGTCCTGAATCAGCTGCTTGCAAGGCAAATGCTGCTGTGCTATCTCTCTGGGCCCAGAACCTTGCTTTCTTATTGAGTGATATCTTATTGGGTGATTGTCCTTGTAGATATTGATTATATATGCCTTTTGAGGATATTTTATCCAAATCTATAATCTGTCCTTTCATTCTTTCATCAGTGAAAATGCAATCTTTTAAATTTTAACAAATTCAGTTTTAAAATAAATTTAAAAATTAACAGTGTTCTCATATATAAAATGTTCAATCTCCAACATCTATTTTTTCAGCATTTTCATTGATTTACCTGTGCATTTTAGGAAACTTTATTTTGCATTACCCTTTATAAAAATAATACTTTTTAGAGATTTCTATTTATTAATACATAATTATATAAAATATTTTCTTTTGACCATATTTTTTGTTGCTTGTGGGTCATCATCTTTGTTGCTCAGGGATTATTCTTGACTCTGCACTCTGTATTCACACCTAGTATAGCTCAGGAACATATGTGATGTCTGGGATTGAACCAGGTTAGACAGTTTGCAAGGTAAACATGCTATAGCTCTTCAAATGTCATAACTGCTATACTATATCTTAGGCCCTATATCTGTAATTCTTTATTAATCTATCCATCTATTCTTTTGCCAATATTATCCTATGGTAATTGAAATAAAACTATTTTCACTTCATATTTTATATTTATTTTAAGTGATGAACATTATTTTAGGATGAGGATTATATTTATTATATTTACAAAAATAAAACTCATTTACTTATGCTGTTATTAGTATATTCTTCCAAATATGTTAAAAGTAATATTTTTCATGTGTTTTTCAAAATGTAACCCAGCCCAAAATATCTTCATCAAGAAAGTATTCAGTCCTAACTAAATAGCAATCCACCATTGATTAAAATGAATTAGAGTATCATCAAACACTGACCTAAAACAAAGTCATTATCAAAATATATGACAACTTATAGAGATTCTGTAACACAAATAACATTAAAATGCTATGGAACAGATACTAAAAAAATGAACCACAAATTACCAGGAGAGAAACAATTTGTATGGGTATATTCGAAAAATTAATCTCTATTAAATATCTAAGAACACATCTCCTAATTATTAAAGCTAAATTAGAAACAAGAGAGATAATTTCTACTTCCTTGTGCATACTAACTGAAAATGAACTAAATATATGTAGTTAAGAAAGGTATAATAATTTTCATAGAACATTATTACTAGCCCTCTATATACTTAGTAATTAATTACTGAATAGAAAATAAGTTTATTTTACTACCAATACACATTCATAGTTTATTTAAAAGTACTGTATTTGCTGGCATATAAGATGACCCTTCAACCCATGAAAAATTTCCTAAAAGTCGGGAGTCATATTACATGCTGGTATACGGCATGCTGAAACTTGTTCCAGCTTCAGGGATGAGTGATCTGCACCCCCCTTACTTTTAAGAAGTAACTTACTTTTAAGACTTCTAGGAAGTTTTTCATGGGTTGAAGGGTCATTTTATACATCGGCAAATACGGTAGTTATTTCTTAGAGTATTTCAGATTATTGAGGATTCAGTTTTAAATCTGCATTAATGTTCTAATTATCTATTACACTCTGTGTTAGCCATTCTTGCTAGACATTTCCAAGGATAAATAAGCAGCTCCTGTAATGCTAAAATACATTGTTCTCTATAAGATGAATACAGATTTTCATTAATGCTTTCTATATAATGGCATACATTTCTTTTTATCATCAAGGACTCTTTATTCACCTCGATCTATTCATCTGAATGAACATTGAGATTCTTTTAAACCATAAAAATATTTTTGCTATATTTATACACCTGATTGGTATCATTTAACCTTGGTTAATTTGTCTGAAGTATTGTTCTTGGCATAGTAAGCAAACATATTTACTTCAATTGCTGTGTTTGATAGTGTGATAGTAAATAAAAACACTATTGCCTATTAGAGTTAAGGTAGAAAATAATGTATTAGTTTTTCTGTCCTTACTAAATCTGGAATTTTTTTGGCATTTCTATAGCCCTGAATCAAGCCCTAGGGCCAAAGTTAGTTCACAAACGTCCACAAAGATCTCTTCCAAACAGCCCATTCCTCTTTAGAGAAAAAAAAAAAAAAGATATGCTGTAATTGGAAAGCAGTAAACAGGGAAAAAAATAATAGGGAAAAGAAATATTGGCCTGAATGACTATATTATTTAGGATTGATCTGAGTTGTCCATCTACAAGTGATAGCTATTATCAGTCTGGAATATAATAGCTCTATGCTATCTCCAGAATGCAAAAAATATCTGGAAGTGATATTTAATCCAGACATTACACTAACTGAAACAAATTAGTCAGAAAAGGGCAGATACAAATGATTCCATTGGTATAATGTGTAAATTAGCCAAACACAAGCATAAAGTTCAGCAGCAAGTGGTTCAGGATAAGGGTGAGAAAACAGAAGTTATTGATTAATGTGCTTATTGGAAGATGAATAAACCCTAGATATCTGCTCCCTTTATTTGTACCTATAATAGAGCTCAAAGTAGTACAAACTTTAAAAAATATATTAAAATAAACAATATGTTTGAATTATTGTTGCTATTTCTTCCTAGCAGAGTATCAATGGATTTAATATTTTACTTGTAAAATTAAAAATATTTTTATAATTCATTATTTGTATATTATAAATATCTACACTTTACTACATATCAGCCCTAATTTTCACATTTTTGTTATATTTTAAAATGAACTGAAGTTACATTACTGAGATTACCTTCTATAATTCTACTTTCCCACAGAATATAGCTTTAAGTGTTAAAAAGTAAGGTTATAATTTAAACTAATATTAAAAATAAATTTTATTTAAAACGAATTATTTTGCAGTATCATATTAATAAGCCTCAACTTGACTGACATCATATCCCTTAAGGGTATAAGGTGCTATCTTATAATGGAATTCTATTTCTTTTTTTTTTTTTTATTTTGTTTTGAGGTCACACCCAGCAGCGCTCAGGGGCTACTCCTGGCTTTATGCTCAGAAATCGCTCCTGGCAGAAGGCTCAGTGTACCATATGGGATGCCAGGATTAGAACCACTATCCTTCTGCATGCAAAGCAAATGCCTTACCTCAATGCCATCTCTCAGCCCCTTATTTTATTTTATTGTTTTGGGGCCACACCTGCAGGCACTCAAAGGTTACTTCTTACTGTGTGTTCACAGATGACTCCTGGCAGGCTCAGGGGATCATATGAGATCCCAGGGTTTGAACCCAGGTCTGCTACGTGCAAGGCAAACGTCCTATCTAGTGTGATATTGCTGTGGCCACTTATTATTTAGTTTTTTAGTGAGTACTAGAATTATAGTCTTAAGTTTATACAGAAAAATAATGATTACAATTTTATTAATAGTCACTCTATTTTAGCTAAAATTCTTTTCCATATGCCGTTTTAAAACAGAAGTTACATTCTGGTATCATTATATTAGTCTGATTATTTTATTACTTGTGTCAAGTGTCTAGTTAAAAATTATAATCAATGATGGATAGAAAAAGTGCATAGTTTCAATATGTTATTTCAAGCGTTAGCTCAAGAAATCTTTAACATTCTATTGTGTCTTAAAAAAAAGATTTTCTTTATTCTTTATTTAGTATCAACTCACTCAACCGTTTATTTTTTTATAGTTGCTTTGTAACTTATTTTTTGCAGAAAATTTTGAGGCTTAAATTTAGTTCTAATTATGAAATATTTAATTTGCTGCCATATTAGACTTAGAGCAAACAAAAATAGCCCAAGAATCTGATATATAAAATTAGCTTTTAAATTTTTTATTACTTTCAAATTCACAATAGGCCATAATAAAATTACTTACATATTTGTTTGTGAAGCACTCCAAAGCAAAAAATTATTGAACTTAAAATATGGTATGTTAAGTTAAATATATATATATATATATATGAATAGATGTGAGTTATGGTAAAGCTAATTCAATTTTATCCACTAACAGTATTTTCAACTACTATGGCACAGTGGATAAGAAACAGAGATGTGACATGCATCAACAACATACTGTCTATCCTTTAAAGTAAACTGTTTAACAAACTCTTAAGATTCCCTGAGAAATAAAACTTGAACCTTAGAATTCTTTGTGTGCTGCAGTTTAAGGTTGATACTGTGAAATCTCCTAGATTTTATGACATAAGGCAAATCATCACAAAAATACTAATATTTTGATTAAATAATGATGCTGTATAACTACAGTACATAGTTTCTAGCTGGGTAGAAGACATAATATGTTTATGGTTTAAACGAAGATGGGAAAATATTCAATATGAAAAGATAGATATGATGACTTGCCTTCTATATGATATAACTCAGTTATTCACTTGTGTTTCTTGATTACTTGTATGATTTATAATAAAGATTGGTATGAAGTAAGATATTTAAAGTGTTTAAGTATGATTTGTAAGTATTTTGTAGAAAGCTTTTCTGAATTACAAGTACAATAATGTTATAGTCATTCAAGGACAGAATATTTTTAGATAAAAAATGAATGGATGATAAATATGAACAAAATGCCAGAAAGGCAGAGCATCTATTTTTATTCTTATTTTGTAATTACTATAAAGTCACTAATAGAATAAGTCTCATTAGCTGAGTTAAAGTTAAAAAAAAACAAAAATGAGTAAACATGTTAAATACATTGAAAAATAAAAATGTCAGAAAATATTCTATTTTCTAAAAACTGTACAATAACTGGTTCAAGTCAAACTTCTTAAAAATGAATTAGTGGGGCCCGAGGGATAGCACAGAGGTAGGGCATATGTGTTGCACGTGGCTGACCCAAGACTGACTTGGGTTCTATTCCTGGTGTCCTATATAGTCACCGTGCCTGCCAGGAGCAATTTCTGAGCACAAAGACAGGAGTAACCACTGTGCATCACTACTGTAACCCAAAAAACAAAAATAAAATTAATAGCACCACTTAAAATGATTATCTTGAAATTATGTTTTTACTTATAATATAACATGGATTATTAATGGCCTGAGGAATCATACAGATAGTTTATATAATAACATTTGAGGTATTTTGTTTAGGAGTTAAAAATGAAAAGAAACAACAGCAGAAATTAAACAATATAATATGTCAGGTTTATAAAATTAATGTGGAAAATTTGAAGATTTAAAATAAATTGTGAGCAGAGAAAATTTTCAGTTATTGTGTAAACTACAGATGATTAATTAAAAAGTTTCTTAGATATGAAGTGGCATAATATTTCACCCTTTCACAGGAAATTTACCCATCATTCAACATGATTTAATGAAAACTTTTAAAAGGTCTGAATCTCCTTTTATTGAAAACATTAAGGTAGAATTCGGGAGATAAGCAATACATCACCATTAACCCTAAGAAATAATGAGTGAGCTTCCTCCCACCCCCCAATTAGCATGGCAGACAATGTTGAATTACTAGTAAACCCATCTCTATTTATAAAATGAAATTCAAATTTAAGTGAACCTAGCAAAAAATAAATCCCTGATTTTTTTTAATATAATTTTTATTTTGATCATAGTGTCTTACATATTGTTGACAATAACATTTTAGGTACATATTTACATAAAATCAGGGGGGATTCCCATCACCAAATTGTCCTCTCTACACCTCCGTTTTTGTCCTACCTCCCATTTCCTCTTCCCTCACCCCCAGGGCGGCTAGAATATGTGGTCCCCTCTGTATCCAACCCACTACCTAGTAGTCTTGCACCTGTTTGGTCTTGATGCCTCCTTTATCTCCCCCTCTAACTGTAGCCAGGACTAGCTAGTTCAAGTTGCATGGTTTTGCCGGAAAAAGAGAAGATATATAAACTGGGGTAAGAGTCTAATACTCCAAAAATGGGTGGAATCCTTCTAGAGGCTCTCACCATTGATTTGGGAGATGAAGGAGAAAAAGAAGGTGAAATACTCCACCAGTACCAAAAAAAAAAAAAAAAAAGGGTGTCAATTATCCGGTGAGGACTCCAGCTATATGGATAAGCACCACAAAAATAGACGAAAAAAAAAAAAAAGAAAGAAACAAAAACAAACAAACCAAAAACACGCCATGGTCTTGAAATAAGAAACATGGCATAGCACATAACGAAAAAAGAGAAAAGAAGAGAAAAAAAAATAAGTATATTTGGGGACAACGATTTCAATAATCACACCCAAACAGAGAAATCGACCAAAATAGATAGGTAAATAAAAATAATAATGACAATAATAAATGAAGGTAAAAAATATATATATATATGTATATATATATATAAAATAACCAAGGTTTTGTGCTTTTTGTATTTTTGTTTTTTCCCCTCCTGCCCTGGCACAGTAAATATTGGGGTCATTCAAAAAGGAATTCACTTGGCCTAAGAAATAAGGGGTTTCTCCGTCCTTGGAGTATACTGTCATGGGATCAGCTCTAGACTTTGCTCAGGATCATTTATTCTCCCGGTGGTGTTTTTTTGGTGTGTGGAAGACTTCTGTTCTGTCCAGGGTGACACACTCAGAGCTCTGTGTTTAGAGGTCTCAGTATCTGCACAGATCCTGAGGTGGGACTTATGATGAAGTCAGTCTTTGTGGTTCTAGAGGTTCTGTTACCTCAGTGTCATTTTAATCCATCTTCTGTGGTTGGTGATCTTGATCTTTGCACTGAACCTAGGATGACACCTAGGATAGCGTCTTTCTTTGTGCTTCCAGAAGCCCCATTCTGTTGCAGTTGTTTCTGTCAGACCTTTGGGACTGGGGATCATGATTATTGTACAAGTCATAGTTCGAACCCTAAATTAGGGCTTTTTTTATTGGTCCCAAGATGTATACTGTCTGGTCGTTGTTCTAGTAGCCAGTCATCTGTAAGTCACGATCTTGGCTTTTGGACCTACCAAAGGGTGTCGAGTCTTCTGGTTTTGTCTTGTCGTTAGCTGGTAAGGTATGCTAATCTGCTCTCAGGTCAAGTTGTTCACGTTTTCCTCAATGTCAGGATATCATGTTAGAGCTGGTCCTTGTTGTTGACCCCGCAGTATTAAGGCTGTCTCAGATGGAGTTTGTTTCCTGCAGCTGATGTGAAGAGCTATGCCAATTCTATGTCTGGGATCCAGGGTTCAAGGCTGGATGAATGGTATCTAATCACCTGAGGTCTAAGTTGATTCCACATGACATATTTTCAAGGTAGGAGATATCCCTGTATTGTAAACAACTATGAGTTCCCATCTCTAGTAGATAAGAGCTCTTTTTTTTTATATGTAAGATTTCCCCTTTATTTAGTGTGTCTTTGCAGGGGGAAGTGGTGCCACATTATATTGTCGGTGTAGTTGGGGCTGGACAGAGGGGATAACAGACACAGGTCACATACCCAAAAATGATAAAAAAAAAAAAGAAATAAATAAAAATGTATGTGCTCGCAAATGTATATGTAGGACCAACATTTAAAAAAATAAATAAATAAATTTAAGAAAAGAAAAAAAAAGAAGTAAAATGAGTTAGCGAAGTTTTTAAAGGACCAAAGTGGTGCAAAAGACTACCTTATATTTGGGGGAGAGCAGGTAATGAGGTGGTGTATTACAGGTCCTATGCCTATGTTGGAAGTACAGTTTTTCCCATTGTCTTTTGGGTTTTTCTTGTGATGTATGGGTTCCCAGGCATCTTCCTATCTAGCATTCCCTTGCTATTCTCTCCTCTCTTCTCACCACTTTCTTTTTTACTTTTTTTCTTTTATATTCTTTTCTTTACTTTCTATCCTTTCTCTTCTCCCTTCTTTCTAATGTATTTTTCTCTTTTCTCCCTCCCTACCCCTTCCATACACCTTACCCTTTCCCCCCTCTGGAAATCCAACTATCCCTCCACCCCTCAATCCCATCCAGACCTCCCTCTATATTAAAACACTGCACCCTCAGTCCTTAATCTATTAGGCAACAAGATCGACCTCCTACCCCAACGAACCAGTACCCTGATTTTTTATAGGGGTGGGATATAAGCAATGTCAAAACACTTTCCTGATCTAACTATAGAATGGTTTAATATATGTGACCAAAACTTAGATATTTTTGTGTATATACATATGCATACATATGTAACTATATACACATTGCCATGTTGTTTTAAATCTATCATAGTTAGCTTGCTGAAAACTTGAGTTGATTTACAATGTCTGTTTAAAGAATGTAAGAGGAAGAAAAACACTTCAAAACCCCCCGCCCCAAATGCTACCTTAATTGAATTGCTTTTGCTATTACTGTTAACACTAGTTAGGAACCAAGTCAATATGGAAGGGCTAGATGTTGAAAATTAAAATACAGCTCTGTCTTAAGCAAGTCACAGAAGAGACATTGGAGTTAGATAAAGCAGCACAGAACACCATACATACAAGGATATGAAGAGTTGTTCTTTTAGCTTGCAAGGAGGGTATATTTCAGAAATCTGTCACATATATTTATTTACCAGAAAAAGTTACATTAGATAAAAACTACATTTAGAATATCCCTCTAGTATCCCACCCCCACTGTTTTATTATAATCTTATTGGTACTCTTTTAAGCAAATTAGAGCAGGTTGCTTAGATCAACATTTCCTCAATCCGTGGCCTCAAAGGGGTCTGTCTCTCTATATGAACCCTGCCTGAGAAACACTAGCCTAATTTTTCTCAAGGCATTTCTTGGAATGAAGGAATCTTGCTAAATTTCAATAGAAATTCTCATTGTAGTTGATATAATTAGAGTGAGATATAAATACAGTAATGAAACTTAAAAATTCTGTTAGCAAAATAATGAAGGTTAAAAAGTAAGTTCTTTACTATTATGAAAAAGCCTATTTTTAAATTGACTTTTTTTGCTCTGTGCTTAGGGCATATTCAAATAAATAATTAAAATGTCTATTCATTATAGATATATTCTAAACATAATTGATACCAGATGAAAACTAATAAAGTCTATGGAATGCTACTGTAGCTCCTTAATTAGAGTGTTAAAACTATCAAATTGTGTTCATTAAAAGAAAATTAAAGACAAATCCAAACATTTCATGGCAAATCCAGCTACAGATGAAACCCCCCTTGTATACAAAATATATGCTATGTTCATAATCCATATAGTATGAATAGACATCTCTTGAAAATGCCCTGGGCTAAAATCCATGAGAATTATTACATGACTATTACATTACATGACTATTGTTATATAATTATTATGCCCAAGCCACATGACTTCCATTACCAACTCTAGAAGTTATGAATAAATATATTTTAGGTCTAACCCAGATTCTTGCCACATATTTACTCTTCATGTAACAAAGAAAGTATCAGAACATATTTAAAAAAATTTAACAACTGTACTTATGTCTTTTGAAAAAATATTTCTTTTTGCTCAAGTTATATAATTTGCTACATTCAGATACAAGGAAATTAGTTTTACGAACTTATGAGTCATTTGTTAAACATATAAAAGAAGCAGTCCAAATATATATTATTGAAAAAAATGATAAAAAGTTTGTATGCGTTCAGAGTTATTTAAATGAACAACAGCTCCTACATTTAAGTATATGAGTTGAAACTTTTCCCAGAATTGTTTGTACAGTCTGGAGGTTGAAAACTACAAGAGGAGTAAGAAATTCTACAGTGTTACATCTTATCATCTAAGATTGTTTCCTCATCCTTTCTTAGTCAAAAGGCTTTATATATGAAAATGTTTTTGTAGCTAAAAATAAATGTAAGACCCAAATTTTATGGTGTCAAATTTACCAGAACATAGTTCCATAGTTATTTCAGACTAGTCATAATGTCTACAGCTTTGGCACTATTAGGATGCCTATTAATGCAGTTTTAAGACCAAATAGTTTGCTGTTCCTAAACTAGCAACATGGCAAATTCCTCATTTTGATGGAGAATGAGTTGCAATGTGCTAATAAGTTGCTCTTCTGATAAATGGTTAACCTTATTATCTAGTCTTATAAAAAAAAAAGAAATGTAATGAAGAGAAAAGAGAGGTAACACGTGAAATAAAAAGTTAGTTGTAAAGTTATTGCTATACCAGAAAGGAAACAACTATATTATTTCTATATGAGTATCACAAAGAAAAATAATAATAGTGTTAGTTAATATACTCCAGGGGTGGCGAACAAATTCAACACAAAGAGCCAAAATTTTAAACTGTGAGAGTCAGAGAGCAGTGAGTGACCTGCCAAAACAGACACTCACACAAAAGCATATAATTTTAACAATAATATATTAAACACATATTGCATTTTGCCATTTTAAGTGAGGGTAAAGATCCTGTCCACCACCCCTACTCAAATCTAATATCAAATATTTGCAAGAGGTGGAGGAACAGGAATGCCAAGACTTCCCCCCCATAATACAAATTTATTTCCCCATAAGAAATATTTAGTTATTCTAATCCTTTAAATGTGTTATCTCATAAATGTTACATGATTAATAAATATGTGACAAGAATCTGCTTATAGGCAATGGCAAACATCTATATGATGAATGTGATGACTTGACCACACCGGCCCTATTGTTTTTAATAGTTTTGTGTGTTTAGATTTACGAGTATGATTAAAATAATCTTTCATAAAGTTCATCAGCATAAAGGCATAAAGAGAAAGGATATTTAATATGATATGATACAAGACAAATCATGTTTTTGTCAGAGAATGACAATGGCTAGAAATTTATCTTGAGAGAAAACAAAGCACTAATTCTAAATGTATGAATTACTTTAATGAAAAATAGACAAAACTCACAGTAATAATAGAAAGGCATTTACCTTAAAAGGAGCAGCTCTCGTAATGCATAATCACTCATGAGCTTGTGAGAGGTCAGAGATTTTGTGATTTAGAAATAAGAAAGTATGTATGCATTTGCAAATATTAATTTAATAATAATTCTAATGATTGAAAATTTATAGAAAATTAGTTACTAACTCTAATAGTGGGTTTCCAATAAAGGATGGTGGCTTTTAATGTCAAATACTAAAGGCATCAATAAAAATAAATATGTTCATTTTATGGCACTACTCGTTTGGTTTAGACACTCAGTATGAAAACTGGTAATAAAAGGACTGGGTATCACACAAAGTCTTGGAAAAAAATATCAGTGTTTGCTATTTTAGTGAAATAAATATAACCCAATAGTCATAAAACAATCATTTTCAGATACTCACAGTCAGCACGAATATATTTACAAAGAAAAACTTTTATCATTTTTCTGACAAAGTTATATAGTGAACAATGATTTGCAAATTGATTTATAGAATAAATTAAAAACAAATTTATGTAAATACTTATGCAAGATTAAATAAAGCTGACCTTAGACAAATTACACAGTGAACAAATGCTTACATCCACACATATGAGTAGTCTGAATGATTGTGGATTCTAGAGAATTGAGAGTAATTGCACTGACATAAAGTATTAAAGCAACTCAGAAGAGATATTATCATGTGTAACAAGCTTGCAAGAGGAATTTCTATTAAAAAGCATATGAAACAAATTAAATGGGTTATCATGGTGTTTACGAGTTTAATCTTTATAGAGAATATATCACAAATTAAAAGTCATAAAATGAAAACGTTTCTTAAAATTAGGCAATATGGAGATATTGTCTGAGACAGATAAAACAGAGGAAATAGTAATGCAGCCTGACTACAAGATAGCTTTACCTTTCTAATAACACTTCTTAAATTGACAGCATGTGAACATAATCTAAACTCAGTGTAAACATGTCAAGTACAGTTGTCCTAAAATCAAGCTCATTGTCTTTGGTAGGAAGAGAATTTTTTATCTTTAAAATGATGTAGCAAACTCTGACTACATTAAGTTGTTTTTTGTAACTGAATAAAAAATAGATTAATGAACCATGCATTGTGACAAATGTCACAAAAGTATCTAAAATGAAAACAATTATTTAAATGCACTCTAATTTCTAAATGTGGTGATGTCCAAAACCGTACTTGAGCACACTTGAGACTTGAAAGAGGACACACTATGGGTATCTGGGAAGATCCTACAGATTTTCTGTATTATCTATTGTTCCTATTTACATTCATCAAATTCTTACTGGAAACTGTTTAAAAAAGACACAGCAGGTGATATCTTGAAAATATAAGCATGCAATTTTATAATTCTTATTTATTTTAATTCATTAACAGAATTACGTGAGTGCTTTTCTCAGAGATTTTCTCAAAGATTCCCACAAAACTTTATCCTCAAAACATAATTGTAGTTAACAAAGTAAAAGGAGCAGTTCAGCCTAGTTATTTCACTGTTGTAATGTTTTAACCAAAATAAATAGATAAGGATATATTGAAGGATGTTTTTAAGAGTCCAAGGTCCAAAAATTTAAGACAGCATTTTTAAAAATAAGAAAGAGTATCACAATAAGTATGCAATTAGGAATCATGATATATAATTTTTATTCATTTTAGTAGAAAAATAAAACATTTGCCTGCTGAAGATTCATCACATTAATTTCAATGTATTTTTAGTATTTATGAAAGCTTTTCCAATTCTACAGCATATTTCCTTATTTTTATTGAAAAAAAAATACCAAGTTCATACTTGGTAATATATCAAACATTATTTTTTAGGAAACTTAATGAAGCAGCATTTAGTAAAAATAAACATTTCATTAAATATGTTTAAATTATTAAGTGTATTATAAATACATTTCTATTAATATAATGCTTCAAAATATTTTAGTAATAATCATACACAACTATGTTTATATTGTCATGGTCATTGACTTAGTGAATTATCATTATACAATAATGAGACCTTATGTTTTTCTTTTATTCATATTTTCTAAATATTTTCTATAGAACAGATGTTTTACATACCAGTGACATGTAATAAACTCACATTGACATCACCATTCTAATTTTCCTACTGTCTTTATGAAACTAACAGTTAAATATTGACCTTTCTTTTTTCTTTTATTTGGTTTTTTGGGCCACACCCATTTGATGCTCAGGGGTGCTTAGAAATTGCCTCTGGCTTGGGGGGACCATATGGGACACCGGGGGATCCAATTCTTGGTTGGCGCTTGCAAGGCAGACACCTTACCTCTAGCGCCACCTCATCGGCCCCAAATATTGACCTTTCTTACATAATGATTTGAACAAGCTCACCTTAAATTCAAATTAAAATCAAATACTCTGATTCTTTCTATATCACTTATTACTCATTACCATCCCACTCTTCTTTTCAGCACATTCCATTTTAAAAGACTTCATATGACTCACCAAATCAAAATTATGTACATAACATCATTAATTTGTTATGCATACAATATTTACAACTTTTTATGCCCTTACTTTCAATTAGTCTTTCAGAACAGGGCTGTTATCTCTATCTTCTCTTTTAATATCTCATCTAAGACACCACTGATAGACATTTGAATTACTTCAGTTGGCTCCTCTTTAGTATAGATGAATTTCTTTCCCTTCTAGAATACATGTTCTACACAACAAATAACCTGATCCATTCCAAAATAAAATGTTTTAATAAATAATTTTCTTGAAACATGCCCATCAAATGTCTTTTCCTTAGACAAAACATCAGACACACACAGAGAAAAGATAATCATTAATTTCAAAAAACTATACCACCTTCCTTATTTTTCACTTTTTAAATTGAGACATTTCATCCCTTTTTATTCACTATACTCATGTAAGATTTCTTTATAAACCATGAATCTCAACATAATTGAGTATATAATCTTTAATCTAGGAAGAAGAATCTAGTACTTTGTTAAATTTATGTTAAATGCTTATCAAAGGATGATAGTTAAGCAAAGATTTGCAAATCATTGCCAATTTTTAATTAATATTAAAATATCAATTAACAATAAATCTATAAGGCTCTCTTCATTTGTGCTTATTATATCAAGCATTAATTATTTAATTGCAGTTCTGGGAAAGCTAGAGTTTTATTTTTCCTTTTGGGAGATTGTGCAATTTTAATCCATTAAAAATCTTTGGATCTTAAGATTTTTATTTATACTGGAGATAAAATATGCAATGGTTAAACGAGAAATATATGATATATTTTAAATGTAATTATAAAATTTAATAAATAAAGTATTAACTTAGTTATATATTTTAGAATTTCATTTAAATTACAATATACAGCAGATTTCTTAGTTTCAAGCTTAATTTATATGCGATCTCAGTTGGTTTTGCTACAAAATGATCAAAATGACAAATTTTATTAAAACATCAGGGCATAAGCATATGGGTATCAACATTTATGTATTTTCATGGAAGTTATACTAATACTCTTTCAATTTTAATACTAATATATCTAGTAGATGTTTCATTGACATATATCAAATTAAACTTAGTGGGCCGGAGCGACAGTGCAGTGATAGGGAGTTTGCCTTGCACGCTGCTGATTCAAGACCGACCTCTGTTCTTTCCCCAGCGTCCCTTATGGTCCCCCAAGCCAGGAGTGATTTCTGAGCACATAGCCAGGAGTAAACCCTGAGCATCACCAGTGTAGCCCAATAACCAAAACAAAAATTATACTTAGAACAGTGTTGTATTTAAAAGTATGTTTATTGGGCCCGGAGAGATAGCACAGCGGTGTTTGCCTTGCAAGCAGCCGATCCAGGACCAAAGGTGGTTGGTTCGAATCCCGGTGTCCCATATGGTCCCCCGTGCCTGCCAGGAACTATTTCTGAGCAGACAGCCAGGAGTAACCCCTGAGCAGCGCCGGGTGTGGCCCAAAAAAAAAAAAAAGTATGTTTATTAAGTTAGACAGGTTGAATTCAAATTCTAAGTATACAATCTTATCCTGTGTGACTGAAGAAAGTATTTTAAATGTTTCAGAGCATTTCCAGTTCTTATAGAAATTACTTCCAACACTATGAAAGTTTTTTTTTATAGTAGACATTAGACCTCTAGAAATTAGTAATGTATTTGTTAAAGTATGTGAAACAGAACACTGCTTGTGCCATGTTTAGCATTTAATAAATATCAGTTATAATTAGCATAATTAAATAAAATTTTCTTTCCACGCACTTTACTCAATTATTTGTGAGGACATTTAATTATGTTTCTATCCTTAGTACATAGTTTTTAATGTTTCCTTTAAAATATTATAGTGTCATTAATTGCACAACATCTGTGCTTTCATACTTTTATTATATTAACATGCTTCTTAAAAACTATCTCTTCATTTAATTGGATTTTAATATTAGGTACTTAATTTCCATCTAAAATACTAAAGTAAATAAGCTCCTCTTTGAATTGTGTAATTATGTTTATTTAGGAATACAGTTAAGGGCATTTTATACAATATTAGTAAGAAACAGAATCTCTTAAAATAAAAACTATGAATAATATCTAGCAACTATATTTTATAAAATAGTTGTTATTATGAATACCTAGAATTAGTTGTCAAATCCATTTGATTAATAACCTGTCAACTAAATTTACTTTACTTGTTTTGTATACTATTTCTATATAAAAATGACCTCTGAGATTCAGAAGCAATAGTAATGTGTGTAGAGTTCTTGCCTTGCCTGTGGCTCGGCAGGTTTTATCCCTCCTACCCAAAGTAGTCCCTGAGCCCCACCATGACTAATACCTAATGATAAGCCAAAAGTAAGCCCTGAAAACTGTCAGGTGTAGTTACCCAAATCATCAAAATCAAAATAATAATAACAGTAATCATAATGCTATTAAAATATTTCTGATTTAAAACAACAGATGTAGGGTAGGTGTGGTAGCTCAATGAATAAGGTGTTCGCTTTGCATACAGCCGACAAGGGTTTGATCCCCGGAATCCCATATTGTTTCCCTGGCCTGTTATGAGTGATTTCTGAGTGCAATCAGAAGTAACCCCGAACACCACTGTGTTTGGCAAAACAAACAAACAAAAAATAGATGTATTAGAGAAATTCTACATCCTGGCCTCACAAATCAATTGATTTATAAAATTAAGAAAAATTACTAAATTTAATGGTACTAAATAGAATTGTAATCAAGAATAACTTCTATTCTAGCCTAATATGGGCTGAAACAAATGGTTGGGCTTTATAAAACCAGAGTCATGAGAAAGAAAATACACAAAACTCAACAAGGCAGAACGTATGTTTCTACATTTCATCTTTGGCACGACATGGTCCTCTGAGCCTCACCAGGAGTGAATACTGATCACAAAGTTGGGGGTTATCCCATTAAAACTTGGTGTGATCCTAAAATAAACAAAAAAGCAAAGAAAGTCTAATGAAGAAAATAAGGAAGATTAGTTAAGAGCATAGTGTGTGTGTGTGTGTGTGTGTGTGTGTGTGTGTGTGTGTGTGTGTGTATTATATTTGGGTCATGACCGGAGATGTTCAAGCGAGGTCAGGGTCATGCCTGTGTCTAATGAGGGCTTTGTATTTTAATGCTTAATCTAAGCTATGCAGCCATCAGAACTAGTATTGATCTAGGATTACTTAGAGGATAATATGGTACTAAGGATCAATTTCAGTTTTTAATATTGTATCAGGATTCGTTCTCTCACTTGATCTTCAAGGCTCTAAAAAATTAATTTGAAATTTATTTTTATAAATCATGAACTTGAACAGAACACAAAAGTGAGGTTGAGATGCAAGAAAAAAATGAGGGAGATAACCAAAAATTATCTATTGAACGACATCTGTGATTGACTGATCTTTAAAATGTTTAATCTCTAACCAATATTGGGTGATGCAATGATCTACAAGAAATGTTATCTTTATTTTCCTAGGTTCCCTTATTTAATGTATATTTTCTTATATCAACACATAATTTCTAAGGTAAAGTCTGTCCTTTAGTACATATGTTTTGCATATACGTAAGCTGAAATTCACCTATAATTGCTAGTAGCTATAAGATCATTCATACATATGAAATACAAAAAATATTAGGGCATTTTTAATGAAACTATGTAAAATGAAAATAACTAGAGTTAGAAAACTAAAACCAGAAAGCATGCATCAATACTTTAAATACATTATAAACCATATACGTATTAATCTTAGAAACTGCTACACTTTGGTAAACCATTTCACTATTAAAAACTATCAAAAAACTTGATCTAGAAAATATCTATGTAACAGTAAACTATAAAAATATAATAATGATTTTTAGAATCATAAATAAAATGGTATCTAAAATTAACTGTCTAATTTTAGAATAGAAAAGATCATTGATTTCTAGCTAAAAATAAGAGATCTCCTGATAAATTTGAATTTGGCAATAATTATGTAATAGTAAATCAAAGTTACAAGGAACAGACAACAAAAAAACAACCTTCACGCTTAATGCTTTGTAAAGATTAAAAAGAAAAAGAAACACTACTGTACTCAAGATGCTCCCAAGATCTCAGGAATAAATTCACAATGTTTATAATAAAATATAGTACAGGAGCAAAGAAATAGTCCAGAAGTTCCAGGAATTAAGTTGCTTCCCTTGAATTCTACCTGCTCTGGTTTGATCTCAAACAACACAAGCTCCAAAAAACAATGACAATATTGATGCTTGAACACAGTCACGAATCAATTCTGGAAATGTCTAAGTATGCCATTCCCCAAAAAAGAAAAAAAATCTAGTATTTAGAATATATATATATATATATATATATATATATATATATTTGTTTATCCAAAATAAAGAAAAGACCATCAACTCACAATCACAACCCACATAATTAAAAAACAATAAGATATAATAAAAAATGATATCTTAATATGTGAACATTTTTATTATAGAAACATTAATCAAAGTCAAACTGAGATATTTCTTCACATTGAACATAATAGATATTTAGGTAATTGTAGTAAATTAAAATTGTAGTAAAAGTAATAAATTAAAAAATGGCAAATCATGGTTGAGTTGTAGGATTTGAATTATTATCAGCCTAGATTTAATATGGTTTTATAAAATAATGGCATATCAATTATATCATCTCATTAAATATATAATTATGAAAAGGAATTATTTAACTTAACTATCCTATTCCTTCTTATGTAATTAAAAGTTTAAAATATATATTTAGCAACCTGAGAGTACACAGTCCTAGTCACAATAGCAAAATATATAGCAAAAGATTTATTAGTGCATTGAAACAAAAATAATGCATAATTCATTTAAACAATGACATATTCACCAACTAAAAATAAGAACACAAATGGCTATGGGCAGAGGAAGGAGAAATACATTGTGATATATATGGGTAATGGAATACTACTGAGCTTTAGAAAACAAAAACAACATCATGCAGTTTACCACTAAGTGGATAAAATTAGATAATATCATACTGAATGAAGAAAGCCAAAGGAAGAGATAGAGAATTTTATTTCTTCTAAATCCAGATATAAAGAATCATTATAAGGAAATGATATGGCCAAAAACAGAATAATCTGATAACTGAGGATTAAGAACAGAGTTAAACAAGTGTCAAGTCATGTGTTTGATGGAAGAAGGCACTGATTCATTTGGGTGGTGGCTGCCAACTCTCTGATGGAGAGTGTTGTGTTGGAAGATTAAGTAAATTAAGAACTAACATTAGTATTATAGTAAAAACTCAAGTCAACTATTTTTTAAAATAGTTTTTAGTGTTTATTAAAGATAAAATATTTTATTAAATGAAGTTTGTAATAAAGTAACATTACATATTGTTCTGTTTAGATGGAATATTTAGAAATATAAAGTACCTTTAATATTGAACAATCATGGTTAAATAGTTGTCAGCTACTAGAGGCAACAAGATATAGGGAATGTCATTATTCTATTTAGGATAATAAACATATTATTGGAATAGATAACTAGAATAAATTATCAGTTGCACAATGAGATAAGAAAATATATATTACAAATGTACTATGCTCCATTGAATCATATTGTTCAAAAATTCTTTGTATGTTAATATCAAAAGAACAGTGATGTGATAAAATTTGCATTTAATTTCAGGCATTTCTATTCTTTTCATAAAAAGACATTGTAATAACAACAATGAACACTAAAATAATAAAGCTTAACTGTGAACATTAAAAATAACGACTAATTATGTTTTGATTGTTCATATTACTTTGAAATTGCCAGGTTCAGTTTTACTAGTTTAAATATAAGAATTAAACTAAGCCAATTTACTTATGGGCTAATGTATTTATAAACATGCTATTTTTAAAACAATTGAAGAATTTTGGATCACATTGAACTGTGTAATTATTAATATAATTCCAGGGGATCAGAAAATATAAAGGTTAACACATTGCCTTGCAAATGGCCAAACCTAATTTAAATTTCAGTATTACTGATAGTCCTCCAAGTATCTAGGTGTGACTTTTGATCACAGAGATAGCAGTAGACCTGAGCATTAAATGGGAGACATACACATACACACAAACATATGTGTTTCTAATTCTCTAATGAAAAATGTATTCTCCTCATAAGTATCTTTCTATGAACAGAATGATCTATGAAATAAATAAAAATAAAAAATATTCAATATAAGCATATTTTGAAATATTATGCTTAGTAGTTACTACTCTAAATACCAGTTTTATCAAAACAGTATATATGGGTAACCTTGTAAAATATCAAAGGAGTCTATGCATGTTTTGGAGGCATTCTCATTGTATAGAAAAACTAAACAACTACAAATATCTGCTTAATGGAACTTATGTTAGAGGAAAGAGGCTTTAAAATATTCATTTGACCCAGATTTATAAGTTATGCCACCTGTATATTCTTATTATTTTTAATTTAATGCTATGTTTTGTTTTTAAGGCCACATCTGGTGGTACTTAGGTTTAACATTTGGTTCTATGGTCAGGAGTCACTTCTGTTGGGCTTAAGGGAATCAATTGGGTTATTGGGAAATAAACTCTGTCATTCACATGAAAGACAAATACCTTACTTTCTATTCTTTCTCTCTAGCTCTATACTTTTTTTATATTTATTTTATTTTATTTCTTTTTCTGGGAAGGTCACATCTGGCAGTGCTCAGGGGTTTCTCCTGGCTCTACGCTCAGAAATCGCTCCTGGCAGGCTCGAGGGACCATATGGGATGCCGGGATTCAAACTACCGTCCTTCCGTATGCAAGGCAAACGCATGACCTCCATGCTATCTCTCCGGCCCCTTGTTTTATTTCTTATATTTTACAGTTGCACAAAAAAACAAACTATATACAAAGTGCATCAAAAATTCTATAGTATAGGACAGTTAAAAGGTAAATTCTTAAATAAGCATTTTATAGATTTGCATTAGAAAAGATGTGGACTTAAATATTGAAACAAAAGAAGTGAATTTTGAAAGACAGTTGTGATATTAATGATAAAGTATATAAAATATGTAGGAAATGCTTTAGAAAGCACAAATAAATGTGGGCTGCCAAATGAAGAATATAGAATGCATGATAGTTTAATTGTGTGGAGGGGGAGGAAGGAGGTTCTTACTTTTGGTGAGTAAGTACTTTGAAATTGAAGAGTAATTGAAATAAATCAAAGCAAATCACTATACCCTGCATAGTTGAACACAAGACTTTATACTTTTCATTGGTTACATAGAAATATGCAAAGATTATGGAGAGTTATCATGCTAATTAATTATAGCAAATGAAGTGAATATCAAGAGCTTGTCCCTCTTCATCTCATTAGTGAGAAACAGACTAATATCAAAGCTTATGTAGACGCAACAATTCATTGATGTTTGTTCTCATAAAACATAAAATATTCACTTTTAAAAATCAAGGAGTTCATTTTAAATAGCATTTGATGCAAAAATTAACTCCATATACACATATTGTACAGTAAGAAACTAACCCCAATCTAAGCAGTCATAAAGGAATTGACATTTTGGTTAATTTCTTTTATTGAGTAATACAATAATTACCACTATAATTTTTCATTTTCTTTGTATATCTCTTTTTATTTTTCAAGATTAAGAACATGCCTGGAAATGCTCTTGACTTATTATTTCCTTTGCAGTCTGGAGGCACTTCTAGAGGACCATATGACTGAGAACTATATGGGTTACCCAGAATTAAACTAGGATCAACGAGGCAAGTATCTTCCCTATTTTATTATCTATCTACATATTTTCCCCAAGAACATATTAATACAACATTTTGTAGAGATATTCTCATTATTTTAAGTTACTTTGTTTAAACACCATGATATATAGTTGCTCATAAGACATTTGTTTCTGTCATCCCATGTTCTAGAAACAATTCCACCAACAGTATAAAATTTCCTCCATCATTATTCCTGAGCCCACACCTATTCACAAGTCTTTGACAATAGAAGGCACAACATAATATACATTATGTTATCTGCCAAGTGACAAAGAAATTATTTTTTAAATATAAGAAAAGAAAATGTGTGAAATTATGTCTTGTAATTAGCTTATTAAGCCATTGTCAGAAGGATTGCTAAGATTTTTATTACTAGTTCATCTTTCTCTTACTTTGTTTTGTGTCTTAACATGAAATGGTTTCTATGCCATGTTGACTATGTTGACATCTAATTTGGTATGGTCCTATTTGGATGACAGCATTGAAAATGTAGGAGGTATTTTGTGTTTTCTGGACTCTTGATCCAGAAATGTCAAACCCTGTTCTTGATATAGTAACTACAATGGGGATACAGTTTGGATTTGTGGAGATATTTTAAAAATACAAAAATAACACTTTTTGGGCCCGGAGAGATAGCACAGCAGCCTTTGCCTTGCAAGCAGCTGATCCAGGACCAAAGGTGGTTGGTTCGAATCCCGGTGCCCCATATGGTCCCCTGTGCCTGCCAGGAGCTATTTCTGAGCAGACAGCCAGGAGTAACCCCTGAGCACCGCCGGGTGTGGCCCAAAAACCAAAAAAAAATAAATAAATAAATAATAACACTTTTTTTTTTAATACTTGTTTTTTGTAGGGATTGAGCCACACCTGGTGAATCTCAGGGACTACCACTGGCTATGCACTCAGAAATTGCTCCTGGCTTAGGGGACCATATATGATGCTGGGGAATAGAACCACGATCAATTCTCGGTTAGCAAGTGCAAGGCAAGTGCCCTACTGCTTGTGCCACAGCTCTAGCCCCAATAACTCCATTGTTAAAACTCTTTGAACACTTATGGATACAATGAATTTATTATATATTTTTATGAAAAAAAAAACATTTTTTTTCATTTACCCAAACCCATTTAGAAGAGAGTCTTTTCACTTTTTTTTTTTTTTTGGTTTAATGTCTGCACCCTTTGACACTCAGGGGTTATGAGGTTACTCCTGGCCATGAGCTCAGAAATCGCTCCTGGCTTAGAGGACCATATTGGACGCCAGGGATCGAGGTCCATCCTGGATCAGCCATGTGCAAGGCAAATGCCCTATTGTTGCGCTAGAGCTCCACCCACCCCACCCCCCTTTTTTATTTTTTTTGTATAGGGTAGAAGTCAGTAAGAGAGTGCAAATGACATATATAAGGCATTGGTACCTATACTTGCCAAGTATTAAGACTGATAGGATAGTGATCTATGCCCCCTGAAATGCAAAACAGGCAGCAGGACCCTGGTACACAACTAATGTACCTAAAACCACTGTGTTATCCCCCCAGTTTCAATTCAATCTATTAATATTATTTTTGTGATTTTGAGTTAAGTACAAATTGGATCATTAACTGACTAAGCATTTTTCACGATGTTCATTTCAATGTTGAAATCTTAGTAACGTTTTAGAAAATAATAATAATGAAAAAGCATGTATTTCTATTTGTAGTTTGTGAAGAAGAGGAATAGCCCCACTTCACAGACCCCCCCACACATATTTCCACTGCCACTTAGCTAATATTTTAGATATTAACTTATACATGAGATGTCCTTAGAGCGTTACTAGGACATACGGTTTTCAGTAATAATCACAGGCTTAATTCACTACATTGTCTTTTTAGTAATCATGACTGTATTTTAAAATTGTCAAAATTTATCATCATCCTCGCTACCACCACCAGCAGCATCATCACCATCATTGTCATTATAATCACCATTATTGATGGTGATGGTCATTTAGGCAAGGCCAATGAGGTTCTCAGAACTAATTCATGGCTATAAATTCAGGAATCATGCTTGGATCATGCTTAAAATAACAATTCAATATCTATTTTAAAGATTAAAATATAGCAATAATTCTCACTTTTAATAGTTACACAGACTTGTCCATTTTGGGGGTGTATTAAAGGAAATAATAATGGGGGCCTCGGTGATAGTTCAGGCAATTTTCCTTGCATGTAGTAGATCCTGCTTCTATACTGGCACCACTTTGGGAATACCAGCAGGAATAATTTCTGTGTACAGAGCCTGCCTAGTGCTACAATGGAACACTGCCAGGTATGGCCAGAAAACCAAATAAATACATACATACATACAATACATATATACATACATAATTAAATAACTACATAAAGTAATATAAATCATATAAATTTTAGATATATACTATTAAAATAGAAATACTATGTCTGTTCTGACATATTGAATTTCCTTCTAATAAGCTGTTTCTTAGTAAAAAATGTTCACAATGCACAATGTTGTATAGGAAAGAAGAATGCTTTAGGTTTCATAACAACTTATCAAATGTTAAAAAATGTAAGGAAAATGTTTGTTATAGCAATATATGTATATGCATATATATACACATTATTTATGTTTCTGTATACCATATAAATTGTTTACTAAATATTACATTGCTTGTAAAGTCATGATTAAGCTTTATTGTTCAAATTACATCATATTTGTCAGACTTCCTAACCTAACATAAGCATAAGAAATAGCTAAATCATTGCAACATCTTCAAAAGAATATGATTGAATAATTGGCAATGCTCTCAAGTTTTGCTCTAGCAATCAAAAATCTTCATTCAACTTCCTTCACTGATTTCTTTCCATATATTTACATATAGACCTTATTTGTAAGAAAACTTCTTCTTGCCATATACTTACATAGACTTTATTTATAAGAAAACTTGTTCTGGAAATTAGTCCTTATTATGTATAGCTATATAAAAAGAAAATTTTCTTATAAATATAAGTAGGAATACTCCTAACATCTTCACATTTGATTCAAATACCAATATAAATTTTCATTTTCTTTAAATTGTCTTATCCATAGCAAGAAAAGAGTTTTAGCTATAAAAACCTCTGAATTTCTTCTGACCTAGACGGGGCCATTCTTATCATAATTCACACATTTCAGCTACCTTTTATTCCATGAAACTCCTTTTGACATAAATGCATACTCTTCTCCTTTTCAGCTTTATGCAAAGCTAAAATTGGAACCTGTATTTCTAGACTTGACCATTTTTAATAAAAAATGTGTACTCTTTGATTCCAGCATTATAAGCCACAAAACATGGTCAAGATGAAGCAAATAGTGCCAGCAGAGAAATGACATGAGAGGAAATTAGGAATCACTCATTGGATGTGTTATATATAACAGAATACAAACAGAGGTTATAGACTTTAACACATCATTTTTAAGAGGCAATTTTTAATCTCTAGAATGTACTTACTACAGCAATGTATCATCACTTTCTGTAATTTTTTTTCTGACTCTGAAGAAATGCATGGTCCGTAAGAGAAACATCGAATAGTATTATCCATTTTCTATGTGTGCATTACGTATAACTGCATTCGTTTGTTCATTATATTCTCAAAATATTAAATTCAATAAAATTGAAACTGATGATTAAAAAGAGAGTTAGATTGAATCATTATTAAAACCATATTTTTGCCTAATGCTAAAATCAATTCTGTAGTTGAAATAAACCTTGCCAGATCCTCTGTGTTATTGCTTGGGAAGTTTTAAGCTCTTAACTACAACAACAAAAATCATTCTTAGGTACAAATGCGTGTTTTTGTGTGCACACAGATATGTGCCTTCATATGCCTAAACTACATACAATATAGAAACATGAGGGATTTTACAATTTTTTGTACATATTCATATTGTATATAGATGAAGTTATATCACACCTGTATATGCTGCATATCTCAGAGGTAACTATGGTAATCAGATATAAAACCACAGTAAAACATATAAGGAAATATATATGTGCATATATATAGCAATCTATAGATATACAAACATAGAGAAATTTCAATCATTAACCTTAAAAATAGTATCATTAATACATATAGTATATGCTACATTTAAATTTAAATGTAATTTAACAGACAGGAAATTAATAGAAGACATAAACTATTGAAGTTGAGGAATTAACTATAACTTAAATATGGCATGCTTTTTCTATAGATGAGAGTGAATGAATTATAGTTGAATTGTATTTTATTGTGGAGGTCAGTGGCTCTTAATTTTTAAAATAAGAGGTATAGCAATTTTTTTTTTGGTTTTTGGGCCACACCCTGTAATGCTCAGGGGTTACTCCTGGCTATGTGCTCAGAAGTTGCTCCTGGCTTGGGGGACCATGTGGGACACTGGGGGATGGAACCGCGGTCCGTCCAAGGCTAGCGCAGGCAAGGCAGGCACCTTACCTTTAGCGCCACCGCCCGGGCCCAGGTATAGCAATTTTAACGAACAATTTTTTCTATACAAAATGATAAAATATATTTAGGTTAATGACACGATATAGATTTGAGAAAGTGTACTCTGATAGGGTATAAAAAGACCATTTAAAAATAACTATAAGGATCAGTTTTGTATAAAACCAGTTTGAGTCTTAATAATAAAATATTAGAAACTGTCTATTTATAATAAACATATTACTATATTTATACTATATATATTTGGGACATTAACTCAAACAGATATTTTATAGAAAAGGAATAAAAAGGAGTTGATAAACACATTGATAATTTAATACTCATGTTTACTTTAAATCCATTTTGTCTGCATGGTTATTAGTGTATTTGTGACGAAATTAAAAAAAAATAAAAATCATAACTATTACCAGTAAATAATATTTTCTGATTATGTATTTTATCTGTCGCTTGATATAAGAGAAATTAAAATAACTTTTCCCCACCTGGAAAAACCCATTTTACCTCTGAACTTGTAGTTCTCTCTCTTATATTTCCTCACACATTTCTCTAAGTAAACCAGTACTCTTCTTCTGAATAAAACCATTTTACAATATCTTTGCTTGCTCGATATTATGCTTAATTGGTGCATTAATTACAAATATGATATTAGCATCACAAACCTGTTCCCAAAACATAAATCAAAATCAATGTAAACTTGAATATACATAAACATTATCCACTGAAATAGACAGAACATAGGAGAACCTATAGTTTTATTTTTATTTTTAATTAAAAGGTATATAAATGAAATTTAAATTATTAAAAATTTTGTTTTAGAGACCACATTTTGCAAAGTGATAATGCAAGTTTTCATGAGTAAATTATTCCAACACTATACTGTCTGCTTCTCTTTCCATCACGGTCCCATTGTCCCTAACCTACCTCCCATGGTAAGTTTTCCACAGCAGTCCAGGTCTCAGTTCCGTTGCCATTAGGCATTTACTATTTTCCCTACTGTGTTGATTTATATCCCACTCATTAGGGATCATTTTGTGTCTGTCCTTCTTATGACTAGCTTCATTCAGCATGAAGCTCTACAAATCCATTCACTTAGTAACAAATTGCATGCTCTCATTCATTTGTTACTTGACTTTAAATAAAAGGTTAACTTTAAAAAATAAATTAGCATAAGAAGTGAAATAAACGGGGCCGGGCGGTGGCGCTGGAGGTAAGGTGCCTGCCTTGCCTGCACTAGCCTAGGACAGACCGCGGTTTGATCCCCTGGCGTCCCATATGGTCCCCCAAGAAGCCAGGAGCAACTTCTGAGCGCATAGCCAGGAGTAACCCCTGAGCGTCACAGGGTGTGGCCCAAAAACCAAAAAAAAAAAAAAAAAAAAGAAGTGAAATAAACAACATACACTAAAAATCTGTGGGTTGAATTTCTATTTTACATAACTCAATATGCAATAAGATAGATATGTAATCCTGAAAGGTAATGTTTAACTAGTGTAGCTTGACATTTCCATCATCCTCTCATTGATCTACTAGTGGAGTGAATGTAGTTCTCAAAGTTTCTTTAGGGGTCACTAATCATTAATCTCACAAGGGTGCTTGAGATGTTGCAGCTGCAAGCAAAATAGTACAAAACTAATACAGAATAGAAAAAGTTTACGAATGACCAGTAGAAAAGTCTATTTGATAGTCTGTGTTCTTTACAAGAAAAAAAAATAAGTGAATCTTTATATTTCTTTAAAATACCAGAAATCAACAAATTGCAGGAACTTGTACACCTTTGATGTATCACAGAGAAGTCTCCTCACATTACTTTGATGATACAAAGCAATATGAAATTAGAGAGAAGTAGTCTACATAAAATAATGAAAATATGAAACAGAAGGAATCATTCTTTGAGAGGAATATATATCTTGATTTAAAAGATTGCAAATGTGTATTCTCTCACACCATTTAATGCTTAATGGTGTGTGAAACCTACAGTCACCCTTTGTGATATCTTTTCCAAAAGCAGCTTTGAGGGACTGGAAAATAATACAGTGGGAGGGTTTGCTGGTAGACATTTAGGATGGAGTGATTCCCTGAATGTAGAGCTAGGAGAAAGACCAGTAGGTTGCCCAAAGCAACAGCAAATTTCTTGATACTATGTATTTTATCCTTTATAAAGTAGATGCATTGGAAAAATATATAGAAAAATGATGAAATATAAAACAATACAGATATGTAAATCTGATGAAATTGAAAACCAATAAAATAACACGGTGTATTGTTTGTGTTTAAAATTTTATGGTCTTAAATAATCATATCTTTCTGATAATGTTCCCAATTACATAATAGGGCATTTTGTAATTAGAATAAAAGTAGAAGAAAACATTAATTTTTGGTCCAAAGAAATAATAGTAAAAATTTTTTCTGTCCTAGTGGCTAGAAATTAGGGTGGACAAAATAAGGGAAATCAAAAAAATAGATCTCTCAAATGTTTCTTAACATTCTCAAATATTTATTGTCAAAATTTCACATGCCTATGCTGCAAATCTAATGTGATAAGATGCCATCAAAAAGGAGAAACTAAACTTAAGATTTTTTGATAAGGTTCAAGAAATTAGAGTTAAATTCTTCCCAAGTAAGTTATGTTAGTCAGTAGTTAAAGCCTACTTTATGATTTGTGGTGATAATCATAGAATTATAATTCAAATTGAAATAACTGTGCTGTAATTAAAAAGAAGTCTACATAAACAAGGAAATAACAAAATGTGGCTAATATATTGATATAAAGAAAAGTTTGGCATTGGATGTATAGAAACCTTTGGCACCATTTGAGACCATCTTAGTGCCTGATATTATTTTAAAACAATAATAATAACACACAATAATTATCTAAATTGAATTTAAAGTTTAAATATGTTTTATATATTTTAATCTCTAAGAATTAAATGGGTCTACTTTTGTCTTTGTTAAATTTATACCATTAAGCAGTCTGATTAGAATCTGTTAGAATTCCAGTTTTTTAACTAAATCATCACTCCTTGGCATTTTATATTTTGTTACTTTTAGTTGTTCTGGAACCAGAGTACCCAAATAAACAAACAAATAAATATTTCCAAACAAACACACATACACACATGTCTTGAACATTTTTATGTGAACTTTTGTTTCTATTGTCAATATTATTCTCTTTTTATTTTACTGTATGTGTGTATTTGTTTAGGTTGTGTGGTAAGTGCATACATGTTAAATTTTCAGGGCTTACTTCTTGCTATGTTCAGGGATCACTCCATGTAGTGATTGTGTGACCAGCTTCAGTGCAGATATGGGCGATCATATGCAAAGCAAGAAACTTAAACCCTCTATTATTTTTTCTAGTCACACTGATTATTTTTATAATCTTTAAAATTATATAGGCATATAGAAATATGTCAAATCATTGCATATTGGTATAGGTAAAATTTCCTTACATCATTATTTATAGCTATAAATGAATATTTTAACATCATATATCTCATGTTAATAAAATCATCTGACACAAACTTAAAATAGGAAGTTTTTAGAACATAAACAATGTAATTGTACATTTGGTTTTATAAGACCTTCAAATATGCCATCTATTTATATTTTAGAAATGGTAACTTCTCACCCAAATCAGGTTACCCAGATTCAAAAATTTAAATATGCAACCTTTACCTGTAACAACTTTTAGAAACTGAAAATTGATAATCTGATTATAAAAATATTAGAAACTAATTTGATAAACTAAACAACTAATTAAAAATAAAAAAATAAAAAAAACTTTCCAAGTAAGACATCTTGAGTTTTACACAAAAATGGATACATTAAATAATTGAGCACACCACATCAGGACACTAATGTGACTTACACAAAAGGCCATTGTAAATCAGATTTAACTATTATCATTAAAATGGTATTGGAATAATTTTACATCTAAATGGTCATTTCTATATCTACTATAAAACAAGTTCATGCTTTCAAATTGACTTAAAGAAGCAATTGTGAAAGATAAATCAATGAAATTTCTAGAAGAAAATAAAATAAAAAACATGTAGATTGTCAAATGTTTTTTTAAACACTACATCAAATTTAATTGAAAAGAATACATTTATCATTTAAGGACTAAATTGCTAAATTGAGCTGAATAAAGTAAAAGTTTTATCTTTTAAAATGAACAAAAATAATCTAAGAAAAAGTAGTTTACAAATGAAAATTTTAAGATACAATACTGAATCTTACATAAAATAATTACTTTTTACTACAAATTATTATATATAAACAAGACAAACCAAGAAAATAAGAATGCAAGTATAAACATATACATAAAATCAAAGCTAAAACAGGATTAATTGCAAACACAAAAATAAATCTGCATCAGTTTTTAAAATTTCAGGTCCATTCTATAGGAATGGAGAGAGCACAGGAAATAACACATTTTCCTGCAACTGGCAAATTCTGTAGATCCTATAACAAATATGGTTCCCTGAGTACCATCAGTAAAACTCATGAGCAAAAAGTTTGATCTCGGGGCTGGAGAGGTGGCGCTAGAGATAAGGTGTCTACCTTGCAAGCACTAGCCAAGGAAGGACTGCGGTTCGATTCCCCCGCATCCCATATGGTTCCCCCAAGCCAGGGGCAATTTCTGAGCACTTAGCCAGGAGTAACCCCTGAGCATCAAACGGGTGTAACCCAAAAAAACAAACAAAAAAAAAGCTTGATCTCCACAAAGCAAATAAATTTATGCTAATTCTCATTAACATAACCTATACACATATTGGTAGATACTATATGTGTTTAGTTATGCATACAGATATAATTATATATAGGCTTATTTATACATATGCATATAAATAATTAGTAAGTTTTTGTAGAATAGAGGAACAGTCAATTATTCTGGGTGTAGATATAATTATCAAATAATTTTTTAAACTTCATTTGATTTATAAAGAAAAATTTACTAAGTGGCCAGATGGTACAGTCAAGACAGCTTTGTTTTGCAATTTGTCTTGCAAGTGACCTATAAGTTCGATCCCTGCTACTCCACAGGGTCTTTAATTGCTCCACAAAACCAGGAACAGTTCCTGAACAAAGATCAAGCCGTGAACCCTCAAGTTCTGAGGTTATCTGGTATCATCCAAAAAACTATGACAAACTAAACATCTAGTAAAATCAACAACAGCAGAAAAATAAAGCAAAAGAACAAAAACTACTGAATCTGTATTTACAAAAGCCAGCACCAGAACAATAATAAAGTAAGTAGGACACTTGCATTGCATATGGCTGAAATAGTCTCGATACTCTGATGAAAAAGGTTAGATCCCAGGTATCCTATATGGTCCCCTCAAACTTCCTCCTAGGAGTAATTTCTGAGTGCAAATCCAAGAAAAATTTCTGTGATAACTGTAGAGTTGCCCAAACTCTTTCTCAAAATAATCAGGAAATAAAAAAATCTATGACATTGGTGATTTAGATATTCCACTCCTGAAATATTACCAAGAGAAATGAATTATTAAGTGACAATTAAACTTTTAAGAACCGTGATAGTTATTTTTATTTCAACAGCTGCCGTAAGAAACAATTAATCAGCAATAAATAGTAGAGCAGTATAAATATACGATGAAATACTGTAATTCATTTTAAAAATAATTACAGGTAATTAAATTAATAAAATGGTTCTCAGATTGTTGAAAGTAAAAGCCAGATGTGCTGCTGGATTCCATGCATATGATATTTAGATATCAAATTTTATTGACAGACTAATCAATAGGAATGGAGTTGAGTGATTAATGGAGTGGCAACTCTAAGAGATCAAGACAAGAAGAAAACACATGAGGCAGAAAATACATGATGCTGAAAAATATGTAATTCATCAGTAAAATATGCATATAAAATATAAAACATTTATACAATAAAATATTTAATTACTTGTGCATATCCAAGCAAATATAATAAAATGGCAACACAACATATAACAAAGCATACTCAATGTAACCATTGACTACTGACTAGAATTATTTATTTAGTCATTATTTCCTGGCACTGTTTCTTCATATTAATTTAAGCGGACTGAATATCTCAGAGAACATGAAATATTTTCCAGAGTATATATTTTAACTTCAATAGTTTCCCGGTATTAGACATTTAAATAAGATAGAAATTTATATATTGCAGATTTATTACTACATACAAATATTATGACAAGAAAAATATGAGTTACATTATCATCATAAACTTGTAACACAAGGTGGACAATCGTCTCATCTGCTCTTATAAATAATTTTATTTTTTTGATATTTTAATATTTCTCATCATCAAAATATTTGGAAAATTGTTCCTTTAACAAACACACAGGAAAAAAAAACAAGGTTTAGTTTATTCCTTTGAGTAAAATTAGTTTGTATGTCTTAGAATGCAAATGTTTTGTAGAAGTGCCCTTAGTAATAAAAAGACTTGCAAAAAAGAAAATAAATACATAAGGTTGCAAACATGAGCCCAGCAAAGCATGGAATTACATAGATTTTATTTTTTTTTTTTGAGGCACGGTGATCAAAAATTAAATAGGAAACTGTTCAATCATTTACTCTGTACTAAAGTAATCCTAAAAGGTTACCTACTGATTGAGTAAAAGAAGTACCTGAGTTTCTGCTCTTAAAGTATCTATTGAATGTTGATGTATTTACTAATTGACCTGAAAGTTTGACAATTGAAATAATGTCTCACCAGTGAGGATGGTTAAGCTGATATCTAGTTAAAAAATGACCTACCCCAGAGCCTTGATACCCTAAATCTTGTAAGTCCACAAGGGTGTTTTTGTTTATCACATTTTCAGCTTGCCAGGGCTGTTAGGGCTGATTTGTCATCAACAAACCCTCTGCTAATATTTTTCTAACAAAGTTAAGAAGAAAAGAAAAAAGATAATGTTCCAGTACACCTTGTCTAAACCTGGGGGCTAGAGACTGATGTTGGAATCCTGCTTAAATAAGAATCACATTTATAAAGGATGGTATAGATTATGTGGTATGACATCCATTGCATTACTAATCCTTTGTTAGATTCCTTATTACTACATACCAGCATGTTTAATAAAGAAATCATGCTGAGTGAGTTTGTCAGAAGAAATATAGGAACAAAACAAACTCTAGGTTTATAATGATCTCTCATTCTCTGGGAGATAATGATCTCATTCTATGGCGTCTGTAAATTAAAGCCTATGTGATTAAGTAACCTAGTGCTTATTGTTTGTTTTGATTTTCTGGGCAACATAGCTGGTGCTCAGGGATCACTTCTAGCTTTGCACTCAGTAGTTATTCCTGGAGGGGCCAGGATGCAGGGGAGGGTTATGGGAAGCAAACTTCATAGCCATTGTGCTAACCCTTTGGCCCTTACAGTAGTTTCTTTCTTTATGGGTAGCATTGGTGGTGGGAGTGTTGCACTGGTGAAAAGGGGTTTTCTTTTCTGACTAAAATCAACTAAAAACATGTTTGCAATCATGGTGCTTAAATAAAGATATAAAAATAAAAAATAATAAAAAAGATACTTTGTATAAATACCCCATATTGATATTTGTTCAGATTACATCTAGGATTGTGAATTTCCTTAACTTTATGAAATCTTCAATTCCTTAATTTTTAAAACTACCTTATTTAAAAAAAAGTAAAACATAAATTGTCATATATGGAGTGAATTAATATGGAGAGGACAAAAGGGCAGTAAGCAGTTGTGTAGTTTTGGTGATAGATAAACAACAAACTGATCATACTCCTTAAGAAAGTAGATTAATCTGGAAGTCAGTACAAATATATCTATGTAGATTATAGTTTGTCATAATTAGTATCATTTAAAAATACTTTAATATTTAAATTGAAAAGAAATGAGTATGATAATTTTGTACACATTAGTTTAACTGTAGTTGAGCAATTAATCCATAATGATAACTTTAGGAATAAAATATGTTCACAAATCAGAAATAATTTTAACATAAAATATATCAAAATAAATAACATTCTTATATCCCTATAAGAATATTTTATTAGACCTTGATAAATATTATAAAATAATATAAAAATCAAATATAATTCATAATAGACAATACTTCTATCTCTGTTATATCTTCTCTAAAATAGTGAATGCATCAAACTTTCATTACCTAAAAGGTTAGGCAATTGTTTATCTAAGTACTTTATATAAGCTTTGAGGAAGTATAAAATCAATAATCAGTGCCTAAATCAACACACACAAGAATAAAAAGATGTTCTTCCATAATTTGACCACTGATTTAATTAATATAACCAGATAGTTTTATTTTGCTTTTTTTGACCCCAAGATAATTGTAATTAATCATAACTAAGAGCTTTACAAATATTAAAAGTGCTTTTATTTATGATTCCATCACTACTCTGTTGGAGGCTTCAGTTTTGGAACAGTGAAACTTTTGGGGTTAAAAGTATAAATATTGGACAGCTATACAAAATTTTTCCTTTTAAATATAGACAACAGAATGTTTTGAAGCACTGTGTTTATAGCACAAGAAAGTGCTATGTATATTTTGTGAATTGAAATGTGAAAGCCAAGTCAATGTTTCAAGATTATTGCATGAATATAAATTTTTCTTCAGAATTATAAATATTATGCTTTAAACTTCCGTACATTTCATGACATTGATGTGCTTTAATAATTGCATTATAATAAAGTCTTAAATACTGCTTAATTCAGATTATAATACATATATTATTACCAATAATAATAGGGTATTTTCAGGATATAATTATAATATACAAAATGGCAAATGCATTTCCATACGAATATTTTACTAAACAGATATTCTTTTTATTATTATTTTTCTTTTTTTTAATTTTTAATTATGAGAACAAGGATGCAAAGAAAGAGGACAAGGTAAAGTTACAGTGGAAGGACAATCACCCATAACATAATTCTCAGAAGTCCCCTTGCTGATATCTTAACTTTGAAATTTCAGCCAAAAAACAAAACAGATATTATTGCTACATTTTTTGTTAATTGTATGTAATTCCTCACTAGACCCTTGTACTATTTTGCCTAAATCATTCAGTTACACATGTTTACTAAAATGACAAGAAGTCACACAGTGATGATTCTGATTCTGCTACACTCTTACAAACAAAATGTTTCCTTGGAGCTGGAGAAAAAAAGGCATGATGAAGCATTTGTCCTGCATTCAGTTGATCTAGGTTGAGTTTGGTGCTCACACCCCATTTAGTAACCTGAACACTACCAGCAGTGATCCCTGAATGCAGAGCAATGAGCAGTGAAAAATCTCTGCTCATGGACTTGGACTAAACCTTGCCTCTTCCAAAACATTTTCTTTAATAGAGAAAAATAAGATTTATAAATCTGAGCTTCTATTAACATGGTCAACCAAATTTAAGATTGCATGTATTGCCTAGCATGTGCTCTTAATTTCAACATTTCTGATTTTTAAATTCTGGATTGCTAATTCTTGCTATATACTTCATTTGAAAAATACTTCACATTGTGTGTTGTCCATACCTGGTTTACTCCTTGCTCTGTGCTCAGGAATCACTCTGCTAGTTACAGAAATTGAATCTGGATTTGTTTTATACAAGGCAAATACCTTATCTACTGTATTATCTATCTATCCCTGATATGTTATAGTAATTCTAATTAGTTTCATCCTTAGAATTTGAAAATATATTACATTTTCTAGTATTAGATATGAAGTATATATCTGGAGATAACTTATAATGAAAAACCAAATTATTCAGAATGTTGGATTATATAATTGAGTGTTATAAAGGGAAAGTTGAGAATTATAAATGATGAAAAGATCATGACACCTATCTTGATTCACAGAAGGAGGTGATGATGGACTTTCAAATTTAGATATAGTGAAGTAATATTTCCTTTTTTATTTTTCCCCAACTGCTTAAAAGAAAATGTAGATGAGATTAAATTAAAATATGGTTTAGTCTTGCTGAAGCTAGTGTATTCTTAAGCCTTTTTTTGTCTTTAATTCTTTCTTAAATCTTGAACTGCTTACTGAGATGCAAAAAAAGAAGTTATTATGGTGGCTGATTATAAGAAATAAAAAGTTAGATGTATTTGTATTAATTTACTTCAACACTGAGTAGTCTATTATTTAATTATGATAAACTTCATCAGGGAAGCTCACTATATTTTTGCATTTATGACATATCAGTTACATTTGATTTTTTATTTAATTCAACACTATTATTGTCTCATTATTCTTAATATAAAATTTATCAGTATTAAGGTGCACATACAAAAACAAACATTATGTTATTCAAAAGGAATCAGAGGTGATTTATTTTAATTCTTACAGAGGATAGTCATCTAAATTCAGCTATGTAAATAAATCACATTTTTCACCCTATCATACTGAGTTTGCAATGTCATTTTTTTCTTTACGAGAAATACTGTTAAATATTTATTATTACTCTATTAGCATGATGCTCATCTGTAAAAATAAATGCTATGAGTTTAACTTCAATATGTAGCATATAAAAATTCTTACCTTGCCTACATATTGTGTGTCTGTACCTGTGTATTCTTCCAACAAGAAGAACTGATTCCACATCCAGCCACGCTTGGTGCGATGTAGCATTTTACCATCATCATTTGTCAGACCCACTATCCTTTTGCTTGATAAATAATTGTTAGCTTTTTCTTGTAATTGAATAGCATCAAATGTATGGAACAAATAGGTCCAGACGAATAATGGTAGGCAATGATAAATCCTCATTATCTACGGCTTCAGCAAGATATCAAATTCAATGTATCATCAGTTTCTCCTGAGAAGTAGGGGAAGAAAAATGATCCATTAGCTTGAGCTCCACTTTTTTTAACACATGTAAACTGTAAAAATAATCTAAAAGCTTTTTATTGTTTATAAATAATTATTTCTGCCATAGTTCTAAGACTGATATAAATGGAATATTCACAAATATATACTTATATATGCTGCTGTGTAATTAAAAACCAGTACCTTCCAACCATAAATGGCTGATTTATATTTTACATGATATTTCTTCTCTCTCCCCTCCTTATTTCTCTGCAATGCTCAGAGGTTGCCTTAAGGCTTACTAAATAATACCAAATGGACTTTGGATTGTTTTATAATAATATGAAGAATTTGGCAACTGTTATTCATTTTTTTCAACTATAATTTGACTAGTTCATTAAATTTTGGAAGGGGTGTTTTGGCACCATACATTTGTGTTCAAAGTATATTTTTTACTTTGCAATTAGGCATCAATTTTAGCAGGCTCAGGGGACCATGTAGGTTTTCTGGGATCAAACTTATATTGGAAATCAGTGGAAGCAAAGAACAAGCCAAGGGACCTACAATTCATTCACACATGCCCTCATTTTATTTAAAAAGTAAATAGTACATAGTTTATAGATAAGCTTTTTGCCTCATAACTAAAATTTAACAACATATTCTATTATAATAAGATCCATGCAAATTTCATATTATAAAATTAGTTGTAAAGTTTTATCTATATTATAATTAGCCTATATTAAAATAGCTCTGTGAAGATATGAATTTTTTTATTTTTAAAGTAAAAAGATATAACATTTCACATTTCAGAATTAATTATATTTACTAAGATATTTTCCCAATCATATAGCATAATACTTAGGAGATGTAAGGTGTTAATAGTGATTTTATGCTGCTGGAAATTACTTGGTAAAACTTAACTCAAAGTACTAATTTGAGTTCATTTATTTAAAGTAGTGCAGAAAAAATGATTTATTGATTAGGATATATGCTCAAAGTAAAGATTAAAAGGGAAAAAAACAAATGTTATTTGTATTGTACCATATAAATGAATATCTTTTTATATTAGTTTTTGCCCTCCTCTTCCCTGTCCCTCCCTCAATCTTTCTTTCACTTCCTTCTTCTTTTACTATATTGCTTTGAATTTTCTTTCATTTTTCTTCCTTTCTTAAACACTACCTCCCTCCTCCTTCTTTCCTTCTTTCCTTCCTTCCTTTCTTGCTTTTCTTTTTTTCATTTTCTTCTTTTTTTTCTTTATTAGTGAGGAAAGATGGTTTTTATTGAGCAAAATTTAAAGTCACAATGTGAGGGAGTGAATTAAAGGAATAGTTGCTCAAGAGAGAATACAGGCTTCTCAAGAGAGTAAAAGTCTGAGTTAAACTTCTTAGTCTTAATAATCAAATTAAGACACTGAATTTATTAATATATGAATAAATATTAAATATTAAAAATACTTAAAAAACAATAACTACACTTACATATATTTGTGATTGAATAATTTTAAGAATTATCTCAGAGAGATAATACAGGAAACAGGGCACTTTCTTTCTACATTTAGATAACTCTATTTTGATATGGTGCTAGATATTTTTCCTGTATTAACCTGGCACTAGTTTTGTTTTCAAAAAATCACTAGTGTCTACTCCTGAGCACAGAACCAGCAATAACACTTGTGCGTCGCTGAGAGTATCCTCCAAAATCAAAGTTAAATATAAGAAAAATCTTGGGAATAGATTGAGTTACCTCACTTATTCAGTTGTACAAAGCAGAACAATACATCTGTGAATTTAGTTGTAATCATTGAGGCATAAAAATTTAATAAGCCTTTAACTTGATTTATGTCTTATTATCTGTGAGAATTTATATTTTTAATATAATTTTTATTTTAATGATAGTGGCTTACATATTGTTCACAGTAATATTCCAGGTACATATTTGCATTGAATCAGTGGAATTCCCACCACCTAATTGTCCTCCCACAAAGGCTCCCATCCTGCCTCCCATATCTTCCACTCTTCCCCCCAGGGGCTGCTAGAATGCATGGTTCCCCTCTGTGTCTATTTTATTACTTAGTGGTCTTATAACTATTTGGTCTTGGTGCCTCCGTTACTGCCCCCTCCAATTGGAAGGCGGGACTAGAAAGTTCAAGTTATGTGGTTTTGTTTGAGGAAGAGAAAGGTAATCTAATGGGATAAAAATCGACTACGCCGACTATGAGCAGAGTCATTCTAGAGGCTCTCATCCTTGATTTGAGGGACGATGGGGAAAAGAAGAAGGTGAGACACCACAACAGTTCAAAAAGAGGAATCAAATAAGATATCAGTGAGCACTGCAGCGTATCAACTTGTCTAACAAAAAAGAATAAGTAGTATTTGACTCACAGATACTTCTATAATTTATTTGAAGATTTATCAATGTAAAGTAATTATTTTTGTAGTACAATTAATTGAAAAAATTAATAAGATAAAAATTTCCAAATATTTAGCTATTACATGTTCACAATGGAAGCCCTAGTATAATTAAACAATCCAGATTTTTAGAAATAAAAAATATATAATTAAATTGACTCATACAGCTTATAGTGATAACAGATATAAAGGAATTAATAAAATGTTAGATTACAAAGTCTCAAAATACTACTGTTTTCTTCTTTCTCATCACTATAATGACAAGTATATTTATGTATACATGAATTGAACATAGCAGAGAAGAGACATGACAGATGACCCTGATGTCATTATGGTTCATTTAACTTTTAAAAACCCAATTTCATATCCAATACATTTTATATGTTGTTATAAATTACATAAATAATAAAATATACAAATGCACAAATAAACACATTGCAAAATGCTAGAAGTCAAAGACATATCACTGTTTGACCCTTATAGTTTAAAGGATGAAAAATTTAGAGTTTAGTGTGGTTATCTATTACCCTGGAAAGTTTGTAAATTATGTAATTTGAAACATTCATCCATGACATATAAATAACTTCTGAAACAAAATCAGGAAAATATATTATTAGTGTTTAGCAACAACAGACTAATAGGAAAATTCTATGTAGTAATTACTGATTCAGAATATGTACCACATTTTGTTGATTAGTGAAAACAAAGAGAAAATTGAGCAATTATTTGTTTACCGCATATGCACCCTAGTAAGAGATTATTTTTGGTCACTTTTTGTGAGAAATTAGACAGTGTTCTTCATTTCCAACACTCTTTTCTAACTATGCTGCTTTCTTGCCTTTCAGAGGAATGTAGTCCTTTAAATGCAAAGGTCCAACTATATTAGTGTTAAATACAAGGGCCAGGAGTTAGAAATTCCTAGGTCTTTCCAGTCAAAGAAATATATATATATATATATATATATATATATATGTGTGTGTGTGTGTGTGTGTGTGTGTGTGTGTGTGTGTGTGTAAATAATATTATGCTATTATGTTACATATATTATATTACATATTTTATATTTATTTATTATTTTATTATTTGGCGGGGATTAGGCCACACCAAACATTGTTCAGGGTTACTCCTGGCTCTGTCTCAAAAATCATTCCTAGTAGACTTAGAGGTCCATATGGGATGCTGGGGATAAAACCCAGGTTAGTTGCATTCAACAAAAATGCCCTACCCACAGAGCTATTGCTCCTGTCTCTTGTATTTGTTTTTCAATCCAATGGAAAACATGTAGAAGGCATTAACACGAAATGATTTGAAAAGATTAAGAGAAAAATAGAAGAATAGAATATGCAAGCTGCCAAGTGGAAAGAAAATATGATAGTCAGAAGAGATGACCTGGTAAGAAATAGATTAGAATCTCTAGTTAACGTGCAGACAAAAATTGTTAATGTATTTAGAGAAGTAGCTTGACATGAGCTCACCATAATAATTTGTTCTTGAACTTTTATTATACACAGTGTTCTCTTTCTTTCTCTCAAGTACATGAGCATGCACATGAACACACATAAATAAACTTATCACTTTTTCTCTCATATACTAAAAATATTGTGGCTTGACTTCTCTTTATTTTCATCCACAATACTTTTTGAAATCAGAGCAGTGTGATTTCTGACCTGATGATTTTATGAGTTTATTACATATACATGAATAATTTTAAATTCTACTATGATGTCCCACATAATTATTATTAGACAGAAGCAAGAAAGAGTTAAATTACTGCCAAAATTAATGTATATAGACAATTTAATACTGAGAATTAAATCATTATGCTCATTGTTACTTAGGCTCTACTCTTGTAGATATAGCCTATAATGCTGGAAATCAACTATCATCTGCAGTACTGAATATCAATGCTTATTTGACCTTGTTTTCTTTTTTCTCGTGTCTGTACAAACTTTTTTAAGCACTGCACTTCAAGTTTTTCCTCAATAATATTTCCATGAAGGTATAGCAACTTAAGATGTGGTAAGCCACAGTATCTTCAATAGTGGTACAAGTAGATGGTGGCATCTAACATTTTAATTATGTCTAATAAAATACTGAGTAATTATTGTACTAATATTTTTCCAACATGCCCTCTACTATTTTAAGTGCTCTACTATTTTAAGTGCTTGCCCAATATAGATCTCTTAATCATATCTGAGCTCATATAATAGTATCTTCTAGCACCGTCAGACTCATTTCTAGATAATTATTTTCAGATTCTTGCCATAGTCTGCTTTATTAGAGGTGCAACTATTTCTCCAATTACAATTTATTTTTACTTATTACTTCCTTTTAGCAAATCAAATATTTATTAGATGTTTTGTGAAAGTTATATTTTAAAACAACTTACACAGGAGTCATATTTTAAGACAATGTGTAATACATAAAAATGCATTGCAGTTACTTAACTATAGTAGGTACTTAACACGTATTTTAAAATGTTAATTAGTTATTTGAGTCTTGCCTAAAGTACACATTTGATGAAATATTTCATTTAATAAGAAAGCTAGGGCCCGGAGAGATAGCACAGCGGCGTTTGCCTTGCAAGCAGCCGATCTAAGACCAAAGGTGGTTGGTTCGAATCCCGGTGTCCCATTTGGTCCCCCGTGCCAGCCAGGAGCTATTTCTGAGCAACCAGCCAGGAGTAACCCCTGAGCACCGTTAGGTGTGGCCCAAAAACTAAAAAAAAAGAAAAGAAAAGAAAAGAAAAGAAAAGAAAAGAAAAGAAAAGAAAAGAAAAGAAAAGAAAGCTAATAGAATGTGTAAAGAGTTGAATAAGAAGAAATGCAACTTTCAACGATTATTCATGTTTTTGGTAACAAAGTGAATATAATATGGAGAAAAGTTCTAGTAATGGTATTAATATTTGTTTAATATGGGAGTGAATATGAACTTGACTATGTAAATGGCATAACTTAGAAGTATATCCTTACATTTTAACTATATTATATTTATTATTTAATAATTATATTATTATTTACATTTTCCTCATAGCCTATATCTAGTAAATTTAACATAATATATATGTGT